>NW_020902554.1:0-428 GCF_003984885.1 Neopelma chrysocephalum
CTGGGTTTGGGGGTCTGGCTGGATTTGGGGGTTCCTTGGGTTTGGGGTTCAGCAATTTTGGGGTGCCACTGGGTTTGGGGTCCGTCAGTTTTGGGATGCCGCTGGGTTTGGTTGGATTTGGGGGTTTGTTGGGTTTGGAGTCTGCTGGTTTTGGGATCCCGCTGGGTTTGGCCGGATTTGGGGGTTCATTGGGTTTGGAGTCTGTCAGTTTTGGGATCCCACTGGGTTTGGGGGTCTGGCTGGATTTGGGGGTTCCTTGGGTTTGGGGTTCAGCAATTTTGGGGTGCCACTGGGTTTGGGGTCCGTCAGTTTTGGGATGCTGCTGGGTTTGGCCAAATTTGGGGGTTCATTGGGTTTGGAGCCTGATGGTTTTGGGATCCTGTTGGTTTTAGCTGGATTTGGGGGTTCACTGGGTTTGGAGTCTGTCA
>NW_020902555.1:0-469 GCF_003984885.1 Neopelma chrysocephalum
GAAATGTCTTGGTCAACGTAGTATTTCCAGTCTATGCCCTCCCCAGGGAAGGGCCCCTCGTCAGTGTCTTGCACTGCCAGGACTGAGGCCCCGCCTGCTCCCTCCTCCTGCTCACTGAGGGTCTGGGCTTTCACCTGGGAAGGTGAGGGGCTGCTGGGGGAGCAGGGGCTTTGTGGGGCAGGGACCGGGCTCTCTGTCCTTTCAGCTGGAACTGTTGTTACCGTGTCTGTATCCATGGTTTGTTCCAGATTTCTCTGTTCCTCTGGCTCCTGGCTGGATCCCTGGATCTCAAGCTCAGGCTCGCTCAGGATCTCCCGGGTGATGGACTGGTCTGTGTCCAGCAGGGCCTTGCTGCCCGCGGAGGGGCTGTGTGGGGCAGGGACCGGGCTCTGTGTCCCTGCCCATGGCACCTGCTCTCCGACGGCTGCAGAACCTTCTGCCTCTTCTTCCTCAGGAGCCAGAGGCCCCT
>NW_020902556.1:0-620 GCF_003984885.1 Neopelma chrysocephalum
CCGAGGGACCCCCGGCTCAGGGATCCCCAGATGAGGGATCCCCCGCCCTGAGGGGTCCCGGCTGAGGGATCCCCGGCCCTGAGGGGTCCCAGTCCCGGCCCCGCCGCCCCAGTGGGCTCCCCCTGCGCCCCCTCACCGCCACCATGTGCGCTCCTCTCGGCGCCACTCAATTTACCGCTTTCGGCGTAACCAACCGGGAGGAAAAGCCAGGGACATTTTCCGCAAATACGCGAGCGGAAATTAACTTAAACAAGCGAACGGTTCTCAAAGTAACGTTTTTTCCTCTTGTCTCTAATACGAGACTCTGGAACTGTACAGAAGGAGCGGGGAGGAAGGCGCGGCCGGTGCCCCGCCCCCGCTCGGGGAGCAGCTGTGGTAGCGCCCGGGCGCGCGGTTCGAAAGGCGCGGGCAGCGCGCGCCGGGTCTGGGTGGTGCTCGCGCCCCCTCAGAGCCGAGTCCGGGTCTGAGGGCTCCGCTCCTCCCGCACAGCTGAGTCCGGGTCCGGGTCTGAGGGCTCCGCTCCTCCCGCACAGCCGGGGCCGAGTCGGAGTCCGAATCCGGGTCCTCGTCCGGGTCCTCCTTTCTCCGCTCCCTGAGCGCCGGGTCCCACCGACCCCTCT
>NW_020902557.1:0-469 GCF_003984885.1 Neopelma chrysocephalum
TGAGGGGTCAGGGGGGGTCAGGGGGCAGGCTGAGGGGGCAGCCCCCTCCCCTGGGCACTCACCTGGCTGTCAGGCTCACACCTCATGGCCGCCTCCAGCTGTGCCAGGCGCTTCTCCAGCTCCGACACCTGGGGGGGGGCACAGGGACCCCCACGGGGGGGGTGGAGGTGAGGTGGCAGGACCCCCCCAGGTGGGTCAGGTCCAGGTGCAGTCCCCCCCCCTGCAGTGCCCCCCCACCTTGGCAGACTGGGTGAACTGGTCGTGCTCTGGTCTCCAGTACAGCTCGAAGGTGACGGTGTCGCCCGTGGCCGGGGGGGCCCGGGGGGGGCCCTTCCCAGGGGTGGCTTTGCTGCATTTGGCCACTTCCAGCTGCTGCAGGAGCCGCCTGGGGACACACAGGGACAGGGACAGGGGGGACAGGGGGGACAGGGGGGAGGGACAGGGGGCACAGGGACAAAATGGGCACAGG
>NW_020902558.1:0-410 GCF_003984885.1 Neopelma chrysocephalum
CGCAGCCCCCCGAGAAGCGGCGGAGGACGATCGAGGACTTCAATAAGTTCTGCAGCTTCGTCTTGGCCTACGCCGGGTACATCCCGGCGGCCGCTGAGGTAAAAACCGGGGGAGGTACCGGGGGGGCACCGGACGCGGGTTTAAAGCGGCGGGATCGGGTTAAAGGACGCCAGGGGAGGGTCGCGGGAGGAACTGGGCTCCTTAAATCCTTAAATTCCCACCGAATACCCCCTAAAACACCCCAAAAAAACCCCCCTCCCTCTCCGCCCCCCCCCCCCTCCCCTCACGGGCCTCCCGGTCCCGCCGCCGCCCCGGCAGCGCCGCCATGATTGACAGCCCGGCGCCCCGCCCCTTTTTTCGCCGTTCGACCAATGGCCGCGCTCCTTTCGCGCTTGGCCCCGCCCGCTGCC
>NW_020902559.1:0-398 GCF_003984885.1 Neopelma chrysocephalum
TTTTGGGGGAAAAATGGGTGGGTTTGGTGAAAAATTGTAGGTTTTTTGGGGAAAAAAATTGTGGTTTCTTGGGGGAAAAATGGTGAGATTTTTTTGGGAAAAATGGGTGGTTTTGGAGAAAAACTGGGAGAGTTCTTTGGAAAAAATCGTGGGTTTTTTGGGAAAAAGGTTTTTTTTTGGGAAAAAAATTGTGGTTGGTTGGAAAAAAATGTAAGCTTTTGGGGAGAAAAGGTGATTTTTTGGGGAAAAACAGTGGGATTTTTGGAAATACAGGTTTTTTGGGGGAAAAAATGGGAGATTTGGGGAAAAAAAGGTGTTTTCTTGGGAGAAAAAAGTGATTTTTTTTCAAAAGTAAGAGGTTTTTTTGGGGAAAAAATAGGAGATTTGGGGGAAAAATA
>NW_020902560.1:0-335 GCF_003984885.1 Neopelma chrysocephalum
CGTGGGACCCTCAGGGGACAGGAGGGGTGACAAAGGTGTTCCCATTAACCCCATGTCCCCCCCCATTTAGGGGTCCCGGTTTTGGGGTCCAGTTGGGGTTCTCACTGATGGGGTCCCTATTTTTGGGGTGCAGGGAGCGGGTGGGCTCCACGGGCTGGGTGTTCCCATTAACCCCGTGTCCCCCCCGATTGGGGGGTCCCTGTTTTTGGGAGTCCCTGTTTTGGGGTCCTATTGGGGGTCCCACTGATGGGATCCCAGTTCCGAGGTCCCATTGGGGGTCCCACTGACGGGGTCCCTATTTTTGGGGGGCGCAGGGAGCGGGTGGGCTCCCCGGG
>NW_020902561.1:0-360 GCF_003984885.1 Neopelma chrysocephalum
CCCCCCAGAAATAAACTGGACGGACCCAAAATCGCCTGCGGGGGGTTCGGGGGGGGGTGGGGCCTCTAAAGGGGGGAGGGGCATCAAATGGGGGGGCAGTTGGGGGGCTTTGGGGGGGCTCTGAACCCCCCCGGACCTCCAGGGTTGCTATAGGGGATTCCCTGGGCTCTATAGGGGATTCCCTGGGCTCTATAGGGGATTCCCTGGGCTCTATAGGGGATTCCTGAGCTCTATAGGGGATTCCCTGGGCTCTATAGGGGATTCCTGAGCTCTATATGGGATTCCCTGGGTTCTATAGGGGATTCCCTGGGTTCTATAGGGGATTCCCTGGGCTCTATATGGGATTCCCTGGGTTCTATA
>NW_020902562.1:0-340 GCF_003984885.1 Neopelma chrysocephalum
GGGGTCTGTGGGACTGTTTTTTTTTGGGGTGGGTTTGGGGGATCTCTGGGGGTCTCCTCTGCTCGTACCATGGTGCTCTCCAGGGACAGGGACAGTGGAGGGGTTTTAGGACCATTTATGGGGTTTTTGGGGTTTCTGGGGGTTTATGGGACTGGGGGTTTTTGGGGTGGGTTTTTGGGGTCTCTGGGGGTCCCGGGGGTCCCCGGGGGGGTCTCACCTGCTCATACCAGGAGGCCACGGTGCTCTCCAGGTAAACGTAGCTGGTGAAAAAGGCCACGAGCCCGTCGGGCACCACGGCCGAGAGCTCCAGCAGCAGCTGCCCATAGTTCCTGATCACGGC
>NW_020902563.1:0-318 GCF_003984885.1 Neopelma chrysocephalum
GGGGCTCGGGAGGTACCGGGGGGTACCGGGAGGTACCGGGGGGGGGGGCGTTGGGTGTCCCGGGAGGTTCTGAGGGATCCGGGGGGTTCAGGAGGTACCGGGGAGGAGGTTGGGGGATCCCGGGGAGGTTTGGGGGGTCCCGGGAGGTTCTGAGGGGTCCGGGGGGTTCAGGAGGTACTGGGGAGCGGACTGGGGGGTCCCAGGGAGGTTTGGGGAGTCCCGGGAGGTTCTGAGGGGTCCGGTGGGTTCAGGAGGTACCGGGAAGGAGGTTGGGGGGTCCCGGGGATGTTTGGGGGGTCTCGGGAGGTTCTGAGGGGT
>NW_020902564.1:0-301 GCF_003984885.1 Neopelma chrysocephalum
GATCACACTGGAGGGGGACAGGGGACACACCGACACCTTGGGGACACGGGGGGACAGGGGACACACTGGGGGGACAAAAGGTCACACTCAGCCCCTGGGGACCCGTGGGGACCCTGTGGTGACACTGGAGGTCCTTCCTCCCCCCAGGCACGGCGCGGGGCATCGTCATCTCCACGGGGGACGGGACAGGGACACACTGGGGGGACGGGACGCACCCACCACCCCCGGGGACCCGTGGGGACCCCGTGGTGACACTGGGGGTCCTTCCTCCCCCCAGGCACGGCGCGGGGCATCGTCATCT
>NW_020902565.1:0-306 GCF_003984885.1 Neopelma chrysocephalum
CCCCGTCCCCTCCCGCACCGGGGTCGGGTTTCGATTTGCCCCCCCCCAGTGCCCATGAAACCCGAGCCGGGCCCGGGGGGGGGGTCGCAGCCCCCCCACCCCCTGCGGCCGTCACTCACCCACCGCGGTCACCGCGAATGTCAAATGTCGGTCACTGGGAATGTTGAATGTCGCGACCTTCGGGGTGACGATCCGGTTACAGGGGCGGGGGGGCCCGGACACGCACAAAGATCCCGAGACCCTCGGGACACGCGGGACGCCCCCCGGGCGGTTTCGGAGGGCGGCACTCGAGGGAGGGGCGGGGGC
>NW_020902566.1:0-1418 GCF_003984885.1 Neopelma chrysocephalum
ATGGGGAATTTCGAGGGGAAAAATGGGGGGTTTGGGGGGAATTTAGGAAATGGGGGGGCAAAAGGGATTTTTTGAGAGTAAAAATTGGGAATTTGGGGGGAAATGGGGGATTTGGGGGGGAAATTGGGAATTTCGGTGCAAAGGGGGAAATAATGGAGGATTTTTTAGGGGGAAATTTGTGGGAAAAAGGTGAATTTTTGGGGGGAGAAACGGGGTAAAAATTAATAAAAATGAAAAATTTGGAGGGAAAATAACGAAGGTTTTTGGGGAAAACTCAAAGTTTGCAGGAAAAGGAATTTGGGGGGGTGGAAATGGTTGGATTTGGGGAAAAAAGATGCATTTTTGGAGGGGTAAAAACACGATTTTGGCAAAAACCCCACGGTTTTGAGGGAAAAAAAACCAGTTTGTGTGAGGGGAAAACACAATTTTGAGGAAAAAAACCCAGTTTTTGTGGGGAAAACACAATTTTAAGGAAAAAAAAACAGTTTGTGTGAGGGGAAAACACAATTTTGAGGAAAAAATAAAGTTCTCAGTTTTGGGGGAAAAACCTTAATTTTGGGGGGAAAAATGTAATTAATGATTTTAAAAAAATGGGTTAAGGGGACAAAAAGCAGAGTTTTGAGGGGAAAAATGGAATTTTAGGGACAAAAATTCCACGATTTGGGGGTAAAATAGGTGAATTTTTTGGGGGAAATTTTATGGGAAACTTCTGGAATTTTGGGGGTAAAATACCTGATTTTTGGGGAAATTTTATGGGAAACTTCTGGAATTTTGGGGGTAAAATACCTGATTTTTGGGGAAATTTTATGGGAAACTTCTGGAATTTTGGGGGTAAAATACATGAATTTTGGGGGGAAATTTTTTGGGGAAACTTCTGGAATTTTGGGGGTAAAATACCTGATTTTTGGGGGAAATTTTTGGGGGAAACTTCTGGAATTTTGGGGGTAAAATACCTGATTTTTGGGGAAAATTTTTTGGGGAAACTTCTGGAATTTTGGGGGTAAAATACCTGATTTTTGGGGGAAACTTCTGGAATTTTTGGGGGGAAAACCATCCAATTTTGGGGCAGGGCAGCATTTTGGGGGTAAAAGACCAAAATTTGGGGGTTGGGGGGGCTGCAGAATCTCACTTTGTGTCCTGCCAAGAGTGGGCGTGGCCTTTTAAGCCCCGCCCACCCCTCTTGCCCCTCCCCCTTTTAGGAGCAGGAATGTTTCCAGGAGGAGCTTCGTCGGGCCCAGCGCAAACTGCTCAAGGTCTCCCGGGACAAGAGGTACCAAAAACCCCCCAAAAAGCCCCAAAAAGCCCCTCCCCCACCCCCCCAAATCCTCCAGATCCCCCCAAAAAATCTTCTTTGTTTTGTCCCCTCCCCCAACCCCCAAGTTTCCTCCTGGATCGGCTCCTCCAGTACGAGAACGTCG
>NW_020902567.1:0-324 GCF_003984885.1 Neopelma chrysocephalum
GGATCCCATCCATTCCCATTCCCAGGGACATCCCCCTGTGCCCTGCCGGGGGTAGGAATGGATCCCATCCATTCCCAGGGAAAGGGATATCTCCCTGTGCCCTGCCCGGGCTCAGGGTCCTTCCCACTCATTCCCAGGGGCAAGACATCCCCCTGTGCCCTGCCCGGGGTCAGGGGTGGATCCCATCCATTCCCATTCCCAGGAACATCCCCCTGTGCCCTGCCCAGGCTCAGGGATGGATCCCATCCATTCCCAGGTGCAGGGACATGCCCTGCCCAGGCTCAGGGGTGGATCCCACGCTGTCCCACCACAGCAGCCCCCTGT
>NW_020902568.1:0-407 GCF_003984885.1 Neopelma chrysocephalum
GGGAGGGGATTGGGAGGAACTGAGAGGGACTGAGAGGGAATTGGGAGGAACTGGGAGGGACTGGGAAGGACTGGGAGGGACTGGGAGCGAACTGGACCCGCTCCCGCCGCCGAAGCCACGCCCCCGCCGCCAAACCACGCCCACGGCGCTGATCCCGCCCCATAACAACCCGACCACGCCCCCTCGCTCTTGGCCACGCCCCTACACGCGCACGTGAGTTCGACGAGGCCACGCCCACCCACCCAAGACCACGCCCACAAACGTTTAATACCAATCCCCGCCCCCCTCGCTCTGACCACGCCCCCTCCCATACAAGTAGCTCTACGAAGCCACGCCCCCACGCTAACCACGCCCCCTCCTCACCATAACCACGCCCCTTCCTCGTCCCTGATTGGCCGAGCGCGGCG
>NW_020902569.1:0-396 GCF_003984885.1 Neopelma chrysocephalum
GGGAGGGGACTGGGGGGCACTGGGAGGGGACTGGGGGGACTGGGAGGTGTTATAGGGGACTGGGAGGGGACTGGGAGGGACTGGGAGGTGTTATAGGGGACTGGGGGCACTGGGAGGGGACTGGGGGGCACTGGGAGGTGTTATAGGGGACTGGGGGGCACTGGGAGGGGTTACAGGGGACTGGGGGGCACTGGGAGGGGACTGGGGGCACTGGGAGGGATTGGGATGGAACTGGGAGGAGCCTGGAAGGGCCTTGAGGGCCACTGGGCGTGTGGGAGTTGGGAGGGACTGGAGGGACTGCAGGTCACTGGGATATACTGGGGGGCACTGGGAGGGTCACTGGGCCATACTGGGAGGCACTGGGAGGGTTACTGGCCCATACTGGTCCATACTGGG
>NW_020902570.1:0-513 GCF_003984885.1 Neopelma chrysocephalum
GACATGTCCCACGTGCTGCAGCACCAACTGCTGCCCATCCAGGCCAGGTGAGACCCCAAAAACCACCCCAAAAACCATCCTGAACATCCCTGACCCCATAAACCCCCCACCGACCCCATAAACCCCCCCAGAGCCCCTGGGGGCACCCGGACATGTCCCACGTGCTGCAGCACCAACTGCTGCCCATCCAGGCCAGGTGAGACCCCAAAAACATCCTAAACCACCCCAAAAACCACCCTGAACATCCTTGAGCATCCCTGACCCCATAACACCCTGCACCGACCCCATAAACCATCACACACCCCAAACCCACCCCAAACCCACCCCGACATGTCCCACGTGCTGCAGCACCAACTGCTGCCCATCCAGGCCAGGTGAGACCCCAAAAACACCCCAAAACCCCCCCCGGGACCCCCAAAAACCCCCCCGAACCACCCCAAAAACCCCTGATCCCATAAACCCATCCCCGACCCCATAAACCATCACACACCCCAAACCCACCCCAAACCCACC
>NW_020902571.1:0-425 GCF_003984885.1 Neopelma chrysocephalum
GGGGGGGCCCTGGGGCCGCCCCGGGACCCCCAAAATCAGCAGCAGCAGCAGCGCACACAGCCCTGGGGGGGGGGGACACGGGGGGGTCAGGGAGCTCTGGGGGGACACTGGGAGAACTGGGGGGGACCCCCCAATATCTGGGACCGCCCCAACACTTGGGACCCCCCCCAGGGACCCCCCCAGCACCTGAGACGCCCCCACCCCACGTGGTGACCCCCGGATACCTGGGACCCTCCCCCTCGCGTGTGTCGCACTCGTGGGAACCCCCCGAGACCCCCGAGAGCCCCCGGACACCCGGGATCATCCCCCCCTGACCTGGGACCCCCCACCCACGTGGATTCCTCCGGGACCCCCCGAGACCCCCGAGTCCCCCCGGGACCCCCCCACCCACGTGGATCCTTCCGGGACCCCTCAGGTACCCGGGA
>NW_020902572.1:0-352 GCF_003984885.1 Neopelma chrysocephalum
TGTGTCCCCAGTCGCTCCGGGGCTCCCAATCCCACCCCCTGACCCCCTTTTCCCCCTCTTTCCCCCCTTCCCCAGCGCCTGATCGACAAGTCCAACGTGACATTAATCACATCTTTTGTGTCCCCAAATGTCCCCATTCTGACCCCAAATGTGCCCTTTTGAGTCCCCAAATGCACCAATTTGTGTCCCCAAACACTCCAGGGCTCCCAATCCAGGGCTCCCAAACACTCCAGAGCTCCCAATCCCACCCCCGGACCCCCAATCACTCCAGGGCTCCCAATCCCATTCTCTGACCCCCAAAACATTCCAGGGCTCCCAATCCAGGGCTCCCAAACACTCCAGGGCTCCCAAT
>NW_020902573.1:0-503 GCF_003984885.1 Neopelma chrysocephalum
TCCCCAGTGATGTCCCCACTGTCCCCTGTCCCCAGGTCAACGCCGTCGTCCTTGTTGTCACCGTCTGGAAGTTGGTGGAGAAATTCCAGGAGGTGACACCAGACATGGGACACCTCCGGAGGGTCAGGTGGGACACTGGGGACATCAGGGGACATTGAGGGGTCACAGGGGTCATTGGGGACATCAGGGGGTCACAGGGGACATTGGGGGGACATTGAGGGGACCCTGGGGACATTGGGGACATTGGGGGATCCCAGAGGACACTGAGGAGTCCCAGGGGACCCTGGGGACATTGAGGGGACATTGGGGACATTGGGGGACATTGGGGGGCACAGGGGTCACAGGGGACATTGGGGGGTCCCTGGGGACATTGAGGGGTCCCAGGGGGCATTGGGGGACATTGGGGGGTCCCAGGGGACATTGGGGACATTGAGGGGACATTGGGGGGCACAGGGATCACAGGGGACATTGGGGGGTCCCCGGGGACATTGAGGGGTCCCAGG
>NW_020902574.1:0-412 GCF_003984885.1 Neopelma chrysocephalum
GGGGGTGTCAGAGCCGGGGGGGTCCCCAAAAACCCCAAAAAGACCCCAAAAAAGGCTCACCTCGAAGTAGTTGTTGTCGCGGGTCAGCGGCCGAGGAGCCACGTAACAACCGACCTCCCCCGAGTGCCCCCGGTAACTGGGGGGGGAATGGGGGTCCTGAGCCCCCCCAAAAGGGTGCAGGACCCCCCCGGACACAGACAGAGCCCCCCCAGATCTGTGGGTGCCCCCAGACCCCAGACCCAACCCTGCGGGTGCCCCCAGATCCCACAAACCCCACACTCGACCTCCCACGAATGCCCCCGGTAACTGGGGAGTTATGGGGCAGGTGGGGGGTCCTGAGCCCCCCCAAAAGGGGTGCAGGACCCCCCCAGACACAGACAGACCCCCCCAGGCACAGACACAGCCCCGGGGG
>NW_020902575.1:0-361 GCF_003984885.1 Neopelma chrysocephalum
CTGCCCCACAGCCCCCTCTTTTCTCTGCCCCACAGCCCCGGCCCCACGCCCCACCCCCCCCCCTTCCCCCCCCCCCCCCCGCCCCACAGCTCTGCCCCACAGCTCAGCCCCAGAACTGCCCCATTGCTGCCCCACAGCTCAGCCCCACACATCCCCCTCTTCCCTGCCCCAGAACTGCCCCACAGCCCCATTGCAGCCCCATTCCAACCCCATTTCAGCCCCACAACTCTGCCCCATAACTTGGCCCCACAGCCCCATTCCAACCCCATTCCAACCCCATTCCAGCCCCACATTTCTGCCCCATAACTCGGCCCCATTCCAGCCCCATAACAGCCCCACAGCCCCCATTTCTCAGCCCCAC
>NW_020902576.1:0-314 GCF_003984885.1 Neopelma chrysocephalum
GTTTGTGTCCCTTGGGGGTGTTTTGCATCGTTTTTAGCGCTGGGCGCTGTTGGTTCGCCCTGAGGGGAGGGGGGCGTGCGCGAGGCGCTTTTCGCGCCTTTTCCGCGCCCTGAGGGGACGGGAGGGGGCGGGGCGTGGGGAGCACGTGACTCCCCTCGCGGCGGCCGGGAGAGGGGCGGAGTCAGCGCGGGCGCTCGGCCAATCGCGTCGCGGTGGGCGGGACGGGGGCTGTGCTGGGACGAATCGCGTCGCGGCGGGTGGGACGAGTGCGGCGCTGTGGCCAATGAGAGGCGGGGTGGGCGGGGCCCTGCGGG
>NW_020902577.1:0-364 GCF_003984885.1 Neopelma chrysocephalum
CTTCAACAAGCTCCACAAAAAACTTCAACAAGCTCCACAAAAAAACTTCGACAACCTCCACAAAAAAACCTCCACAAGTTCCAGAAAAAAACCTCAACAAGCTCCACAAAAAAACTTCAACAAGTTCCACAAAAAAACTTCAACAACCTCCACAAAAAAACTTCAACAAGTTCCACAAAAAAACTTCGACAACCTCCACAAAAAAACTTCGACAAGCTCCACAAAAAAACTTCAACAAGCTCCACAAAAATCTCAAAAAGCTCCACAAAAAAACTTCAACAAGCTCCACAAAAAACTTCAACAAGCTCCACAAAAAACCCTCAACAAGTTCCACAAAAAAACTTCAACAAGTTCCACAAAAAAA
>NW_020902578.1:0-303 GCF_003984885.1 Neopelma chrysocephalum
AGGGGGACACAAGGGCATGGGGGGGACAGAGGCACCGGGGGGGACAGCAGGGACAGGGGGGACAGTGAGGATGGGAGGGACAACCCCCCAGTCCTAATGCAGAGACCCCCCCCCATTGTGACAGGGAGAACCCCAAATCCCCCCCAGGGACAGGGACCGTGGGGACCCTCCCTATGGCACTGCCAGATAGGGAGCCATAGGGATCAATGAGCATTGCCAGATAGGGAGCCATAGGGGGCAATGGGCACTGCCAGATAGTGAACCATAAAGATCAATAGGCACTGCCAGATAGGGAGCCATAGG
>NW_020902579.1:0-366 GCF_003984885.1 Neopelma chrysocephalum
CCCCCCAGTCCCTCCTAGTGCCCTGTAACTCTCTCCCAGTGCTCTGTAACTCTCTCCCAGTCCCTCCGAGTGCCCCATAACCCCTTCCCAGTGCCCCTTAACTCTCTCCCGGTCCCTCCCAGTCCCTCCCAGTCCCTCCCAGTCCCTCCCAGTGCCCTGTAACTCTCTCCCAGTGCCTCCCAGTGCCCCCAGTTGTCCCACCTGCTGTCCGAGCCCCCGGAAGTGGTGTCCGGCGTTGGCGATGACCTGCTCGTCGCTGAGGGTCCCGTAGGGCTGCTCCCGGCACCGCGTCAGAACCTCCCACAGCGTCACCCCGAAGGCCCAGGCGTCGCTGGCCGGGCTGAACGTGCCCTGGGACGGGGGGGG
>NW_020902580.1:0-473 GCF_003984885.1 Neopelma chrysocephalum
AGTGATTTTTTTTGGAAAGTAAAGGGTTTTGGGGGCAAAAATGGGAAATTGGGCAAAAAAGGCGTTTTCTTGGGAGAAAAAAAGTGACTTCTTTTCGAAAGTCACGGGGTTTTTTGGGGGAAAAATTAGGAGTTTTGGGGAAAAGTAGGGGGATTTCTGGAAGTATGGTTTTTTGGAGGAGAAAATGGGAAATTTGGGCAAAACCAGTTGGATTATTATGGTTTTTGGGGGGAAAATGGGAGATTTGGGCAAAAAAGGTGTTTTCCCAGGAAAAAAGTGACTTTTTTGGAAAGTAATGGGGGTTTGGGGGAAAAAATAGGAGATTTGGACAAAAACCAGTGAGATTTTTATGGGTTTTTTGGGGGGGCAAAAATAGTAAATTTGGGCAAAAAAAATGTTTTCTTGGGAGAAAAAAGTGATTTTTTCTGGAAAGTAACGGGGTTTTTTTGGGGAAACAATAGGAGATTTGGGGG
>NW_020902581.1:0-389 GCF_003984885.1 Neopelma chrysocephalum
CAGGGGCACAGGAAGGGATGCTCCCTGGAGCTATGCTGCACTGCTGGGACTCACCTGTCCCAACAACAGGGGTCCAACTGTGTTGGTGGTGTAAATCTGGGTCATAGTCTCCAGTGTCTCCTTATCAATTAAAATTGGCTTTGCAATTCCAGCATTGTTGATGAGGATGTTCAGCCCTGAGCCCCCCAGGAGCTCCTCCACTCTGGCTGCAGCCGCCTTGATGCTGGTGGGGTCGGAGACTTCTGCAGAGCCAAGGAAGGGGAGGTTACTGCCCATGTCCTTATGGTGGCTTGGAGCCCCCTGTGTTCTCCAGAGATGGCTTTGCCCACTGACCCCACAGGTACCAGCCCATTGGCACAGCTCTCTTCCAGCATGGAACTCTCTGGGTA
>NW_020902582.1:0-326 GCF_003984885.1 Neopelma chrysocephalum
TGGGATTTTGGGGTGTTTTTAGTGGGATTTTGGGGTGTTTTTAGTGGGATTTTGGGTGTTTTTAGTGGGATTTTGGGGTATTTTTAGTGAGTTTTGGGGGGATTTTGAGGTCCCAGGATTTTTGGGGGTTCTCAGGATTTTGGGAGGGGGTTCCCCGTGTTTTTGGGGTGCCCCTGACCCCCCTTTTTTCCCCCCCCAGGAGAACATCATGAAGTCCAACATCGACAAGAAGTTCTCGGCCCATTACGACGCCGTCGAGGCCGAGCTCAAATCCAGCACCGTGGGTGGGTGGGGGGCCCCAAAAACACCCCCAAAAACACCCCCCC
>NW_020902583.1:0-321 GCF_003984885.1 Neopelma chrysocephalum
GGGGGGGACACCGGGGGGGACACCTGGGACGAGCTGGGGGGGCAGGAGGGACAGGTGAGACAGGTGAGACAGGTGAGAGAGGGGGACAGGTGTGACAGGAGGGACAGGGGAGACAGGTGAGGGACGGGTGAGAGAGGGGGACAGGTGTGACAGGAGGGACAGGTGTGACAGGAGGGACAGGTGTGACAAGAGGGACAGGTGAGATGGGGAGACAAGTGAGACAGTGAAGGACAAGTAAGACAGATGAGGGACAGGTGAGACAGGAGGGACAGGTGAGAGAAAGGGAGAGACAGGAGGAACAGGTGAAACAGGGAGGGACAG
>NW_020902584.1:0-315 GCF_003984885.1 Neopelma chrysocephalum
CCCCCTGTCCCCCCACATTTTGGGTGCCCCCGTACCCCAGGTGGGAGCCCCCCTCGAGCCCGAAGTGGCTCCCCGGGAACAGCCCTGGGAACACCCCCGGGAGCTCCTCCGGACGGACGGGGGACAGAGACAGCGCCTGGGGGGACACGGGATATGTGGGATTTATGGGATAGATGGGGACAGGGGGATAGGTGGGGATATATGGGATATATGGGGACAGTGGGGGCAGCGACAGCACCTGGGGGGACATGGGGACAGATGCGGATATATGGGAAAGATGGGATAGATGGGGATATATGGGGACAGGGGGATATA
>NW_020902585.1:0-380 GCF_003984885.1 Neopelma chrysocephalum
TGTGCCCAGCTCCACCAGCACCAGTGTGCCCAGCTCCACCAGTACCAGTGTGCCCAGCTCCACCAGTACCAGTGTGCCCAGTTCCACCAGCACCACTGTGCCCAGCTTGACCAGTACCAGTGTGCCCAGCTCCACCAGCTCCACCAACACCAGTGTGCCCAACTCCACCAGTACCACCGTGCCCAGCTCGACCAGCACCACCGTGCCCAGTTCCACCAGCACCAGTGTGCCCAGCTCGACCAGCTCCACCAGCACCAGTGTGCCCAGTTCCACCAGCACCAGTGTGCCCAGCTCCACCAGTACCACTGTGCCCAGCTCCACCAGCACCAGTGTGCCCAGCTCCACCAGTACCAGTGTGCCCAGCTCCACCAGTACCACTG
>NW_020902586.1:0-451 GCF_003984885.1 Neopelma chrysocephalum
GGGGGGTTCTTAGAGGATCAACGAGAGACCCCGAGTGGGCTCTTAATGGGGGGGTCCCCCCATTTTTAACCCAAAATCCCCATTTTTAACCCCAAACCCCCCCTTTTATTTATTTTTTTCCCTAGCCATGAACCCCGAGGGGGTCCCGGGGGGGTCCCGCCCCAAACGCCGAAAGACCAAACGCGAACGCGACGCCGCCAAATTCGGCCCCAAAATCCCCCCCAATCCCAGGGTGGGGGTCTCCCTGTGGCCCCCCCGCCCCCGGGGGAGCCCCCTGGCCCCCCCCAAAACGGGTTTTTATCACCCAAAAACGCCTCCTGCCCCCCCCCAACCCGCCCGGGGGGTTCTTCAGGCACGAGGTGAAGTCGGTGGACGTGGAGCGGCTCCTTTTGGGGGGCGAAGGACCCCCCGAGACCCCCCCCAAAATGGAGGGGGGGGCCGTGAAGGAGCT
>NW_020902587.1:0-512 GCF_003984885.1 Neopelma chrysocephalum
CCCCCAGACCCCCCTTCCCGCAGGATGGGCCCACCGACCCCCCTCTCAACTCCCATAGGATGAGACCCTCGGACTCCCAGACCCCTCCCGGGACCCTATTATGGGTCCCCCAAGCCCCCCAGGCCCCCCCAGGATGGGACCCCCTGAACTTCCCTCCCGCAGGACGGGACTCCCCCGGAACTCCCACAACCCCCCAGGCCCCTGGTATGGGACCCCCGAGCCCTCCTGATCCTCGTGGATGGGATATGACCCCCCAAGCCCCCCACGAACCCCCAGGACCCTTAATATGGGACCCCCAAGCCCCTCCCATCCTCCCTTAGCCCCACTCGAATGGGACCCCAACTTCCACCTTACCCTCCTTACATGGGATCCCCGACCCCCCTTGACTCCCATCCCGCAGGGTGGGACCCCCTGACCCCCCTCGTCCCCCTCTGTCCCCCCCGACTCCCCCCCGTCCCCCCCGGTTCCCCCCGCTCCCCGTCCCGGGTCCTCCCGCGCTGCAGTTCCCGCTC
>NW_020902588.1:0-381 GCF_003984885.1 Neopelma chrysocephalum
TCTTGGTTGGGGTCAGTTGGGTGCTTGGTCTTCATTGGTGTTGGTTGGGTCTTGGTTGGGTCTTGGTTGGGGTTGGTTGCGTCTTTGGTCTTCGTTGGGCTCATGGTTGGGTCTTGGTTGGGTTGGTTGGGTGCTTGGTCTTGGTTGGGGTCAGTTGGGTGCTTGGTCTTGGTTGGGGTCGGTTGGGTCTTGGTTGGGTTGGTTGACTCTTTGGTCTTGGTTGGTCTCACGGTTGGTTTTCCATTTTTATCCCATCATCGTCTTCGCCGTCACCTTCATCATCTCCGTCATTTTCTTCCTCCTCCTCCTCCTCCTCCTTCTTCTCCTCCTCTTCCTCTTCCTCCTCTTCCTCCTCCTCTTCCTCCTCCTCCTCCTCCTCCT
>NW_020902589.1:0-301 GCF_003984885.1 Neopelma chrysocephalum
GCCACAGGTGGGGACACGGGGGGGACACGGGGGGGACACGGGGGGGGACAGGGGGGATGAGGGACACGGAGGGGACACGGGGGGGACACGGGGAGGGACACGGGGGGATGAGGGACACGGGGGGATGAGGGACACGGAGGGGACAAAGGGGGGACACGGGGAGGGACACGGGGGGGGGACAGGGGGTGAGGGGCGTGGGTGGGGTGTGGGGGGACACGGGGGGATGAGGGGCACACGGAGGGGACAGAGGGGGGACACATGAGGGGACATGGGAGGACGAGGGATGGGGACA
The DNA here is from genome assembly GCF_003984885.1 of Neopelma chrysocephalum. Lineage (NCBI taxonomy): Eukaryota > Metazoa > Chordata > Aves > Passeriformes > Pipridae > Neopelma > Neopelma chrysocephalum. The sequence goes on from NW_020902589.1 coordinate 293, forward strand.
CGGGGGGGG
>NW_020902590.1:0-432 GCF_003984885.1 Neopelma chrysocephalum
AGGTGACAATGGGGGTCTCTCAGAGGTGTTTTTGGGCTGTTTTTGGGTTATTTTTGGTGTATTTCGGGGTCTCTCACCCCCGAGGTGACGATGGGGGGCTCTCAGGGATATTTTGGTGTATTTTTGGGCTGTTTTTGGGTTATTTTGGGGTGTTTTTGGGGTGTCTCACCCCCGAGGTGACAATGACCGACTGGAACCTCTCAAAGACGGGTCTGATGGCGATGGAGGCGTCCAAACAGCTGGGGGGGAAAAGGGGGGGCTCAGGGGGGGTTTGGGGGGTCCCTGAACCCCCCCACGAGCTCCCTAAAACCCCCCCAAATCCCCCAAATCTTCCCAACCCCCCCCCCAATCCCCAAATCCTCCCAAATCCCCCAAAATTCCCAAGTCCCCCCAAATCCCCCAAATTCTCCCCAATCCCCTAAATCTCCCAAA
>NW_020902591.1:0-385 GCF_003984885.1 Neopelma chrysocephalum
CCCCAAAATGGGGGGGAGACCCTCAAAATGTGGGGTGAGACCCCAAAAATGGGGCCTGAGACCCCAAAAATGGGGGGGGAGACTCCAAAATGGAGCCTGAGACCTCAAAAATGGATCCTGAGACCCCAAATGGGGGGTGAGACCCCAAAAATGGGGCCTGAGACCCCAAAAATGGGGGGTGAGACACCAAAAATGGGGCTTGAGACCCCAAAATGGGGGGTGAGACCCCAAAATGGGGCCTGAGATCCCCCAAAATGGGGGGTGAGACCCCAAAATGGGGCCTGAGACCCCAAAAATGGGGGAGGAGACCCCAAAAATGGGGCCTGAGATCCTCAAAAATGGGGGGGAGACCCAAAAATGGGGCCTGAGACCCCGAAATGTGGGG
>NW_020902592.1:0-324 GCF_003984885.1 Neopelma chrysocephalum
CAGGTGACCCCAGACCAGGTGACCCCTCCCATCTCAGGTGTGTCCCCCCCCCAATCCAGGTGACCCCCTCAGTCCAGGTGACCCCTGCCCAGGTGACCCTCCGGCCAGGTGACCCCATCCAGGTGACCCCCCCGATCCAGGTGACACCTGTCCAGGTAACCCTTGTCCAGGTGACCCCCCCAGTCCAGGTGATCCTTGTCCAGGTGTCCCAATCCAGGTGACCCCAGACCAGGTAACCCTTGTCCAGGTGACCTCTCCCAGTCCAGGTGATCCTTGTCCAGGTGACCCCCCAATCCAGGTGACCTGGTCTCACCTGAGTGTCCC
>NW_020902593.1:0-529 GCF_003984885.1 Neopelma chrysocephalum
CCCCCCCAAGTTCGACAAGATCGAGGACATGGCCATGCTGACCTTCCTCCACGAGCCCGCCGTGCTCTTCAACCTCAAGGAGCGCTACGCCGCCTGGATGATCTACGTGAGACCCCCCGGGACACGGGGGGGACCCCCGGGAATGTGGGGGACCCCCGGGAACCGGGGGGGACCCTGCCCCGAGGGTCTGGGGGGGCTGCAAGCTGTGGGGGCCTCTGGGGGGGCTTTGGGGTACCTGGAACGGTTTGTGGGGCAGCTGGAGCCTGGGGGGCTTCTCCACGGGGGCTTCTCAAGACCCCTTTGGGCCACCCAGACCCCCAAAATGTCCCATCCCTGGACCCCCCAGACCCCAAATGTCCCATCCCTGGACCCCCCAGACCCCAAATGTCCCATCCCTGGACCCCCCAGACCCCAAATGTCCCATCCCTGGACCCTCCAGACCCCCAAATGTCCCATCCCTGGACCCTCCAGACCCCAAAACGTCCCATCCCTGGACCCCTCAGACCCCAAAACGTCCCATCCCTGATCC
>NW_020902594.1:0-512 GCF_003984885.1 Neopelma chrysocephalum
CCCCCCTGAGGGCGACGTGTGTGGCCTGGGGGTCCCTGGGGACCATCAGCCGGGGCCGCCGGGACTGCACCGAGTTACCTGAGGCGGGGGGGGACAGGGGAGGGGTTTGTGAGGGCAGGGGGGCACCCCCAGAGACCCCCCCAGACCCCCCATTTTCTTGAGGAAGCCCCAAACACCAAGGGACACCCTCCCGAGCCCTGGGGGTGCCCCATGTGCAGATACACCACCCCCCCCGAGCCCCCTGGGGACCCCCCCGAGTTCTCCGTGCTCCTCAGGACCCCCTGATCCAGCAGGGACCCCCCCCGAGCCCCCCGGGACCCCCTTATCCAACAGGGACCCCCCCCTGAGACCCCCGTGCTCCTTCGGACCCCCTGATCCAGCAGGGACCTCCCCCAAGCCCCCCGGGACCCCCTTATCCAACAGGGACCCTCCCAAACCCCTCGGGACCCCCTTATCCAACAGGGACCCCCCGTGCTCCCCAGGACCCCCATTTTCAACAGGGACCCCCCCCC
>NW_020902595.1:0-343 GCF_003984885.1 Neopelma chrysocephalum
AAAACCAGAAGAGAGGCAGGAATAAAACCAGGAGAGAGGAAGGAGGAAAACCAGGAGAAAGGCAGGAATAAAACCGAGGAGAGAGGCAGGAATAAAACTAGGAGAAAGGCAGGAATAAAACCAGGTGAGGAATAAAAAAAACCCTGGGGAGAGGCAGGAATAAAACCAGGAGAAAGGCAGGAATAAAACCAGGCGAGGAATAAAAAAAACCCTGGGGAGAGGCAGGAATAAAACCAGGGGAGAGGCAGGAACAAAACCAGGAGAGGCAGGAATAAAACCAGGGGAGAGGCAGGAGGAAAACTAGTGGGAGAGGCAAGAATAAAATAAAACCTGTGGGAGAGGC
>NW_020902596.1:0-493 GCF_003984885.1 Neopelma chrysocephalum
ATTGCACCCTAATACCCTCTGCCTGCACCCGGCCCCCCCTGCTGCACCCTGGGACCCCCCACTGCACTCGGAGACCCCCCAACTGCACCCTGGGACCCCCCCCCACTGCATCCTGACCCCCTCACACACCCCCCGAGCTTCCCCACCTGCACCCTGACCCCCCCGATCCCCTTCCCCCCACCCTCAGCCCCCCAAACGGGGTTGGGGGTCCCCTGACCCCCCCGTGGGGTCCCAGTTGGGTCCCGGGGGGGGTCCCGGTGACAGCCCCGTTCCCCCCCAGGGGCACAGGCCACCAAGTGTCCCCGGGGGTGGCTGTCCTTCGGGGGCCACTGCTACGGCTACTTCGGGCAGGGGCTGAGCTGGAGGAAGGCCGAGGTGGGTACCGGGGGCGCGGTGGGTGCTGGGGGGGGTTGAGGGGGTCCCCGGTGCCCCCGGGACCCCCCCAGAGCTGGCGGTGCCCCCCCAGGCGTGGTGCCAGGCCACCCGGGGGGGG
>NW_020902597.1:0-572 GCF_003984885.1 Neopelma chrysocephalum
CCAAACCACTCAAAAAACACCCAGAGGCCCCCAAAAAACTAACCACAGCCCCCAAAAATCATCCACAGCCCCCAAAACCCACCCGCAGCCCCCAAAAAACCATCCAAACCACCCCAAAAACACCCATGCCACCGTGAACAGGCACAGGTGGCACCGGTGCCATGACTGGGGGGCACAGGGGGGTCAGAAACCAGCCACAGACCCCCAAAAATCATCCACAGCCCCCAAAAACCATCCACAGCCCTCCAAAAAACTAACCACAGTCCCTAAAAACCACCCACAGCCCCCAAAAACCATCCAAACCACCCCAAAAAACCATCCACATCACACCTGGGGGGCACAGGGGGAGGTGTCAAGGGGGTCAGACCCTCCCCCCCAAAACACACCCACAGCCCACCTGGGGGTCTCAGGGGTCACCATGGGGGGGTCATGGGGGAGTCACGGGGACCATCGGGGTCACTGGAGGTCATGGGGTCCCCCTCCCACAGCCCCTCCCTCACGCCCCTTGCCCCTCCCCCTCCCGCACGGCCCCTCCCCCCTCCGAAGCCCCCTCCCCTCCCCTCTTCCCCCCG
>NW_020902598.1:0-352 GCF_003984885.1 Neopelma chrysocephalum
CCCCTGGTTTGGGGGTCTCTGTCCTTCCCAGCTTGAGGGTCTCTGTCCTCCAGCCCCTCTGGTTTGGGGGTCTCTGTCCTCCAGCCCCCCCAGCTCGGGGGTCTCTGTCCTTCCCAGCTTGAGGGTCTCTGTCCTCCAGCCCCCCTGGTTTGGGGGTCTCTGTCCTTCTCAGCTTGAGGGTCTCTGTGCTCTGGCCCCCCCTGGTTTGGGGGTCTCTGTCCTCCAGCCCCCCCAGCTCGGGGGTCTCTGTCCTTCCCAGCTCAGGGACCTGTGTCCCACCTGACCTCGGGCTCTCTGCCCCCCTCCCCACACACGGGGGTCTCTGGGGGTCTCTGTGCTTCTGCCCCCCCCC
>NW_020902599.1:0-362 GCF_003984885.1 Neopelma chrysocephalum
CAGAGCCCCCCCATCCCACGGGATCCTCCCGGTGCCTGGAGTCCCCACATCCCCCTGGGACACCCCCAGTGCCCAGAGACCCTCTGTCTCTCCAGGACCCCTTGGTGCCCAGAGCCCCCCCATCCCATGGGATCATCCCGGTGCCTGGAGCCCCCACATCCCCCTTGGACACCCCCAGTGCCTGGAGCCCTCCTTCCCCACACCTCCCCCAATGCCCAGAGCCCCCACATCCCATGGGATCCTCCCGGTGCCTGGAGCCCCCACATCCCACTGGGACACCCCCTCTGTCTCCCCAGGACCCCTTGGTGCCCAGAGCCCCCCCCCAGTACCTGGATCTCCCCCCCGTCCCCACCTGAAGAAGA
>NW_020902600.1:0-304 GCF_003984885.1 Neopelma chrysocephalum
AATCACCCCATAACCGACCCCAAATCACCCCCAAATTCCTGTTCACCCCCAACCCCAAATCACCACATAACCGACCCCAAATCACACCCTGAACCCTTGGGGTGACATTGAGGGGGTGACACTGGGGGTGGGTGACACCCTGAACCCTTGGGGTGACACTGGGTGGGGTGACATGAATGGGGTGACACCAGGGGTGGGTGACAGAGAGCGGGTGACACCCAGTGGGTGACATTGGAGGGGTGACACCCTGAACCCTTGGGGTGACTCTGGGTGGGGTGACATCGATGAGTTGACACTGGGGGGG
>NW_020902601.1:0-609 GCF_003984885.1 Neopelma chrysocephalum
GGGGGGGGCAGGGACACCCCAAACACCCCCCCGAACACCCCAAACACCCTCATCCCCCCAAACAACCCCTTCCTCCTGCCGATCCCGGGAATGAGCGGCCCCGGCACCGGGATCAGGGTGGGTTTGAGGAGGGTTATCCCACCCATCCCGGAATTTCCAGCTCCCTGGGGACACCCGGAGCTGTCCCAGCACCCACCAGTTGCCCGGGGCTGAGCAGGTCACTGGTGCATTTCTTCTTCATGTCCGTCTCCTCCCGGCTCGGGCTCTCCCCTCCGGAACATTTGTCCCCTGGGATTTTCCGGTACCTGGGAGCGGGGAGGGGACACCCGGTGACCCCGCGGCTCCCAGCACCCCTTCCCGGGGATCCCACAGGATTGGGGGATGCCGAAGGGGCGGCGAGGGGGATTCCTGGTACCCGCTGGTGCGGAGCAGCTCCCGGCGGCCGTACAGGCAGAATTCCAGGTCGTGGCCCTTCAGCTCCGGCTGCTCCACACACTCGGATTGGTTCTCCGGGCGGTAGTACCCGAAATCACTGTGGGAACAGGGAATGGGATGGGATCCTAAGGGATGGGATGGGAATGGGGATTGGTTCTCTGGGCAGTAGAAGCC
>NW_020902602.1:0-553 GCF_003984885.1 Neopelma chrysocephalum
TGGGGCTGTGGGGTGTCCTGGTCCCCTGGGATCCAGTTGTGGGGCTGTGGGGTATCCTGGTCCCATGGAATCCAGTTATGGGGCCGTGGGGTGTCCTGGTCCCCTGGGATCCAGTTATGGGCTGTGGGGTGTCCTGGCCCCATCCCGAGCCCTCACCTGCGATGCTCATGAAGCGGTGGGAGAAGATGGAGAGCTGGACGGGGTCGAGCTGGGGGTCCAGGGGCCGGGGGGTCCCCAAGCCCACCTCGATGCAGATGTCCCCCAGGGGGGTCAGGGTGGCCGAGCACCCCGGCTCCACCACGATGGTGCTGGGGAGGGGGGCACCACACGGGGGGGGGGGGGGGGGGGGGGGCCCCGGGGGGGGGGGGGGGGTGTTGGGGAGGCCCTGGGGTCCTCACAAACCCCTCAGGGTCCCCACAAACCCCTCAGGGTCCCCATAAATCCCCCAGGGTCCCCATAAACCCCCCAGGGTCCCCTCGGCCCCTTGAGGACCCCACAAACCCCTAAGGGTCCCCATAAATCCCCCAGGGTCCCCACAAACCCCCCAGGGTCC
>NW_020902603.1:0-310 GCF_003984885.1 Neopelma chrysocephalum
TTTTGGGGCATTTTTAGGGGAATTTGGGATTTTTGGGGTTTTTGGGGTTCCCCAATTTTTGGGGGGGGTGTTCCCACCTTGGTCCACCCCAGTTTCGGGGGGATTTTGGGGTGTTTTTATGGAATATGGGTTTTTTTTTGGGGGGGAATTATGGTTTTTTTTGGGAATTTTGGGGGAATTTTGGGATTTTGGGGTTTTTGGGGTTCCCCAATTTTTTTTGGGGTGTTCCCACCTTGGTCCAGCCCAATTTTGGGGGCGGGTGCCCCCCCCCCGGGCGTGGCAGAGCAGCCGCAGCTTCGACCCCACCCGG
>NW_020902604.1:0-415 GCF_003984885.1 Neopelma chrysocephalum
CTCACTGTCCGGGCCCCCCGCAGTAGCAGTAGCAGCTCTGGAGGTTGTGCAGGTCAGAGTTGGTGGTTTTGGGGCCATTTTGGGGCCGTTTCAATCGATTTTGGACCCATTTTGGGTCCATTTCCGGAGCTGGTTTTTGGGGTGGTTTTGGGGTATTTTGGGGTGTTTTTGGGTTATTTTGGGTGGGGTTTTTTTGGGGTCCTCACTGTCCGGGCCCCCCGCAGTAGCAGTGGCAGCTCTGGGGGTTGGGCAGGTTGGGGGTTGGTGTTTTTGGGGCCATTTTTGGGGTCGTTTCAATCGATCTTGGGGTCGTTTTCGGAGCTCTTTACGAGCTGTTTTTTGGGGTGGTTTTGGGGTATTTTGGGGTATTTTTGGGGTATTTTGGGTGGGGTTTTTTTTGGGGTACTCACTGTCC
>NW_020902605.1:0-314 GCF_003984885.1 Neopelma chrysocephalum
GGGGGGGGACTGGGGGCGCTGGGGGTGTCCTGGGGGGAGAGAGGGAGGGGGGACACGGCCCTGCGGGGGGGAACTGGGGGCACTGGGGGGACTGGGAACGTGGGGGATCCTGGGGACAGGGGACACCCCGGGGACACGGGAACAGGGCCCCCCTGGGCACAGGGTCCCTCCCTCGGTGTCCCCCCCGTGTCCTTCCCTTTTCCCCTCCCTGTCCCAGCGGTTCTGTCCCCCCGGGGTCCACCCTGTCCCCTGTCCCCATGTCCCTGTCCCCTGTCCCCGTGTCTCCCTGTCCCCATATCCCCGTGTCCCCCTGT
>NW_020902606.1:0-489 GCF_003984885.1 Neopelma chrysocephalum
GGGGGGGGCACGGGGAGGGTCAAGGGGGGGGTCTTGTAAGTGGGGGGACCACCCCAAATCCACTGTGATGCCCCCCGGCACCACTGAGCCCACCGGGTGCCCCAGAGACCCCGCAGCCTTCCCGTGTGCCCCCAGAGAGCCCCTGTGCCCCATAGACCCCACAGGCTTCCCGTGTGCCCCCACAGACCCCCATAACCTCCCCACGGACTCCACAGGTTTCCCGTGTGCCCCCACAGAGCCCCATAACCTCCTGATGGACCCCACAGACCCCTTGGGTGCCCCATAGACCCCACAGCCTTCCCATGTCCCCCACAGACCCCCTGGGTGCCCCATAGACCCCACAGCCTTCCCATGTCCCCCACAGAGCCCCTGTGCCCCAGAGAAATGCTGAGTAGCCCATGGACACCCTGGGTGCCCCATAGATGTCCTGTGCCCCCCTATAGCCCCCCTGTACCCCCATAGCCCACCCTTCATCCCCATAGCCCCCCA
>NW_020902607.1:0-313 GCF_003984885.1 Neopelma chrysocephalum
CGGCGGTGGTTTGGGGCGTTTTGGGGGGTTTTGGGGGGTTTTGGGGGATTTGGGGCGTTTTGGGGGGATTTGGGGGGATTTGGGTTTTTTTGGGGATGTTTTGGGGGGTTTTGGGGAGGTTGGGGGGTTTGGGGTATTTTGGGTGGGGTGTTGGTGGATTTGGGGTTTTTTGGGGGCAGGGTTTGGGTCGTTTGAGGGGATTTGGGGAGTTTTGGGGGGTTTTGGGCTCGTTTGGGGTTTTTTTTGGGAGTTTCAGGACCCAAAATTCCCCCCCAGGGCCGCCCCCCCCCGACCCCCCGCGCCGGGAGAGAAA
>NW_020902608.1:0-347 GCF_003984885.1 Neopelma chrysocephalum
CCCTTTTTCCCCTTTCCCCCTTTCCCTTTCCCCTTTCCCTTTTCCCCATTTCCCCTTTTCCCGTTTCTCCTTTTCCCTTTCCGTTTTCCCCTTTTCCTTTTTAACATTTTCCCTTTTTCCCCTTTCCCTTTCTCCCCTTTCTTCTTTCCCCCCCTCCCTTTCCCTTTCTCCCCTTCCCTTTCCCTCTTGTCCCCCTCTTTTCCACTTCCCATTTCCCCCCCCTTTCTCCAGCTCTTTTCTATAACCAGCTGATCCCACCCGGCTCCAGCTGCTCCATCACTCCCATCCCATTCTCAGGGACCTCGTCCCCCAAACTGGGGGGGTCCTGACCTGGGGTGTGTGTGGGG
>NW_020902609.1:0-303 GCF_003984885.1 Neopelma chrysocephalum
CCCCCCCCAAAAAACAAATAGAGGGGGGGAGGGGCGGGGTGGGGGGAGGGGGAGGGGTTAAAAACCCCCACCCCGTTAAAATGGGGGGAGGGGAGGGGAAAAAACCCCCTCCCAAAATGGGGAAGGAGAAGAGGGGGAGGGGCGGCTTTGGGGGAGGGGGGAGGGGCATTGAGACCCCGCCCCTCCCCCTGCCCCTCCCCCACCCGCTGTACGATATGTAAATAGGGATCACGTGACCTCAATAAAGGAATTTAAACTACCCCTCCCCCACTCCGGGTGTGTTTGTGACCCCTCCCCCCCCCC
>NW_020902610.1:0-421 GCF_003984885.1 Neopelma chrysocephalum
CTCCATCCCTCATCCCACACTCTTCCCAAGTGGATCAACCTCTTCCTTGGACACCCCAAAATTCTCCTCACACAGCCCCGGGCTCTTCCCGGGAGTTCCAACCTCTTCCTGGACACCCCAAATCTCCCACTTGGCTCCAGCCTCTTCCTTGGGATGTTCAACCTCTTCCTGGACACCCCAAATCTTGTTCCCACTCAGCCCCAGTCTCTTCCCAGGGGTTCCAACCTCTCCCTGGACACCCCAAATTTCCTTCGTGCCCGGTCCCAGACTCTTCCCAGGGGTTCAACCTTTGCCTGGACACCCCAAAACTCCCCCCAACCCCACCCTGGGCTCTTCCTGAGCAACTCAACCCCTTCCTGGACCCCCCAAAACTCCTCCATCCCTCATCCCACACTCTTCCCAAGTGGATCAACCTCTTCCT
>NW_020902611.1:0-519 GCF_003984885.1 Neopelma chrysocephalum
ATTTTGGGGTGGATTTTGGGGTGATTTTTGGGTGGATTTTGGGGTGATTTCGGGGTGATTTGGGGGGTGATTTTGAGATGGATTTTGGGGTGATTTTGGGGCGATTTTGGGGTCATTTTAGGGTGGATTTTGGGGTGATTTTGGGATGGATTTTGGGGCGATTTTGGGGTGATTTCGGGGGTGATTTTGGGATGGATTTTGGGGGTGATTTTGGAGTGATTTTGGGGTAATTTTGGGGCACATCTTGAGACAATTTTTGGGCCGTTTTGGGGTGGATTTTGGGATGATTTTAAGGCGACTTTAACATAATTTTTGAGTCATTTTAGGGTGAATTTTGGGGAGATTTTGGGCTCATTTTTGGGTCATTTTGGGGTGGATTTTGGGGCATTTTTGGGGTTGATTTCGGGGTGTTTTTGGTGCAATTTTGTGATGATTTTGGGGTGATTTTGGGGTGGACTTTGGGGTGACTTTGGGACAATTTTGGGGCGATTTTGGGGTGGATTTTGGGGTAGATTTTGG
>NW_020902612.1:0-355 GCF_003984885.1 Neopelma chrysocephalum
CGGGGAAGGGACATGGGGGGACACGGGGACAGCGTGACACGGGGGGGACACGGGGGCCGTGGCGGGGACAGAGTGGGACAGGAGAGGGGACGGGGAGGACGTGGGAGGCAAAGGGAGGGACAAAGGGGACACGGGGGGACATGGAGGGACCTGGGGGGGTCACAGGACAGGCTGGGGGGGACAAGGAGGCCCCGGAGCCCCCCAGGTGTCCCTTTAACCCCGCCCAGCTCTCCCAGGGACCCCCAACCGCCCCCAGGACCCCCCAACTGCTCCTCCCCTCCCCGGTCCCGGTCCTGGCCCCGCCCCGTCCCCCCCCGGGGGCCTTTTACAGCCCCCCCGGCCCTTCCCACCCCCC
>NW_020902613.1:0-560 GCF_003984885.1 Neopelma chrysocephalum
TCCGGGACACCAATTACCCTTCCAGGACCTCGTTGGTTCCCTCCAGGACCTCATTTGCCCTTCCAGGACCCCAATTAACCCCTCAGGGCCTCTTTTACCCCCTCAGGAGCCTTTTTTACACTTCCAGGACCTCATTTGCTCCCCCAGGGCCTCATTGACCCTTCCAGGACCTTATTTACCCCCTCAGGGCTTCTTTGACCCTTCCAGGACCCCAGTTACCCCCTCAGGGGCCTCGTTTACCCCTCAGGGCCTCTTTGACCCTTCCAGGACCCCAGTTACCCCCTCAGGGGCCTCTTTCACCCTTCCAGGACCTCGTTGGCTCCCTCCAGGGCCTCATTTGCCCTTCCAGGACCCCAGTTACCCCCTCAGGGGCCTCATTTACCCCCTCAGGGCCTCTCTGACCCTTCCAGGACCCCAGTTACCCCCTCAAGGCCTTCATTTACCCCTCAGGGCCTTTTTTACCCTCTCAGGGTCCTCACTGACCCTTCCAGGACCCCAGTTACCCCCTCAGGGCCCCAGTTACCCCCTCAGGGCCTCATTTACCCCCTCAGGGCCTCATT
>NW_020902614.1:0-306 GCF_003984885.1 Neopelma chrysocephalum
GGTCAGTCCATGAGGGAGCTGCAGGTGAGTTTTCATTGAGGAGCTGCAGGTGGGTCATGGTTGAGGAGCTGGAGATGAGGAGCTGCAGTTGGACTGTGGAGGGTCAGGGCATGGGGGAGCTGCAGGTGGGTTGTGGTTGAGGAGCTGGAGATGAGGAGCTGCAGGTGGATTTTGGTTGATATAGGTCATGGTTGAGGAGCTGGAGATGACGAGCTGCAGATGGGTTTTGGTTCAGGAGCTGGAGATGAGCTACAAGTGGGTTTTGGATGAGGTGGATCATGGTTGAGGAGCTGGAGATGAGGAGCT
>NW_020902615.1:0-306 GCF_003984885.1 Neopelma chrysocephalum
GGGATTTGAGGGGACCTCTGGGTATGGGGGACACGGGGACAGGGGGATTTGGGGGAACACACGGTGAGCTCTGGGTGTGGGGACACACGGGGACGGGGAGATTTGGGGGGATACACAGTGAACTCTGGGTAGGGGACACATGGGGACAGGGGGATTTTTGGGGGACACACAGTGAGCTCTGGGTATGGGGGACACAGGGACAGGAGGATCTGGGGGGTCCCACAGTAAGCTCTGGGTATGGGGGGCACACGGGGACAGGGTGGGTTTTGGGGGACACACAGTGAGCTCTGGGTGTGGGGGATAAAG
>NW_020902616.1:0-497 GCF_003984885.1 Neopelma chrysocephalum
GGCGCCCCCGGCCCCTCAGGGCCCCTCCCCAGTTTCTGGATCCCGTCGCTGACCCCCGAGGCCGGAGCTGAGCGACTCAAAAAGCCCGTGAGTGACCCCTGGGAGGGACCCCCGGCCTGGGACCCCCATGAGTGACCCCCAGTCTGGGACCCATGGGTGGGACCCCCATGAGTGACCCCTGAGTTGGACCCCTGGGCTGGGACCCCCACGGTGGGACCCCCATGAGTGACCCCCGTGAGTGACCCCTGGGTGAGACCCCCAGGAGGGACCCCTGGGGTGGGACCTCCATGAGTGACCCCCATGAGTGACCCCTGGGAGGGACCCCTGGGGTGGGACCTCCATGAGTGACCCCCATGAGTGACCCCTGAGTGGGACCCCCAGGCTGGGACCCCTGACTGGGACCCCCATGAGCGACCCCTGTGTGGGAACCCCGGGGTGGGACCCCCACGGTGGGACCCCCACGGTGGGACCCCCAGGGTGGGACCCCCATGAGTGAC
>NW_020902617.1:0-312 GCF_003984885.1 Neopelma chrysocephalum
CCCCCTCAATTCCCCCCCAAACCCCCTCAGACCCCCCAGAACCCCCTCGATTCCTCCCCAAACCCGCTCAGACCCCCCCAAAGCCCCCCAAAAAGGTCCCCCCCGGACTCACTGGGTCCCTTGACGGTGACCTTGAGGTCCCCGCTGCCGGCGCCCTTGGTGAACACCTTGAACTCGGCGGGTTCATTCACCCGCAGCCCCTTGGGCTGCAGCCCCCGGCCCACGGCCCGGCACGCCCCGGGGTTGCAGGCTGGGGGGGAAAACGGGGGGGCTCAGGGGGGTCCCCGAGGCCGGAGACCCCCAAAAACGACC
>NW_020902618.1:0-313 GCF_003984885.1 Neopelma chrysocephalum
CCCCTCTGTCCCCTGCTGTCCCCGTGCCCTCCTTGGGGACACTTTGGAGACACTTTTGGGACACTTTGAGGACACTCTGGGGACACTTTGGGGACACTCAGTGCAGTTTATTGGTGGCACAGGGGACCCCTCTGTCCCCTGCTGTCCCCGTGCCCTCCTTGGGGACACTTTCGGGACACTTGGGGACACTTTGGGGACACTTTGAGGACATTTGAGGACACTTTGGGGACACTTTGGGGACACTCAGTGCAGTTTATTGGTGGCACTGGGGACCCCTCTGTCCCCTGCTGTCCCCGTGCCCTCCTTGGGGACA
>NW_020902619.1:0-381 GCF_003984885.1 Neopelma chrysocephalum
GGGGGGCAGGAGGGGGGGTCACACCCACACCCCCCCCACACCCCCTCCCAGCGCGGGGGTCCCGGGGGGCTCAGGGTCTGCGGCCGGGGGGCTCCTCCAGCTCGTAGAACAGCACGTAGCCCTCGCTGGACGGCACCTGGTTCTCGCTGATGGGGGACACGCTGCCGGGGGAGGGGGGGGGACAAACACACCCTTAGCCCGGGTGGGCACGGGTGGTGGGGGTGCCCGGGGGGGTCGAAGGGCACTCACCGGGAGTCGTTGTAGACGCGCCAGCCCGCGGGGTCGCGGCAGAAGGCCGTGTAGTGCCCGTAGTGGACGCTGCCCGAGTGGTTGCAGAGGGCATACAGGCTGTACACGGGGCTGCCTGCGCCGGGGGGGGGG
>NW_020902620.1:0-540 GCF_003984885.1 Neopelma chrysocephalum
CCTCCCCTTTACACCCCACCCTCTCAAACTCCTCCCCTTTACATCCCACCCCCTCAGACCCCTCCCCTTTATGCCCCACCCCTCCAAGCCCCTCCCTCTCTAATCCCCACCCCCTTTACCCTTGTACCTCCCACCCCAGACCCCTCGGACCCCTCCCCTTTAGGTCCCTCCCCCTTTTAGGCCCCGCCCCCACAAGCCCCGCCCCCTCACGGGTGAGGGGTCTCTCGAGGCCGCTCCGGCCCGGCCGCTCCGTCGGGAACACTCGGACGGCGCCGTCGAAGCCCCCAAAGAGCCGGGAGCCGTCGGGGGTGAAGGTCAGGGAGTGGGGGGCCACCGGCTCGTCCTGGGGGGGGGGGAAAACCCAAAATAACCCCCTGGGAACCTCGGGGGACCCCAAAAACCCACTCCTGGGAGACCCCAACCTCTGGGTGCCCCCTTATTGCACCCCCTGAGTGTCTCCCCCCACACCCGAAGCCCCCCAGGAGCCGTCGGGGGTGAAGGTCAGAGAGTGGGGGGCCACTGGCTCGTCCTGGGGGGGGG
>NW_020902621.1:0-337 GCF_003984885.1 Neopelma chrysocephalum
GGGGGACATGAGGGGGACACCAGGGACAGGGGGGACACCAGTGAGGGAGAGGGACGGGGGGGACACTGGGGGGACACTGGGGAAAGGACAGGGACGGGGGGGACACCAGGAACAGGAGGGGACACGGGGGGGACACTGGGACAGGGGGGACACTGGGGAGGGGACAGGGACAGGGACACATGGGGGGGACACAGGGACAGGGGGGAGGAGGGGGAACACAGGGGAGGACCACCTGGACCCCCCTTTTTTGGACATTTTGGTGTCTCCTGAGTGCCTGGCCCTCGTTTTTTGACATTTTGGGGTTCTTGGTCACCTGAAGCCCATTTTTGGACATTTT
>NW_020902622.1:0-324 GCF_003984885.1 Neopelma chrysocephalum
CCCCCCCCGTTTTCCAGGAATTCCCGGGAATCCCTCGGGAATAGGGGGGAAGTCGCAGCTCCTCCGTCCTTGGGGGGTCCCGGGGGGGTCGCAAAGGGGGGTTGGGGGGGTCCAAAGGGGTCCTAAAATGGGAAGAAAAATGTTAAAAAACCCGAATTTTCTCCCAAAACCCCCCAAAAAGGGTCAGAGAAGCCCCCCCAGACCCCCCAAAAATCCCAAAAAGGATCAAAGAAGCCCCAAAAACCCCAAAAAGGGTCAGAGAAGGCCCCCCAGACCCCCCAAAAAGGATCAAAGAAGCCCCCACAGACCCCCCCAAAAACCCTA
>NW_020902623.1:0-361 GCF_003984885.1 Neopelma chrysocephalum
CCCAAATTCCTCCCTCCAGGTCACAGTGAGGGGGTGGGGACCCCCAAATCCCCCCCGAGGTCACAATGAGGGGGTGGGGACCCCCAAATTCCTCCCCCCGGGTCACAATGAGGGAGTGGGGACCCCCCGGGGACAATGAGGGAGTGGGGACCCCCAAATCCCCCCCCCAGGTCGTAATGAGGGGGTGGGGACCCCCCGGGGACAATGGGGGGAGTGAGGACCCCCAAATTCCTCCCCCCGGGTCACAGCGAGGGGGTGGAGACCCCCAAGTCCCCCCCAGGTCATAATGAGGGGATGGGGACCCCCCGAGGACAATGAGGGGGTGGGGACCCCCAAATCCCCCTCGGGGACAATGGGGGGG
>NW_020902624.1:0-342 GCF_003984885.1 Neopelma chrysocephalum
GGTACGGACGATCCTGGCTGGGGGGGTTTGGGGGAGGAATGGGGGGGAGGAGGGTGGAAAAGGGTTTTTTGGGGTGAAAAGGGGGGTTTGGCACCCCCCCAAAGGGACAGCGGTTCCCCCAGGGTGGGGAGCTGGAAAGTTCTTGAAGAGGGGGTGTGAGAATTTGGGAGAGGCTGGGGGATTTGGGGGGAGATTTTGGGAGTGGGGGGGTAGGGATTTTGAGGGGGAGCTGGGAGGATTTTAGGGGTGAAAAGGAGGGAGTTTAGGCACTCCCTCAGATGTGGGGTTTGTTCATCTTCAACCTGGGAAGGTTTTGGAGACGGGGGAGGATTTTTTAGGGGG
>NW_020902625.1:0-430 GCF_003984885.1 Neopelma chrysocephalum
TGGATTTTGGGGGTTCCCAGGTGGATTTTGGGGTTTCTCAAGTAGATTTTGGTGGTTCCCAGGTGGATTTTGGGGCCCTGGGTGGGATTTGGGGAATTCCCAGGGGGATTTTGGGAATTCCCAGGTGGATTTTGGGGGTTCCCAGGTGGATTTTGAGGGTTCCCAGGTGGATTTTGGGGGTTCTCAGGTGGATTTTGGGGGTCTCCACGTGAATCTTGGTGGTTCCCAGGTGGATTTTGGGGCCCTGGGTGAGATTTCAGGAGTTCCCAGGGAGATTTTGGGGAATCCCAGGTGGATTTGGGGGGTTCCCAGGTGGATTTTGATGGTTCCCAAGTAGATTTTGGGGTTCCCAGGTGGATTTTGGGGTTTCTCAGGTGGATTTGGGGGTTTCTCAAGTAGATTTTGGTGGTTCCCAGGTGGATTTTAGGGG
>NW_020902626.1:0-384 GCF_003984885.1 Neopelma chrysocephalum
TGGGGTTCTGTAGAACCACTCCTACAGGCCATACAATAGGGCTGCCTTTTTGTCGAAATGCAATACCACCTCTTATTACAAACAATACATTCACACAATACCCAACCGTAATGAGTAGATTCAGGGTGCTTTACACAAGGTACTCCGTGGGGATAACCGCCCTCCGATATGTTTGTTTCCACCTCACAACAAAACGGGAATATTGTATGAGTCCCAGAAATCCTATATAGTCCAGCTCCACCAGTCTGTTCCGGCAACCGTTCTGAGTTCCAAGAAGCAAAGTTTACTTTCTGCAGGGTTAATTCTCGGGGTACCTGGAAGAAAGTTTTTAGACTAAGTCTTACTGTATTTCTATTACGATTCATTTGTTGGCCGCACTTTCCG
>NW_020902627.1:0-345 GCF_003984885.1 Neopelma chrysocephalum
CCCCGAATCACCTCCATCCCTTCTCCCCCAAAAAACCTTCACCCCCCAAACTCCAGCACCCCCAAAAAACCCTTCACCCCCTTGTCCCCCTCCCTTTAGGGTCTGTGTCCGTCTGTCCCCGGGATCCGGTGTCGGGTCCCTCGGAGGTTTCGGCGGCCGCGGGGACCTGCGCGACCCTCCCCCGGCTTTCCCACCCCTAAAACCTTCACCCCCCAAAAACCTTCACCCTCCCCATCTCCAGGACCCCCAAAACACCCAGATCCCACTCCCTGGGACATCCTGGGACATCCTGGGACATCCCCAAACCCCCTCTGTCCCTCTGTCCCTGAGCTTCGAGGTGCCCCC
>NW_020902628.1:0-304 GCF_003984885.1 Neopelma chrysocephalum
CCCCCCCCACAGGTAACCCCTCCCCACCCACACAGCTGAACACAGGCCACGCCCATGGCCCCGCCCACACACAGGAAACCCCTCCCCACCCACTGTCGACCACGCCCACACAGCTGTAGCCCCGCCCCATTAAAACCCCCTTCCTCCGGCAGGACACGCCCACACAGGTAACCACGCCCCTCGTGGAAACCACGCCCCTGCCCAGAAGCCCCACCCTGACCCCCCCACCTGTGCTCAGGTGGCCCTGCCCATACAGGAAGCCACGCCCCCTCTGTGTTAAGCCACACCCCCTCTGTGTGAAGCC
>NW_020902629.1:0-393 GCF_003984885.1 Neopelma chrysocephalum
TTAATTAATTATTCCCCTCCAGGCTGTGGGATGTGGGGGTCCCCCCCCAGGCTGTGGGTTACTGTTAATTAATGTTAATTATCATTAATTATTTCCCCCCCCAGGGTGCGGGATGTGGGGGGGTCCCCCCAGGCTGTAGGTTATTATTAATTATCATTCATTAATTAATTAATTTCCCCCCCAGGGTGCGGGATGTGGGGGGGTCCCCCCCCGAGGTGTGGGTTATTGTTAATTGTTAATTACTGTTAATTATCGTTAATTATTCCCCTCCAGGCTGTGGGATGTGGGGGGGTCCCCTGGGGTGCAAATCACTGTTAATTATCATTAATTAATTAATTATTCCTTTCCAGGCTGTGGGATGTGGGGGGGTCCCCCCCTGTCCCCCCCCTCGGG
>NW_020902630.1:0-476 GCF_003984885.1 Neopelma chrysocephalum
GGGGGACAGTCAGGGACAGACAGGGGACATGGGGACAGACAGGGGACAGGGGGACAAACGGGACAGGGACTGCAGCAGGCGGGTCACACGGGTGGCTGGGGGGACACCAGGACAGTCAGGGACAGACAGGGGACAGACAGGGGACAGATGGACAGTCAGGGACACACAGGGGACAGACAGGGGACATGGGGACAGGGGGACAGTCAGGGACAGACAGGGGACAGTCAGGGGACAGACAGGGACAGTCAGGGACAGGGACTGCAGCAGGCGGGACACACGGGTGGCTGGGGGACAGGGGGACAGTCAGGGACAGACAGGGGACAGGGGGACAGTCAGGGACAGACAGGGGACAGTCAGGGGTCAGGGGGACACTCAGGAGTCAGGGGGACACTCAGGGGACAGTCAGGGGACATGGGGACAGTCAGGGACACACAGAGGACAGTCAAGGACAGGGACCCTCCCAGTGTCCCCCCCCC
>NW_020902631.1:0-336 GCF_003984885.1 Neopelma chrysocephalum
GGGGGGGTCACCAGAGCCCCGGGAGACCCCCGGGACCCCCTTAAACACCCCCAGGACCCCCAAAATCCCCCTCAAATCCCCCTCCGGCCCCCGGGGTGCCCCTCAGACCCTCTCCCAGTGCCTCCCAGTGCCTCCCAGTGCCTCCCAGTGCCTGTACTGGGCACTGAGCACCAGCCGGTCCCAATGGAGCCCCCCCAGAACCCCCCGAAACCACTCTAGGAACCCCCCAGACCCCCTTCCCAGCCCCTCCCGGCCCCCTCAGCTGCCCCCAGACCCCCCTTCCCAGTGCCCCCCAGTGCCCCCAGGCCCTGCTCCCAATGCCCCCAGTGCCCCCCC
>NW_020902632.1:0-376 GCF_003984885.1 Neopelma chrysocephalum
CCCCCCTCCCTCCAACCCTTTTATTCCTTAACCCCCTCCCCCTCTCCCGCTCTTTCCCTCCCCCGAACATGGAATTCCACCATCGGGAACGGGCCCTTCCCGCCCTCCCCTCACCTTTCCCTGGGTCATGGCCCCGGATCCCGGCGGGAGCCGCGGGAGGGATCGGGATGGGGATCGAGATCGGGATGGGGGTCGGGATCGGGATGGGGATCGGGATGGGGATGTTGGCCCTTCCCGGCCGCGTTTCCCGGGATGTGCCGGGCCCGGATCAGCCGCCGCAGCTCCCGGCGCCGCTCCAACCTTCTGGCAACATCCAGGGAGTCAGGGCGGGACCATTCCCGGCCCGCGGCACGGGGGAAACCGGGAATGCGGCGGC
>NW_020902633.1:0-393 GCF_003984885.1 Neopelma chrysocephalum
GGGGGGGTTTCAGTGTGTTTTTTGTAGGATTTGGGTTGTTTCAGGATGGTTTTGGGTGGGATTTGGGGGGTTTTGGGGTATTTTGGGTGGGTTTTGGGGCATTTTGGGTGGGATTTGGGGCATTTTGAGTGGGATTTCAGGGTCCTGGGTGGGTTCTGTGTTCTCAGGGGGGTTCTGGGTGTTCTCAGGGGGGTTCTGGGGGTTGCCAGGGGTGTTTTTGGGTTCATTTCTTGGCGAAGGAGATCTTCATGGCGTTGCTCTGGGTGATTTTGAAGCCCTGCAGGGCGTCCCGAGCCGCCCCCGCCTGAACCTCGGTGTCGAACTCCACGAAGGCGATGTCGTGTCTGCCCGGAACCAAACGAACCTCCTTGAACCCAGGGAACCTGGGGGGGG
>NW_020902634.1:0-347 GCF_003984885.1 Neopelma chrysocephalum
GGGGGGTTCAGGTGTGGGGCAGGTGTGGGGGGGGCAGTTTTTGGGGGTGATTTTGGAGGGCAGGTTTTGGGGTGCAAGTGTGGGGGGGCAGATTTGGGGGGCGGTTTTGGGGGGTTCAGGTGTGGGACAGGTATTGGGGGGCTGGTTTGGGGGGCGATTTTGGGGTGCAGGTGTGTGGGGAAGGTTTTGGGGGGGCAGGTGTGGTGCAGGTATTGGGGGGCTGGTTTGGGGGGGGGCGGGTTTTGGGGGGGCAGTTTTGGGGTCACACTTGGGAGGAGTTCCCCCTTTGGGGGAGCCCCTGGGGGGGGTCAGATTTGAGGTCACGCTGGGGGGGCAGTTACTGGGGG
>NW_020902635.1:0-377 GCF_003984885.1 Neopelma chrysocephalum
CCCCCCCCCCAAAGGGCCCCCCCGGTCGTTTGGGCCCCCCCGGCTCCGACGGGACCCCCGGACCCCCCGGCACGGCCCTGACGCTCCCGGTGAGTTTGGGGAGGATTTTGGGGGGGTCCCAGATGGTTTTGGGGGGTCCCAGATGGTTTTGGGGGGTGTTTTGTGGTGTATTTGGGGGTCTTGGGGGGGCTTTGAGGGGTTTTGGGGGGTCCTGGGGGTGTTTTGGGGGGTCCTGGGGAGAGTTTGGGGGGTCCTGGGGCAGTTTTGGGGGTCCCCGGAGGGATTTGGGAGGTGTTTGGGGCTGATTTTGGGGGGTTTTGGGAGGACTTTGAGGGGTTTTGGGGGGACTTTGAGGGGTTTTGGGGGTCCCGGGGGGG
>NW_020902636.1:0-308 GCF_003984885.1 Neopelma chrysocephalum
GGACTTTTTGGGGTCAGTTTGGGGTGTTTTAGGTGTAATTTTGGGGGAGTTTTGGGATATTTGGGGGGGATTTGGGGGGATTTGGGGGATTTTGGGGGGGTTTTGGGGGGATTTGGGGGGATTTGGGGACTTTTTGGGGGGAGATTTTGGGTAATTTTAGGTTTTATTTGGATTATTTTGGGGTTATTTTGGGTTATTTTGGGGTTATTGGGGTCATTTTGGGATTATTTGGGTCAGTTTAGGGTTATTTGGTTATTTTGCGTTATTTGGATTATTTCGGGGTTATTTGGGTTATTTTGGGTTTATTC
>NW_020902637.1:0-352 GCF_003984885.1 Neopelma chrysocephalum
GGGGGGCTCCCCTGACTCCTCTGTTGCCCCCCCCCAAAATTTGGGGGGCACCGAAATAGGGGGTTTGGGGGGGCTTTTGGTGAATTTGGGGTCATTTGAGGGGTTTTAATGGGGATTTAGGGGGAGGGTTGGGTTGTCCCAGGTATTGGAGGATCCCCCTGACCCCCCTAAAACGGTGGGAGGGGGAATTTGGGGTTATGGGGATTTGGGGTGATTTTGGGGGGAGTTTGAGGGGTTTTAGGGGGATTTGGGGGGGGATTAAGGAAGGTTTGGGGGGTTTCAGGGTGTCCCAGGTTTTGAGGGAACTCCCTGACTCCTCCATCACCCCCTAAAGTTTTGAGGGCACCAAAAT
>NW_020902638.1:0-344 GCF_003984885.1 Neopelma chrysocephalum
GGGGGGGGTGGGACACACCGTGGTGGTGTCCTGTCACACCTCCCCTTGTGTCCCCCCTGTGTCACCCTTATGTCACCCCTATGTCTGCCTTGTGTCACCCGCGTGTCCCTCCTGCCACCCCCCTGTCCTCCCCCCGTCCCCCTGTGTCCCCCCCACGTCATCCTTGTTCTCCTGTGTCACCCTTGTCCCTCCATGTCCCCCCTGTCCCCCCCATGTCAGCTCTAGGTCCCCACCATGTCCCCTCTGTGTTCCCCTGTGTCCCCCCGTGTCCCCTCTATGTCCCCCCATGTCCTCCCATGTCATCCTTATGTCCTCTCTGTGTCTCCCCATGTTTCCTCTGTATC
>NW_020902639.1:0-323 GCF_003984885.1 Neopelma chrysocephalum
CATTCCCAGCATTCCCAGTATCCCACCAGCAGGAAGGGGTGACTCTGGCACTCCTGGGATCCCCAACATCCCCCTGTCCCTCTCCCCATTCCCGGCATTCCCATCATTCCCAGTATTCCACCAGCAGGAAGGGGTGTCCCTGTCCCCCCTCCCTCTCCCCATTCCCAGTATTCCCGGCATTCCCAGCATTCCCAGTATCCCACCAGGAGGAAGGGGCGTCCCTGTTCCCCCTCCCTCTCCCCATTCCCAGTATTCCCGGCATTCCCAGTATCCCACCAGCAGCAAGGGTTGGCTCTGGCACTCCTGTGATCCCCAACATCCCC
>NW_020902640.1:0-306 GCF_003984885.1 Neopelma chrysocephalum
CTCAATGGAAGCAGAGTCGCTCCTGCCCACGCTGCTCCCCGCACGCCCGGGACCCCAAAACCTCCCGGGACCCCAAAACCCCCTTCCCCCCCAAACCCCCCCAAACCTCCCCGGGTGTCCCGTCCCCCCCAACCCGCGGGGTTCCCCCGGCTCACCTGGGCAGGCCCGGTGGAAGCAGGGTCTCTCCTGCTCGCGCGGCCCCCGGCACCCCCGCAGCAGCCCGGGGTGACCCTGGTGACACCCCCGGGCCCGGCGCTGCCCCCCCGGGCCCGCAGGGGCGGCTGCAGGACCCCCAGGGACCCCAGG
>NW_020902641.1:0-347 GCF_003984885.1 Neopelma chrysocephalum
GCCGGGGGGTGTCACCTGCCGCCCCCCCCTTATGTAAAGCCACCTCCCCGAGATGCTCCTTGTGTCCCCTCCCCGAGCCCTAATCTTTGCCATCTTGGGCTAATTGGATTTCCTGGGTCACATGGCGAGATAAAAAGTCCCCAAATCCCGCTGTCAAAAAAAATCAGGTTATCCATGGGGAATTAAGGGCCAGAGCGGGGGGCAGCCGAGCAGGAGCACCCACCGAGCGGCTCTGCCTGGGGCACCCCAAAATCCACATTCAGGACCTCCTTTGGGGTCCCTGGTTTCTCGGTTCGACCTCCCAGCGCCCACCTCGCCCCCGGGGTGCGCGTTGACTCGCCCCCGGA
>NW_020902642.1:0-375 GCF_003984885.1 Neopelma chrysocephalum
TGGGGGGGTTTGGGGGACATTGGGGACACTTGGGGACGTTGGTGACACAGTTGAAGAAGCTCGTGGCATCACTGGGGACATTGGTGACATTATTGGGGATGTTGGTGGCACTGGTGTGGAAGGTCAAGGTGTCACTGGGGACGTTGGGGACACTGTTGGGGACGTCGGGGACGTGATTTGGGATGTTGGTGACACAGTTGGGGTTGCTGGTGACACTGTTGGGGACATCGGTGGCACTGTTGGAGACTCTCGGTGACATCATTGGGGACGTTGGTGTCCCCAGTGTCCCCAGGGTATCCCTGTCACCCCGGTGTGTCCCTGTCACTCCGAGGTGTCCCCAGTGTCCTCAGGGTGTCCCCTGGGTGTCCCTGTCCC
>NW_020902643.1:0-376 GCF_003984885.1 Neopelma chrysocephalum
CCCTCCGAAAACCCCCCATAGCCCCCCAAAACCCCCATAGACCCCCCAAAACCACTCAGGACCCCCCAGTCGCTCCCCCACCCCTGCCCGTGGCACCTCAGGGGTGGCACCGGGTGACACAGGGACACCCCGGGGTTCCCCTCCAGCCCCCCGAAATCCCCTTTAACCCCCCCAAAACCCCTCATAGACCCCCCCAAAACCCCTCACAGACTCCCCAAAATCCCCTTTAACCCCCCAAACCCCCCTGGGACCCCCAAATTCTCACCCGTGCCGCAGCGCCAGGCGCACGAAGCCGCGGCGGTGACGGAGGGTGACGCGGTGACACCCCAGGGACCCCTCGAGCGCCTCGGCCGCGCCCCCCACCATGATCAGCAGA
>NW_020902644.1:0-387 GCF_003984885.1 Neopelma chrysocephalum
GGGGGGTCACATCCAACCCCATCCTTGTCCCCATCCCATTCCCAGGGAGGTCCTGGGGGGTCCTGGGGGGTCTCAGGGGGTCACATCCAACCCCATCCTTGTCCCCATCCCATTCCCAGGGGTCCTGGGGGGTCCCGGGGGGTCCCAAGGGGTCCCATCCCACCCTGTCCCTGTCCCCATCCCATTCCCAGGGGGTCCCGGGGGGTCCCATCCCATCCATGGGGGTCCTGGGGGGTCCTGAGGGGTCCCCAGGGGTCTCAGGGGGTCACATCCAACCCCGTCCTTGTCCCCATCCCATTCCCGGGGGGGGTCCTGGGGGGTCCCATCCCATCCATGGGGGTCCCGAGGGGTCCTGGGGGTTCTGTCCCACCCTGTCCCTGTCCCCAT
>NW_020902645.1:0-304 GCF_003984885.1 Neopelma chrysocephalum
TGGGGACAAGGGGTCCCGGGGGATCCCGGGCTGGGGACAAGGGGTCCGGGGGTGGGGACAGGGGGGCCTGGAGCCGTCCCGGGGCGGGGACAGGGGGGTCTCAGGCTGGGGACCGGGGTTCGCGAGGGGGCACATGGGGGTCCTGGCGTGGGGACAGAGGGGGCCCGGGGCCGGGAGGGGGGTCTCGGCGTGGGGACAGGGCCTGAGGGTGGCTCAGGGCACGGCAGCGGGACCCCCCTCCCTGCGACCGGGCTCCGCCTTCGGTGTCCCGGGAATTTCGGAGCCCCTTCCCGTCGCACAATCG
>NW_020902646.1:0-547 GCF_003984885.1 Neopelma chrysocephalum
CCGTGGCCCCTGTCCCCCCTCCCAGGGTCACCCCATCCCCCTGGGCCACCCCCGGCAGTGTCACTGTGTCCCTGTGTCCCCTCCCCAGTGTCCCCACAGGGTCCCCAATGTCCCCCCAGTGTCCCCAGAGTGTCCCCACAGGGTGCCCCATGTCCCCCGTGTCCCCAGAGGTGCCCTGTGTCCCCACAGTGTCCCCACAGTGTCCCCAAAGTGTCCCCCTGTGACCCTACAGGGTCCCCCATGTCCCCAGGTGTCACTCAGGTGGCAGCAGAGGGGGTGGCACGAGGCCACCGAGGTGTTGGGAGAGCCCCAGGTCAGTGTCCCCCCTGTGTCCCAATGTCCCTGTGTCCCCATGTCCCCCTGTCCCTGTGTTCCAATGTCCCTGTGTCCCCATGTCCCCCCATGTCCCTGTGTCCCCCCCCATCCCCCTGTCCCTGTGTCCCCATGTCCCCCCATGTCCCCATGTCCCTGTGTCCCCCTCGTGTCCCCCCCTGTCCCCATGTCCCCGTGTCACCCACGTGGCCGCGGGCAGGGGTTGTCTCAGGGC
>NW_020902647.1:0-304 GCF_003984885.1 Neopelma chrysocephalum
GGGGCTGGGGGGAGCAGAAAGGGGCAAAGGATCCTCCCACATCCTGCAAGGATGCTCCAAACCCCCCAACCCTGCTCGTCCTCTGGGAGCACAACCAGACTTGGCCCGGGTCAGACGGGGGGCAAAAGGGGCAGAAAGGGGGCTGGGGGGGGTAAAGGGGGGCTGGGGGCAATAGGGCAGGGGAGAGGATCCCTCCACATGCTGCAGGGATGCTCCAAATCCCACCCCCTGCTCGTCCTCTGGGAGCACAACCAGACCTGGCCCGGGTCAGCCCAGGGGGCAAAAGGGGCAAAAGGGGGGCTGG
>NW_020902648.1:0-403 GCF_003984885.1 Neopelma chrysocephalum
GGGAGATTGGGAATGTTGGGGGAGATTGGGAATGGGGGGGGAGACTGGAAACAGCCATGAGAAACTGGGAACGGGATAGGAAATTGGGAACGGGGGGAGAAACTGGGAATGAGAGGGACACTGGGAATGGGGGGGAGATTGGGAATGGGGGGAGATTGGGAATAAGGGGGAGTTTGGGAACGGGGCAGGAAATTGGGAATGGGGTGGGAGAGTGGGAACAGGGCTGGGAGACTGGGAACAGCCATGAGAAACCAGGAACGGGGTGGGAAACTGGGAATGGGGTGGGAAACTGGACTGGGGAGGGGAAACGGCCCCGGGAAAACGAGATTGGGAACAGCCATGGGAAAAGTGGGATTGGGGGAGACCCTGAGGGGAAAAGGGGAGCGTCCCCTGGGCAGGTAAG
>NW_020902649.1:0-351 GCF_003984885.1 Neopelma chrysocephalum
CCCCCCCAGGGGGGAATAACTCAGGTTTTTATCAGGTTTTTATCAGCAATTCCCTCGGGCTGGATTAAGAGTGAAACTACACCAAATAATCTGTTATAAGTAAAAGAGTGTGATAGTCAATAAAGACAAAAGGAGATAATTTGCTTATCAAATTCTATTTGTAATACTGTAATTGTGAACTGTGATGTTATCATGTTACCTCTAGATTTTAGATATCTCTGTAGAAAGTGATTTCCCCAGCAACCCCAGCAGAGCCTGTCAAAGAAGAAATAAAACAGGGAAAACAAGGCCCCTAACAAAAAAAAGTTTTAGCTGACTGAACCCCGTTTACCCCCTGAACCCCGTTATCCC
>NW_020902650.1:0-348 GCF_003984885.1 Neopelma chrysocephalum
CTGGAGCTGGAGGCCAAGGGTGAGACCCCCCCCAAACCCCAAATCTGGGGAGACCCCGGGGATCCCCCAGGGCCCCCCCACCCCCAGGGGAACCAGGAGTGAGACCCCTGAACCCCCAAATCTGGAGGAGACCCCAGAGCCCCCTCAGGGTCCCCCCAACCCCAGGGGGAGCTGGAGGCCAAGGGTGAGACCCCCCCCCCGAATCCCCAAATCTGGGGGAGATCCCATAACCCCTCCAGGGGGAGCTGGAGGCCAAGAGTGAGACCCCTGAACCCCCAAATCTGGGGCAGATCCCATAACCCCCCCAGGGCCCCCCCACCCCCAGGGGAACCAGGAGTGAGACCCCCG
>NW_020902651.1:0-332 GCF_003984885.1 Neopelma chrysocephalum
ACCGGGAACCGGGAGAGCGGTGACCCGCTCGCGGTGTGCGCTGTGTGCCGGTACCGGGAGCCGGGAACCGGGAACCGGGAGAGCGGTGACCCGCTCGCGGTGTGCGCTGTGTGCCGGTACCGGGAGCCGGGAACCGGGAACCGGGAGAGCGGTGACCCGCTCGCGGTGTGCGCTGTGTGCCGGTACCGGGAGCCGGGAACCGGGAACCGGGAGAGCGGTGACCCGCTCGCGGTGTGCGCTGTGTGCCGGTACCGGGAGCCGGGAACCGGGAACCGGGAGAGCGGTGACCCGCTCGCGGTGTGCGCCGTGTGCCGGCACCGGGAGCCGGACAC
>NW_020902652.1:0-327 GCF_003984885.1 Neopelma chrysocephalum
GGGGTGAAAGACCCCAAGAAGGGGTTTTTGGGGGGTTTGGGGGCCCAAAACCGAGGGAAACCCCCCCAAAATGAGGGAGGGGACCCCCAAAAACTCCCCCAGGGTCAGCAAAGGACCCCAATAAAGGGGTTTTTGGGGGGCTGGGGAACCCCAAAAATGAGGGAAACCCCCCCAAAAGGAGGGAGAAGCTGCTGGAAAAGGAGGAAAACCCCCCAAAATCGTGGAGAGACCCCCAAAATTTGGGTGGGACCCCCAAAATTTGAAGGAGAGGCCCCCAAAATTCCCCCAGTCTTATGGAAAGACCCCAATAAAGGGGGTTTTGGGGGG
>NW_020902653.1:0-326 GCF_003984885.1 Neopelma chrysocephalum
AAACAGGGTGGGGGGCTCCTGGGTACCCCGGGGTGGGAGCAGGGGGGTCCCAGAGGTCTGGCTCCTTTGGGAGGGGGGTGGGCTGGGTCTCCTGGGGGGGTGGGGGTGGAAGTGGGGGTCCCTATGGGGTGGGAACGTGCCCGAACCCCTGGGGGTGCCCAGATCCCTACGGGGGGGGTGCCCAGATCCCTGGAATGGGGGTGCCCGGACCCCCACAGGGATCTTCTGGAGGGGATTCAGTGGTCCCTGGACCCCCACGCGAGGGGGGAGGGGCTGTGGGGGGCAGCAGGGACCCCCTGGACCCCCCGGGTCAGGGATGGGGGGAC
>NW_020902654.1:0-471 GCF_003984885.1 Neopelma chrysocephalum
CCCCCCCCGGGACCCCCGGGAAAAAACCCCCGGTGATCCCAGAGACCCCAGAAACACCCCAGAGACCCCCCCAGAGACCCCAGAGACCCCCCAGTGACCCCAGAGACCCCCCAGTGACCCCAGAGACCCCCCAGTGACCTCAGAGACCCCCCAGAGACACCCCAGAGATCGCCCAGAGATCCCCAGCCCCAATTCTGGGTGTGAGAGACCCCAGAGACCCCCCCGGGGACCTCCCCGCCCCAATTCTGGGTGTGAGACCCCAGCCAGAGACCCCCCACCCCAATTCTGGGTGTGAGAGACCCCAGAGACCCCCCAGAGACCCCCACCCCCCAATTCTGGGTGTGAGAGACCCCCTCACCGTGAGCAGCCCCCACCAGAGAACCCCCCGCCCCAATGAGGTCCCCCCCCAGTTAAGGATGCAATTAAGGGTCCCCGGTGTCTTTGGGGGCTTCCCCCCCCCCCCCCCCCCCC
>NW_020902655.1:0-369 GCF_003984885.1 Neopelma chrysocephalum
GGCGATGGCCATGTCCCCCTGTCCCCCTCGGTGACCATGTCCCCCCCAGTGTCCCCCAGTGTCCCCCCCGTGCCCCCCACTCACAGCCATGGCGATGGCCATGTCCCCCTCGGTGACCGTGTCCATGGGGGACGACACCAGGGGGGTTTTCAGGGTGATGGTTCTGGTCAGCGCCGACGTCAGGTCCTGGGGGGGGCACCCCTGAAATCCTGACCCTGCCCCGAAACCCCCCGAGGGGTGATGGGGCACCCCAGGCCCCTCCCTGCCCCTCCCTGTCCCCCCACACACCCTGGCCACGCCTCACGGGTTGGGGGTCCTCCGACCCCCCCCCACACCCCAAAACCTGCTGAGACCCCCCCCCATGGGCAT
>NW_020902656.1:0-464 GCF_003984885.1 Neopelma chrysocephalum
TCACCCCCACTGTCCCCAGGGGCTGTTTTTGGGGGTCCCCGATGCCCCCCAGTGTCCCTGGGGGGGGGTCTCTGACGCTCCCTCCCCCCTCGCTGTGTCCCCCCCAGGACATCCTCGAGGGGGGCAACCTGTGGACGGCGCTGCAGGAGCTGCAGCAGATCCTGGTGACCCCCATCAAGGCCTTCCGGCCCCCCCCGGCCGCGCCCCCCCCTCCCGGGACCCCCGACGGGGCCCCTCCGGGACCCCCCCCCGACGCCTTCGCACCCCCCCCGGCCCCCGACGCCGAGGCCCCCGCGGCCCCCGTCCCTGACGGGGACATCCCGGGGCAGTTCACCCGGGTCATGGGCAAGGGTGAGTCGGGGGGGGGCACAGGGAGCTGGGGGGGCACAGGGAGCTGGAGGGGGCACAGGGGGGCACAGGGAGCTGGGGGGGCACAGGGGGGTCACAGGGAGCTGGGGGGGTCA
>NW_020902657.1:0-397 GCF_003984885.1 Neopelma chrysocephalum
GCAGTGCCACAGCAGCGCCAGCGCAGCAGTCACAGCCCCTCCCGCCCTTCCTCGTGACTCAGGACACCTCCCTCCCCACACCCCCAACTTCCCCTTCCCGTCCCCCCTTCCCTCCTTCCCCACAGCTGCAGTTCCCTCTGCCCGAGTTCATCCTGGCCATGGGCTTCTTCCTGGTGCTGGTGCTGGAGCAGGTGACGCTGGCGCAGCGGGAGCTGACCGAACCCGCCGAGGAGTCGCGGGCGCTGCTGCCCGACGGCTCCATCCAGACCCTTCCGGCGCCCACCCTGGTGCCCCCCTCGTCGATGCCAGCCCCCGGGGGGGGTGTCCGTGCCGCGGCCCTGGTGCTGGCTCTGGCGCTGCACGGGGCTCTGGAGGGGCTGGCGCTGGGGCTGCGGCC
>NW_020902658.1:0-555 GCF_003984885.1 Neopelma chrysocephalum
CTCTGGGCACCCCCTGAGCCCCCCTCCCCCCCAGGGGAAGCTGCACGACCCGCAGCAGATGGGGATCATCCCCCGCATCGCCCGAGACATCTTCAACCACATCTACGCCATGGACGAGAACCTCGAGTTCCACATCAAGGTGCACTGGGAGCACTGGGAGCGCTGGGAGTGATGGGAGGAGCACTGGGACCACTGGGAGGAGCACTGGGAGTGCTGGGAGTGATGGGACGAGCACTGGGAGCGCTGAGACAAGCACTGAGAGCGCTGGGAGCGCTGGGAAGAACACTGGGAGCACTGGGAGTGATGGGAGTGCTGGGACAAGCACTGGGAGCGCTGGGAGCACTGGGAGCGCTGGGACAAGCACTGGGAGCACTGGGAGCAGCACTGGGAGGACTGGGAGGAGGACTGGGAGGAGCACTGGGAGGAGCACTGGGGGCACTGGGAGCACTGGGACGAGCACTGGGAGCAGCACTGGGAGCACTGGGAGGAGCACTGGGAGCACTGGGATGAGCACTGGGAGTGCTGGGACAAGCACTGGGGGCACTGGGAGGAGCA
>NW_020902659.1:0-441 GCF_003984885.1 Neopelma chrysocephalum
CCCCCCGAGACACCCTAAAAATCGAACAGACCCCGCCCCGAGAGAGGGAATGGAGCTGCCACACCCCCAGAAACAGGCCCCGCCCCTGGCAACAGGCCCCGCCCCTGGTAACGAGCCCCCAACGATGCCCGACCCTCCAGAGTCGCGCGTGGCGTCATCAGGTGACGTCACAGCCCGCGATGTCAGGACCGGACAGACACGGGGGAACAGGAAGCGGCTCCAGGGCCTTTATTGGGGGGTCGGGGGGGGGGGGATGATGAGGGAGGGTCCCATCGGCGCTCGGTGGTCCCGGTCCTGAGGTGGTCCCAGTCCTGGGGGCTCCAGTGATGGTGGTCCCGGTAGCGGCGTCCCGGTACTCGGGTGGTCTCGGTGATGGCGGTCCCAGAACCGGGGTCCTCGTCTCGTGGGGTCCCGGTGCTGGGAGGGGTCCCGGTCATGGTG
>NW_020902660.1:0-432 GCF_003984885.1 Neopelma chrysocephalum
CCCCCCGTGCCCCCCGTACCTGGTGATGATGTGCCAGCCCCCTGTGCCCCCTGTGTCCCCTGTGCCCCTCATACCTGGTGATAGTGTACCAGTCCCCCATGCTCCCCATGGCCCCATACCTGGTGGTGATGGTGTGCCAGCCCCCTGTGCCCCTCACCTAGTGATGATGTGCCAGCCCCCTGTGCCCCCTGTGCCCCATACCTGGTGATGATGTGCCAGCCCCCCGTGCCCCCAATGTCCCCTGTGTCCCCTGTATCACCTGTACCTGGTAATAATGTGCCAGCCCCCTGTGCCCCCATACCTGGTGACAGTGTGCCAGCCCCCTGTGCCCCCCATGCCCCCTCACCTGGTGACAATGTGCCATCTCCCTGTGCCCCCTGTGCCCCCTGTACCTGGTGATAGTGTGCCAGCTTCCCATACCCCCTGTGCCCC
>NW_020902661.1:0-307 GCF_003984885.1 Neopelma chrysocephalum
GTTTGGTGTCCCCCCAGCCCCCCATCCCCACTCACCTGCGGTCCCCGGGGGGGGTCCCCGCTGGCTCGACCCCCCGCGGATGCTTTTTGGGGTAAGGGCTTCCTGGCTGGGGGAGGGACAGCAAGCCCAGACCGCAAAAAGACCCGAGAGGGACAGGGAGGGTGGCCCCGGGTGGCACCGCCGTGACGAGGAGGTGACAAGGAGGGACGATGATGGGGCACGTGGGGCCCCCAGGGATGGGGCCTGGGGTGGGACACGGCCCCCACACGCTGAGGTCCCCACCAGGCCCGGGCTGTCCCCTGTGCTG
>NW_020902662.1:0-337 GCF_003984885.1 Neopelma chrysocephalum
CATCATCATCGTGCTCATCCTCACCATCCTCATCCTCACCATCCTCACCCTCCCCCTCTCCCTTCCCGGTGTCCTCGCTCTCCGTTGTGGTCGATCTCCACCCCCCCATTGCCCAAACTGGGGGTGGACCTGGGGCTCCAGGGGGTCTCCAACCCCATCACCCCATCCTGGGGGGTCTCCAACCCCATCACCCCACCCCGGGGTGGTCTCCAACCCCCATTCCTCAACCTGGGGGTGGATCTGGGGCTCTGGGTGGTCCCCAACCCCATCAACCAATTATGGGTGACAGACCCAGGGCTCCAGGGGGTCTCCAACCCCATCACCCCACCCTGGGGGG
>NW_020902663.1:0-344 GCF_003984885.1 Neopelma chrysocephalum
TGGTGGCCACCAACCCAACCCCTCAGGTGCCCAGAGTTGTCACCCCTGGCCGGTTGAAATGCCACCCCATGGTGGCCACCAACCTGTCCTTGAGGGTGTCCAGGGCCACCCAAAGGTGTCCCCGTGGCCAACCCACGGTTGTACCCCAACCCTCACCCCACGGTGGCCGTGGGTGCTGGCAGAGGGTCCCCACCCGAGGGTCCCCACCCGAGGGGACGCAATGACACCTCGGTGGCCCCCTGCCCACATCGGTGGTCCCCTGCCCACCCTGATGGCCCCTTGCCCACCCTGATGGCCCCCTGCCCACCCCAGTGACCCCTTGCCCACCTTGGTGGCCCCCTGCC
>NW_020902664.1:0-308 GCF_003984885.1 Neopelma chrysocephalum
ACATCTCCCCCACGTCCCCCAGTGTCCCCCTGTCCCCTCGTCCTCCCGTCCCCCCCAGTGCCCCCCCAGTGCCCCCCAGTGTCCCCAGTCCCCCCAGTTACCTCCAGGCTGTCCAGGTACCCCAGCATGTTGGGGTGTCCCCAGTGTCCCCAGTATCCCCAGTATCCCCAGTTACCTCCAGGCTGTCCAGGTAGCCCAACATGTTGGGGTGTCCCCAGTATCCCCCCAGTGTCCCCAGTGCCCCCCCAGTGTCCCCAGTATCCCCAGTTACCTCCAGGCTGTCCAGGTAGCCCAGCACGTTGGGGTGT
>NW_020902665.1:0-384 GCF_003984885.1 Neopelma chrysocephalum
GGACATCCCGGGGGGGCTTTGGGTCCCCAACATGTCCTCTGTCCCTCCTGGGCCCCCCTGGGGACACCTGCCACCCCTGCAGCTATGGGGACATTGCCCCCCCCTTGGGGACACCGGGTGGCTCTGTTGGGGACACTTGGTGTGTTGTGCCCCCCCCCGATGGCCCTTGTGCCCCCCTGGGGACACTGGGGGGTCCTTGGGGACACTCTGTCCCTGTCCCCCTGAAGCCACAGGTGCCACCCCCCGTGTCCCCCCAAGATGCCATTACTGTCCCCCAAAGGGGGAGGGGCCGTGGGACATTGGGGTCAGGGGGTGGGGGGGGGTCCTGGGGTGATTTGGGGGGTCCCAGGAGGTTGGGGGAGGGTTTTGGGGTGCGGGGGGGGG
>NW_020902666.1:0-502 GCF_003984885.1 Neopelma chrysocephalum
GAGTCCCGGGGCGGGATGAGCGGTCAGGGGGCTCTCGGGGACGGGGGTGCGAGGCCCCTGCCCGGAGCTCGCGGGGTCCGGATGCGGGTTTCGAGGAAGATGCGGGGCCCGGCGGGGGATCAGGGGGCTCGGGGGTCCCCGCCAGGGGGGCGACGGGGTCCAGGGGGGTCCAGGGGGCTCTCGGGGGAGGGATGAGGGGTCCCCGCGCGGGGGGTCGCGGGGTGCGAGCGGAGGATGCGGGGTCCGGGGGGGTAGATGCTGGACCCGGGGGGCACGATCAGGGCGCGCTCAAGGGAGGGGAATCCAGGGGTCCCCGCCAAGGGTCCGAGGGATCCGGGGGGGCTCTCGGGGGTAGGGGATGATGGGGCGGGGAGGCGGCACCTCGCCGGGGTGCGAGGGAAGGTCTGGGGGGGATGATGCCGGTTGGGATGGGTCAGGGCTGGGTCCCCCCCGGGTCCCCCCCCGCACTCACCGCGCGCCCCCCGGGGCCGCGCCCCCGCCC
>NW_020902667.1:0-423 GCF_003984885.1 Neopelma chrysocephalum
GGGGGGGCAAATTTTGGGGGGTCGGGGGGTCCCCGGAGCTCCAGGATCCCCAAAATCCCTCCCAAATATCCCCCGGGACCCCCCAAAATACCCCCCAGAACCTCCCAAATCCTCCTCGGGACCCCCCAAATCCCCCCCACCCCCCAGGTATTCCCCACTCGGGCTTTTGGGGGTTCTTTGGGGTCCCCCAGGATTTGGGGGGTTCTTTGGGGGGTATTTTGTGTCCCCCCCTGGAGTTTTGGGGTTCTTTGGGGGATATTTTGTCCCCACCTGGAGTTTTGGGGGTTTTTTGGGGTCCCCCCGGGATTTGGGGGGTTCTCTGGGGTCCCCCCGAGGTTTGGGGGGTTCTTTGGGGGGATATTTTGTGTCCCCCCTCCCGGGATTTTGGGGATTCTTTGGGGGATATTTTGTGTGTCCCCCCCC
>NW_020902668.1:0-344 GCF_003984885.1 Neopelma chrysocephalum
GGATTTTTGGGGTTCTGAGGGGGATTTTTTGGGGTCTCTGGGGGTCCCTGTGGGGTCTGGGGGGGACTTTGGGGTATCTGGGAAGCCTTTTTGGGGTTCTGAAGTGGATTTTTTGGGGTTCTGAGGTGGATTTTTTGGGGTCTCTGGGGGTCCCCGTGGGGTCTGGGGGTCCTGAAGGGGCTCTGGGGGGACTTTGGGGTATCTGGGAGGCCTTTTGGGGTTCTGAGGTGGATTTTTGGGGTCTCCCCCCCCATTCCAGAGGCGGATCCTGTGGCTCCTCCACGTGCAGCAGCTCTGGGGGGGGGGACCCCGAGGGGGATTTTTTGGGGTTCTGAGGGGGATTT
>NW_020902669.1:0-386 GCF_003984885.1 Neopelma chrysocephalum
GGGGGAGTTGGGTTATTTTGGGTTTTTTTCGGGGGCTTTCTGTTTTTTTGGGAGGTTTTTTTGATGCAATTGGGGTTTTTTTTTGGAGGGTTTTTTGGGGAGGTTTTTTGTGTATTTTGGGAGGTTTTTGAGGGGCTTTTTGGTGGGTTTTTTTTTATTCTTTTGAGGGGGTTTTTAGGTTTTTTTGAGTTTTTTTTATTTTTTTTATTTTTTTTTCTGCTTTTTCGTGTATTTAACCCCAAAATGTGTCCCTCCCCAGGCTCTACAGCGGAGCGGGTGTGCCTGGCCGGTGACAGCGCGGGGGGGGGAACCTTTGCCTGGGGGTTTCTCTCCGCGCCGCGGCCGCGGGGGTTCGGGGAGGGTTTTTTTGTTGTTTTTTGGGGGGG
>NW_020902670.1:0-446 GCF_003984885.1 Neopelma chrysocephalum
TTTGGGGGGTCCCTGGGGTTGTGGGAGTCCCCTGGGGTTTGGGGGGGGGTCCCGGGTGCCCTCATTGCCCCCCTTTGCCCCCCCAGGAGGACTCGGAGGACTCGGACAGTGACGGGGACGAGGAGATGCCCCAACCCCCCCCCGCCCCTCCCCCCCTCACCTTCGCCAGGTGCCCTTTTTTAGGGGAGGGGGGGCACAAAGGGCACCTGGGGGCATTTTGGGATGGTTTGGGGGGATTTTGAGGTGGTTTGGGTGGTTTTGGGGGGTTTCGGGATGTTTTGGGGTGGTTTTGGGGTGTTGAGACGGTTTTGGGGTGATTTTGGGGGTGTTGGGGTGGCTTGGGTGGTTTTGGGGTGTTTTTTGGGTGGTTTTGGGGTGGTTTGGCTGTCTTTGGGGTGGTTTGGGGTGTTTTTGAGATGGTTTGGGTGGGTTTGGGGTGGTTTTGG
>NW_020902671.1:0-335 GCF_003984885.1 Neopelma chrysocephalum
GGGGGGAGCGGAGGCCGCGCACCGGCCCGAGCGCTGGGCCGGGGGGGTCCCGGGGGGTTCCGGGAGGTGTCGGGGGTACCGGGGGGTGCCGGGGGGTCCCGCGGTGCCCCCGGGGGGGGGTTGTGGGGGGGCTCGGTTGGGGGCCCCCCCCGCCGCTCCCGCTCCGGGCCCGGGCCGGGCCTGCGCCGCCATCGCCACAGCCCCGCCCCCGGCCGGGCCGCGCTTTGCGGCTCCGCGCGACACCCGCGCGACACCCGCTGGGGGGCCCCGCCGCGCTTTACGGCAGCGCCCCCCCCCCGGCCCCCGCCGTTGGCATGGGAACGGTGTGTGTGTCC
>NW_020902672.1:0-458 GCF_003984885.1 Neopelma chrysocephalum
GGGGGGTAAATCTGAGCCAGTTTTGGGGTCTAACCCGTGCTAACAGCTGCCCAGCCCTGGCCTGCCCTGCGGTACCCCGAGGGTCCCGCTGCCCTGGGACCTCTGGGATGCACTGGGCAGTGCCAGGCCCCTGTCCCACCGCCCCCAAAACCCCCCTGTGCCAACCCCCCCGCCGTGCCTGTCCAGCCGTGTCTGTCTGTCTGTCTGTCCGTCCGTCAGCCTCTGTCCGTCCCCCCCTTGGCCCCCCCAACACCCTGGGGCACTGCCTTGTCCTGCGCCTGCCCCGGGGCGTCCTTTGTGCCCCCCCACCCCCCCAAATCCACGGGGGTGACCACACCAGGGTGGGGGTGAGGACACCCCCTCTTCCAGCCCTCACCATGGGGCTGGGCTTGTCTCACTTACGGGGCAGCCCCCTGCCCCCCACCCCGGGGCAATCCTGGGGGTCCCCGGGGTCACTG
>NW_020902673.1:0-339 GCF_003984885.1 Neopelma chrysocephalum
AAGCCCTGGGGCGAGGGGGTCTCTCAGGAACCCCCAACTCCTCCCCATGGCACCTCCCTGAACCCCCAAAATGCTCCTTTTCCTCAGCACTGAAGAATTCAGGGTTTGGAGAGAGAATCTTGGTGGATTTGGGGTCCCGGAGCAAAGCAAAGCCCTGGAGTGAGTGGGTCTCTCAGGAACCCCCAACTCCTCCTCCCGGCCCATCCTGAACCCCCAAAATGCTCCTTTTCCTCAGCACTGAAGAACTCAGGGTTTGGAGAAGGGATCTTGGAGGATTTGGGGTCCTGGAGCAAAGCAAAGCCCTGGGGCGAGGGGGTCTCTCAGGAACCCCCAACTCCT
>NW_020902674.1:0-368 GCF_003984885.1 Neopelma chrysocephalum
AGGGGATTTTGGGGCCAATTAAAGGAATTTCGGGGTCATTTAAAGGGATTTTTTTGGGGTCATTTAAAGGAATTTTGGGATCATTTAAAGGGATTTTTTTGGGGTCATTTAATGGGATTTTGGGGCCAATTAAAGCCATTTTTGGGGTCATTTAAAGCAATTTTGGGGCCAATTAAAGGAATTTTGGGGTCATTTAAAGGGATTTTTTGGGGTCATTTAAGGGGATTTTGGGATCATTTAAAGGGATTTTTTTGGGGTCATTTAATGGGATTTTGGGGCCAATTAAAACCATTTTTGGGGTCATTTAAAGGGATTTTGGGGCCAATTAAAGGAATTTTGGGGTCATTTAAAGGGATTTTTTTGGGGTC
>NW_020902675.1:0-370 GCF_003984885.1 Neopelma chrysocephalum
GGGTCTATAGGACAGGGGATGGGGGGGTCTGTGGGGCAGGGGGTGAGAGGGATTTGTGGGGCAGGGGGTTTGGGGGCTGTGGGTCAGGGGTTATGGGGTCTGTGGGACGAGGGATGAGGGGGATTTGTGGGGCAGGGGGTGCAGAGAGTTGTGGGTCAGGGGTTCAGGGGTCTAAAGGATGGGGGATTTGGGGGGTCTGTGGGACAACGGATGCAGAGGGTCGTGGGTCAGGGGTTATGGGGGGCTGTGGGGTGTCCACGAGCCCACAGGATCGGGTCCCTCCAGCTCCAGCCGCTCCCACGACCCCCCTGAACCCCCCATCTCCCCAGGCGAGAGGCCCAGCAGCCCCCCGGGTTTGGGTAGGTCCTAC
>NW_020902676.1:0-370 GCF_003984885.1 Neopelma chrysocephalum
TGGGGGTATTTGGGGATCTCTGGGGGGGTCTCTGGGTGTCCCGGGGGATATTTGGGGTATTTGGGGGGGTCACTGGGTGTCCCAGGGTTGTTTGGGGTCCTGGAGGTTATTTGGGGGATATTTTGGGGTCTCTGGGGGTCCCAGGAGGTATTTGGGGGGTATTAGGGGGTCCCGGAGGATATGTGGGGGGTATTTGGTGGTCCCGGGGTTGTTTGGGGTTCCCGGGGGATACGTGGGGCGTATTTAGGGGTGCCGGGGGGTTATTTGGGGGTTATTTGGGTGTCCCGGAGGATACATGGGGGGTATTTGGGGGGTTTTTGGGAGTCCCCCCACTCACTCTGGTCCTGGTTGAAGCGCAGGCTGTTCACCC
>NW_020902677.1:0-391 GCF_003984885.1 Neopelma chrysocephalum
TTGGGGTCCCGGGGGGTTATTTGGGGGTATTTGGGGATCTCTGGGGGTTCTCTGGGTGTCCCGGCGGATATTTGGGGTATTTGGGGGGGGTCACTGGGTGTCCCAGGGTTGTTTGGGGTCCTGGAGGTTATTTGGGGGATATTTTGGGGTCTCTGGGGGTCCCAGGAGGTATTTGGGGGGTATTAGGGGGTCCCGGAGGATATGTGGGGGGTATTTGGTGGTCCCGGGGTTGTTTGAGGTTCCCGGGGGATACCTGGGGCGTATTTAGGGGTGCCGGGGGGTTATTTGGGGGGTATTTGGGTGTCCCGGAGGATACGTGGGGGGTATTTGGGGGGTATTTGGGGGTCCCCCCACTCACTCTGGTCCTGGTTGAAGCGCAGGCTGTTCACCC
>NW_020902678.1:0-351 GCF_003984885.1 Neopelma chrysocephalum
CCGTTTTCTGACACCCCCAATTTTCTGATGTCCCCCATTTTCTGATACCCCCCATTTTTTGAGGTGTCCCAATTTTCAGTGTGACAGATTTTGGGGTGTCAGTTTTTGGGGTCCCCTTGATTTTGGGGTGTCGCTGCTCCCGGATCCTCCGTCGCCGCTTGTTGGGTTTTTTGGGGACCCCCATTTTTATAGAACCCCCATTTTCTGACGCCCCCCATTTTTTGGGGTGCCCCGGTTTTCAGTGTGACAGATTTTGGGGTGTCAGTTTTCGGGGTCCCCCGTTTTTGGGGTACCCATTCCAGACTTTTGGGGTGTCGCTGCTCCCGGATCCTCCGTCGCCGCTTGTCGGGT
>NW_020902679.1:0-320 GCF_003984885.1 Neopelma chrysocephalum
GCCCCCCCCCCAGTGTCCGGGGGGCTCTGCAGCCCCTCGAGGTGTCCCAGAACTCTGTGGGGCAGCAATGGAGGGGCAGGAGGGTGAGAAGACCCTCCCCAAACACCTCCCCCCACCCGCATGGGGCTGGATGACCTCCCCCCATGGCCCCACAGGGTGCCCCCGGAGCCCCCTGTACCCCCCCTGTGCCCCCAGACTCACCAGGCACCGAGGGTTGGGCAGGATGGTGATGGGACCCTCCCCCCACAGGGTGCCCCCAGAGCCCCCCCATAGCCCCCCCAGTGCCCCCCAAAGCCCCCAGACTGACCTGGCACCGAGGC
>NW_020902680.1:0-354 GCF_003984885.1 Neopelma chrysocephalum
CCCCCCCCCCCCCCGGGACCCTCAAGGGCCGGGTGGTGACATCCCAATGCCCCCGAAGTCCCCACGTGCCCCCGTGTCCCTCAGGGTGAGGTGGTGACACCCCAAAGTCCCCTCGTGTCCCCAAGGTGGTGACACCCTGACCCCTCCCCAATGTCCCCAAGGGTCAGATGGTGACACCCTGACCCCCCCAATGTCCCCCCAGGTCCCCGAGGGCCAGGTGGCCACTCTGTCCTTCCGCGTCTTCGACCTGGAGCCGGACCCCCTGTGCCGCTTCGACTCGCTCTCGGTGTTCGGGGGTCACGGCCCGGGGGCGCCGCTTTTGGGGCGTTTCTGCGGCACCTTCCGCCCGGGGGC
>NW_020902681.1:0-493 GCF_003984885.1 Neopelma chrysocephalum
CACTGGGGGCTGGGGGGACACGGGGGGTCCCTGACCCCTGATCTCTGACCCCTGACCCCAGTTCTTGACCCCCCTGACCCCAAAACATGTTCCCAGCCCTTGATCATGTCCCTGACCCCTGATCCTGCCCCACAGAGGGTCCCTGACCCCAAAGCACATTCTCAGCCTCATAGAGAGTCCCTGACCCCAAACCCTGTCCCCAACCCCATAGAGGGTTCCTGATCCCTGATCCTACCCCACAGAAGGTCCTGACCCCAAAGCCTGTCCCCAGCCCCACAGAGGGTCCCTGACCCCAAAGCCTGTCCCCAACCCCACAGAGGGTCCCTGACCCCAAAGCCTGTCCCCAGCCCCACAGAGGGTCCCTGACCCCAAAGCCTGTCCCCAACCCCATAGAGGGTCTCTGACCCCTGATCCTGCCCCACAGAGAGTCCCTGACCCCAAAGCCTGTCCCCAGCCCCACAGAGGGTCCCTGACCCCAAACCCTGTCCCCAAC
>NW_020902682.1:0-356 GCF_003984885.1 Neopelma chrysocephalum
CCCTATTTTGGGGGTGCCAGAACCCCCTTTTTTTGGTTTTTTTCTCCCCAAACCTCCTTTTCGGGATCCCGAACCCACTTTTTTTAGGTCTCCCCCAAAACCCCCATTTTTGGGGGTCCCGAACCCCTTTTTTAGGGGTTTCTGCCCCAAAATCCCCTTTGCGTGGTCCCTGAACCCACTTTTATGGGATTTTTTCCCCAAAACCCCCTTTTTGGGGGTCCCGAACCCCCTTTTTTGTGTTTTCCCCCCAAAACCATCTCCGGACCCCCCCAAATTTGCCCCGGTTTTGGGTTTTGGGAGACTCCACCTCCCCATCCCCAAATTTGGGGTCTCCCCTCCCCCCCCCCCGTGTTTTT
>NW_020902683.1:0-491 GCF_003984885.1 Neopelma chrysocephalum
GGGGGGCTCTGGGGGGAATCTGTGGGGCTGGGGGAGCTCTGGGGTCTCTCGGGTTTGGGGTCTCTGTAGGGTCTCTCTGGGGGGTCTCTCAGTGGGTTTGGGGTCTCCAGGGGGTCTCAGGGGAGTCTCTGGGGTCTCTCAGTGGCTCTGGGGTCTCTGGGAGGTCTCTCAGGGGGTTTGGGGTCTCTGGGAGGTTTCTATGGGGTCTCTGTGGGGTCTCAGGGGGGGTCTCTGGGAGGTCTCTCAGTGGCTCTGGGGGTCTCAGTGGGTTTGGGGTCTCTGAGGAGTCTCAGGGGAGTCTCTCGGTGGCTCTGGGGTCTCACTGGGTTTGGGGTCTCCGAAGAGTCTCTATGGGGTCTCTGAGGGGTCTCAGGGGAGTCTCTCGGTGGCTCTGGGGTCTCTGGGAGGTCTCTCAGGGGGTTTGGGGTCTCCGGGAGGTTTCTTTGGGGTCTCTATGGGGTCTCAGTGGGTTTGAGGTGTCTGTAGGGTCT
>NW_020902684.1:0-526 GCF_003984885.1 Neopelma chrysocephalum
GATTTGGGTGGATTTAAGTGGATTTGGGGATTTAAGTGGATTTTGGGGGAGATTTGGGGGGATTTAAGTGGATTTTGGGGCAGATTTGGGGACTTGGGGATTTAAATGGATTTTGGGGCAGATTTGGGTGGATTTAAGTGGATTTGGGGATTTAAGTGGATTTGGGGATTTAAGTGGATTTGTGGATTTAAGTGGATTTTAGGGCAGACTTGGGCGGATTTAGGGATTTAAGTGGATTTTGGGACAGATTTGGGTGGATTTGGGTGGATTTTGGGGCAGATTTGGGGGTTATTTGGGGCCGAGGGGGCGTGTCCTCCAGAAGCTCCGCCCCCTCGAGCTGAAGCCCCGCCCCCTCAGGAGCCGCCGGCGGTGGCGCGGCTGAAGCGATACCTCCGGGCCGCTGGGGGGCGCCCCAACTACAAGCGGCTGCTCGGGGGGTGCCGCAGCCGCCGCGAGGTCATAGAGACGCTGAGGGGGGAGCTGCGCAACATGGGCCTCAACGGTAACCGCCGGCTTTTTAAAAGGA
>NW_020902685.1:0-548 GCF_003984885.1 Neopelma chrysocephalum
TTTTGGGGGGTCCCAAGGCTGGTTTTGGGGTGTCACTCCCCAGGGGCAGCCCCAGGGTGGGCTGGGCCCAGCCCAATGATCCCAAGGGTTTAAAGGGATTTTTGGAGATGGTTTTGGGGGGTCCCGAGGCCATTTTGGGGGGTCCCAAGGCCGTTTTCGGGGCGTCACTCACCAGGGGCAGCCCCAATCCGGGCCGGGCCCAACCCACCCTTCCCAGGGGTTTTAGGGGTCCCAGGACTGGTTTTGGATGTTTCTGAGGGGATTTAGGGGTTTCTGGGGTGGTTTTGGGGGTTTTGGGGGGTCCCAAGACTGTTTTTGGGGTGGTTTTGGGGCATCACTCACCAGGGGCAGCCCCAGGCCAGGCCGGGCCCAGCCCAACAATCCCAGGGGGTTTTGGGGTGGTTTGGGGTTTTTTTGGGGGGTTTTGGGTGTTTCCAGGGTGGTTTTGAGGGTTTTTGGGGGTCCCAAGGTCAATTTTTGGGGGTCCCGAGGCCGTTTTCAGGGCGTCACTCACCAGGGGCAGCCCCAGGCCGGGCCGGGCCCAGCCC
>NW_020902686.1:0-375 GCF_003984885.1 Neopelma chrysocephalum
GGACACCCCAAACTGCCCCCAGACCCCCACAAGGACCCCCCCTTTGTCCCCCTGGAAGTCCCGGGGGTGGGGGACACAGAACCCCCCCAGGACACCCCAAACTCCCCCCAGACCCCTCCCAGGGACCCCCAGACCCCCCCTCTGTCCCCTTGAAGGTCCTTGGGGTGGGGGACACCAGACCCCCCCCATGGTCGGGGGTCCCCAGGGTGGGGAGGGGGGGGGGGAAATGAAACACTCCGGGACCCCCCCAGAGGGTTTTTACGTGGGGGGGGACACACCCTGAGCCCCCCAGGGAGGGGGTGGGACCCCCAAACCCCCCTTGAATGGGGGGGGTCTCCAGGATGGGGGGGATGAGACACCCCCAGACCCCCCCCC
>NW_020902687.1:0-418 GCF_003984885.1 Neopelma chrysocephalum
CCCCCCCGTGCCCCCCCAGGGCGGGTGCTGCGGGCGCTGAAGGGGTTTGCGGGGGGGGTCCGGGGGCTGCAGTGCCACCCCCACCTCCCCCTCGTCGCCTCCTGTGGCCTCGACCGGTTCCTGAGGGTCCACGGCCTCCAGGACGGGGGGCTACGGCACAAGGTGGGACCCCCAACCCCCCCCCAAACCCCCGAGACCCCCCCAGACCACCCCCCGACCCCTGAGACCCCCTAAAACCCCCTAAAACCCAACACACCCTCAAAACTTGACGCCCCCACTGAACCTCCAAGACTCTCCCAATTCCCTGAGACCCCCCCTAAAACCCCTCCCAAAAACCCTTGAGACCCCCCAAGCCCCCCCAAACCTGACACACACCCCCAAACCCCCTGAGACCCCCCCAGACCACCCCCTGACCCCT
>NW_020902688.1:0-514 GCF_003984885.1 Neopelma chrysocephalum
CCCAACTCCATTGGTCTATCCCGAGCTTGGCCCCGCCCCTCCCTCCTCATACCACGCCCATGCCTTCTCGCCACGCCCCTTCGCGAAAACCACGCCCACTCCCATCACCCGATATGGTCTAAGCCCCGCCCATTCGCTGCCAAGCCACGCCCAGCGTCTGGCCACGCCCAATGCGGACCCGCCTGGTGAGGCCCCGCCCATGGGACCGCCCTCGGGCCCCGCCCATTGCGGCCCCGCCGGGCCCCGCCCTGTTTCCATGGCAACGAGGGGATGGGGGGTCCTTGGGGGGGTTTGGGGGTCTCTGGTGGGGTTTAGGGGGGTTTAGAGGGGTCCAAGATGGGGTTGGGGGGGTGGTGTCCCTGGAATGGGTTTGGGGGGTCCTTGGGGGGTTAAGGAGGGGCTGGGGGGGTCCCTGGGGGGCTTAGGTGGGTTTAGGGGGGGTCCAAGAGGGGTTGGGGTGGGATTGGGGGATCCCTTGGGGGGTCCATGGGGGCTTTAGAGGGGTCTTGAGGGG
>NW_020902689.1:0-300 GCF_003984885.1 Neopelma chrysocephalum
GGGGGGGGGGCAATTAACGTTAATTAACCTTAATTAACGTTAATGAATGACGTTAATTAACTCGAGGGGAGTTAATTACTCCGGGGGGGAAGTTAATTAATACGGCGAGCAATTAATTAATGCGGGGGGCGGTTAATTAGTGCGGAGAGGGTGTTTAATTACCCCGGGGGGGGCGTTAATTAATGCGAGGGGCAGTTAATTAATGCAGTAGGGGCAGTTAATTAATGCGGGGGGCGGTTAATTAACGCAGGGTGGCAGTTAATTAAGGGGGGGCAGTTAATTAGCCCGAGGGTCGTGGTG
>NW_020902690.1:0-300 GCF_003984885.1 Neopelma chrysocephalum
CCCCCCCAAACCAAGCGGGCGATTAACGGGGATTAACGGGGGGGGGGAGGGAGGGGAGGGGAGGGGAAAGGGGGGGGGAGACGGGGGGGGATTCCCACAGGATGGGGGGAGAGGAAACCCCGGGACCCCCCCGGGACCCCCCCCGGGACCTCCAGGACCATAGAGAGGGAGCCAAGGGGGGCAGAAACACCCCACAAGACCCCCCAGGACCATAGAGAGGGACCCCCGGGGGGGCAGAGAGACCCCCCAAGACCCCCCCCAGGACCATAGAAAGGGACCCCCAAGACCATAGAGAGGGAG
>NW_020902691.1:0-524 GCF_003984885.1 Neopelma chrysocephalum
CCCCCCCCTCCATTGTTTTGGGAACAAAAGCTCCTCAATTATCCCAAATTATCCCAAATTGTCCTAAATTGTCCCAAATGGTCCCAAATTGTCCCAAATTGTCCCAAATTGTCGCGGGCGGGGAGCGGGACGGGAATGGGGGGAGGGGATAAAGGGGGAGGGAAAATCAGGGAAAATTGGGGAGAAATCAGGGAAAAATGGGAAAAATGGGAGAGGGAAAAATGGGAAAAATGGGAGGGAAAAATGGGGGGAAAAATTGGGGAAAATTGGAAAAATGGGAGGGAAAAATGGAGGAAAATGAGGGAAAATCTGGGAAAAAATGGGAAAAATTGGGAGGGAAAATGAGGGAGAAAATGGGAAAAATGGGGGGGAAAATAGGGAAAAAATGGGGAAAAATGGGAAAATGGGGAGGGAAAAATGGGGGAAAATCAGGGAAAATTGGGGGAAACGGGAAAAATTGGGAGGGGAAAATGAGGAGAAAAATGGGAGGGAAAAATTGGGGGAAAAACGGGAAAAATGGGAGG
>NW_020902692.1:0-576 GCF_003984885.1 Neopelma chrysocephalum
CCCCGTTTCTCCCTCCCCGTGTCCGTCTGTCCGTCCCTTTCTCCCTCCATCCCTCCATCCCCGTGTCCGTCTGTCCCTCCATCCCTGAATTCACCTGGCCCCGTGTCCGTCTGTCTGTCCCTCCTTCCCTCCATTCCCGCCTCCCTCCCCGTGTCCGTCTGTCCGTCGGTCCCTTCATCTCCCCATTTCTCCGGCCTCGTGTCCGTCTGTCTGTCCGTGTCTCCATCCCTGAATTCACCCGGCCCCGTGTCCGTCTGTCTGTCCCTCCCTCCCTCCCTCCCCGTGTCCGTCTGTCTGTCCCTCCCTCCCTCCCTCCCCGTGTCCGTCTGTCTGTCCCTCCCTCCCTCCCTCCCCGTGTCCGTCTGTCCGTCCGTCCCTTTCTCCCCCCGTTTCTCCCTCCCCGTGTCCGTCTGTCCGTCCCTTTCTCCCTCCGTCCGTCCCCGTGTCCGTCTGTCCCCCCCCCGGCTCCGGGATCGGGCCCTTGGGGGGGGTGGGAGTGAGGAAAGGGCGATTTTTTGGGGGGTCTGGAGCCCCCCCAGGGCCCAATTGAGGGGGTTCCCCCCCCCCCGGGACCCC
>NW_020902693.1:0-622 GCF_003984885.1 Neopelma chrysocephalum
GGGGGGGGGGGGCACCTAAAATGGGGGGACCCCAAAAATGGGGGGGCACCCAAAAATGGAGGGAACACCCCAAATATGGGTGGAGGGACCCCAAAAATGGGTGGGCGGCACCCAAGCACCCGGAACCCCCCCAAAGACACCTGGGACCCCCATCCACACCTGGGGGGGGCACCCCAAAAAATTAGGGGGGGGGAGACATCCAAAAATGGGTGGGGGCTCCCCAGAGCAATCCCGATATGGGTGGGGGGCACCCGGATACCTGGGACCCCCCCCAAAGACACTTGGGACACCCCCCCCTTAGACATGTGGGACCCCCCAAGACCCCAGGACACCCCCACCCACACCTGGGGGGGGCACCCCAAAAATTAGGGGGGGGGCTCCTCGGGGTAACCCCCCGATATGGGTGGGGGGCACCCGGATATTTGGGACCCCCCCCCCCAAAATCCCTGGGACCCCATCCCAGGACACCCCCTGGACATCAGAGACGCCCCCACCCACACCTGGGGGGGACACCCCAAAAAATTAGGGGAGGTACACAAAAATGGGGGGACCCCAAAAAATGGGTGGGGGGCACCGGAAATGGGTGGGGGGCACCTGGATACCTGGGACACCCCCCCCCCCC
>NW_020902694.1:0-356 GCF_003984885.1 Neopelma chrysocephalum
GGGGGGGGAGTCTCGGAGTCCTGGATACCCCGGGATCAGTGAGGGGGGGTCCAGGAGTCCTGGATACCCCTGGATCAGCGAGGGGGGGTCCTGGATTCCCCTGGATCAGTGAGGGGGGGTCCAGGAGTCCTGGATACCCCGGGATCAATGAGGGGGGGTCCTGGATTCCCCTGGATCAATGGGGGGGTGTCCAGGAGTCTTGGATACCCCGGGATCAGTGAGGGGGGGTCCAGGAGTCCTGGATACCCCAGGATCAATGTTGGGGGGGGTCCAGGAGTCCTGGATACCCCAGGATCAATGTTGGGGGGGGTCCAGGAGTCCTGGATACCCCGGGGATCAATACTGGGGGGGTCCCG
>NW_020902695.1:0-308 GCF_003984885.1 Neopelma chrysocephalum
GGGGGGGGGGGGCCGTGGGAGATCCTGTAGGGGGGTGCTTGTGGATTTTGGGGTCTTCTCCTGATTTTGGGTGCCCTCCCCAGGGTTTTGGTGTCTCCCCTTTGATTTTGGGGCCCCTCCCTGGGGTTTTGGTGTCTCCCCTTTGATTTTGGGTTCCCCCCTCAGGGTTTTGGGGCCTCCCCTTTGATTTTGGGTGCCCTCCCCGGAGGTTTTGGGGTCTCCCCTTTGATTTTGGGTGCCCTCCCCGGAGGTTTTGGGGTCTCCCCTTTGATTTTGGGGCCCCTCCCCGGGGTTTTGGGGTCCCCCCC
>NW_020902696.1:0-461 GCF_003984885.1 Neopelma chrysocephalum
CCCCCCCCCGGCCCCCAGGGCCTGGTGAGGGGGGGGCAGCAGGGGGGGCTGCGCCGGGGGGGGGCCCGGGGGGGGCTGCAGGTGATGCAGGGGCTGCGCCGGGGGGGGGACACCCCCTTGGGGCTGTGGGGGGAGAGGGGGGGTCAGGGGGGGCTCCCCAAAATAAACCAACCCCCCCTGGGGCTGTGGGGGGAGAGGGGAGGTCCAAAAATACCCCCCTCCTTCCCCAGCCCCCCCCCCAAATTAAAGGAGGGTTATTTCCCCCCCCTCCCAATTAAAGAAAATTAATTAAAGGAGTTATTTGCCCCCCCAATTAAAGGGGGTTAATTAAAGGGGGCTATTGCCCTGCCCCCCAATTAAAGGGGGTTTATTCCCCCCTCCCAAATTAAAGGGGGTTAATTAAAGGGGTTATTTCCCCCCCCCAATTAAAGGGGTTAATTAAAGGGGGTTATTGCCCCCCC
>NW_020902697.1:0-509 GCF_003984885.1 Neopelma chrysocephalum
CCCCCCCCCGAGCCCCGGGACCCCCAGGGTGAGGAGGAGGAGGAGGAGGAAGGGGGGGAGACCCCAGGGGGCCATGGGGGGAGGGTCCCAGGGGGTTTTTTTTGGGGGGTCCTGGGGGGGTTTGAGGGGTCTGGGGGGTCCTGGGGGGGAAATTGGGGGTTACAGGGGGGGCTTTGGGGGTCCAAGCCTGACTTAAACTACACAAAGTCTCCTCTGAGACCCCCAAAACACCCCCAGAGCCCCTCAGAACCCCCCAAATTCACCCCAGTCCCCCCAAATCCACCCCAGGACCCCTCAGGACCCCAAAATCCACCCCCAGACCTCCCCAAATCTATGCCAGGACCCCCCAAATCCACCCCAGGACCCCCCAAATTACCCCAAGACCTCCCAAATCCCCCTCAGGACCCCGAAATCCCACTCAGGACCCCAAAATCCACCCCAAGACCCCCCGAATCTACACCAGGACCCCCCAAAATCCACCCCAGGACCCCCAAAATTCCCTCCAGGAC
>NW_020902698.1:0-325 GCF_003984885.1 Neopelma chrysocephalum
CCCCCCCTCCAAAAAAACCAAACAAACAGCCCAGAGACACCCCCCCCATCCCAGGAACCCGCGGGGTTGGCTCAGCCGTGGCCCAATTCCCAAAAATCCCGCCGGTGCCCGCGGATGAGTCACAGTCCCGTGGGGTTTTTTTTGGGGGGGTGGCAGGTCCGGTGCTGACTCCCCCCCTCTGTTGTCCCCCCCCCCCTTGTCCCCCCATCCCTTAGGGACGATGGCGCTGCTGCCGCTGCTCGGGGGGCTCCTGCTGCTGCTGGGGGGGGGGCACGGGCTGGTCCCCCCCAGTGAGCTCAAACGTGAGTTGGGGGGCTCGGGGGGG
>NW_020902699.1:0-360 GCF_003984885.1 Neopelma chrysocephalum
GGGGGTCCCCCCCTTTTTTTCCCACCTCCTTGGCCCTCTCCGGGGGCACCCCCAGGACGAGCCAGGAGTGGATCAACCCCGGGATAAACCCCTTCACCAGCACCCCCAAAAAGGGGGGGTGGGCCAGGACCCTTTGCAGGACCCCCAGGGCTCGGGGGGAGGGTCTGGGGGCCCCCCAGAGGTACCTGAGGAGCCCCCCAAAAACGAGGGGGGTGGGCAGGGCCGGGCTGGGCTCGGGGGGCTGCGAGAGCCGCTCCAGCAGCAGCAGGGAAGGGGCTTCGGGGGTCCTGGGGGGGTCCCACCCATCCGTGGGGACCCCCCGGGGCAGGGCCAGGACCCCCAGGGTGGGGGGGGAGGAGG
>NW_020902700.1:0-312 GCF_003984885.1 Neopelma chrysocephalum
AAGGACCCCCCCAAAAAAAATTTGGGGATAAATGGACCCCCCAAAATGGGGGGGGGAACTAAAGGACACCCCCCTAAAAAATCGGGGGCACCAATTTGACCCCCCCCGAATAAAAAAGGGGGTAAATGGACCCCCCCCAAAAATGGGGAGGAGACACAAAATAAGGGGGGGGCACTAAAGGACTCCCCAAAATAAGGGGGGGCACTGAAGGACCCCCCCCAAAAAAATTTGGGGATAAATGGATCCCTCCAAAATGGGGGGGGGCACTAAAGGACCCCCCCCCAAAAAAATGACAGCAAATTGACCCCCCCC
>NW_020902701.1:0-388 GCF_003984885.1 Neopelma chrysocephalum
AATCAGATACGGACGTGGATTCCTCCCAGACCGGCGGTGCCGGGACCGAAAGCCCCGACTGCGCGCGAAGCTTCGAGCGAGACGCACAAAGGGCCGACTAGACCTGGAGGGTCAGGCCCCTCCTTCTGGGCAAAAAGGGCCGTTGTTCGCGAGCCGGCGCGCTGGCCGGTCAGGGGCTAAAATTGCATACGGTCGAGGATTCCTTCCAGACCGAAGGCGCCAGGACCAGGAGCCCCTGCTGTGCGCGTAGAGCCGAACAAGATGCACAAAGGGCAGGCGAGAGCTGGAGGGTCAGGCCCCTCCTTCTGGGCAGAAAGGGCCGTCGTTCGTGGGCCGGTGCGCAGCCGGCCGGGGGCTAAAATTGCATACGGTCGAGGATTCCTTCCAG
>NW_020902702.1:0-350 GCF_003984885.1 Neopelma chrysocephalum
TCAACCCGAGAGCCAAGGTTGCAGGCTTTCTTGGTTAGGGAGAAGGGCTCTTGTTTGCTTTTTCCAGCCCTAGGTGTGTCCACTGCCTAAATTGTATACGGACGTAGATTCCTCCCAGACCAAAGGGGC
Organism: Neopelma chrysocephalum; assembly: GCF_003984885.1. Lineage (NCBI taxonomy): Eukaryota > Metazoa > Chordata > Aves > Passeriformes > Pipridae > Neopelma > Neopelma chrysocephalum. Next base: position 130 of record NW_020902702.1, read on the forward strand.
CAGGACAGAAAGCTCTTGCAGCCCAGGGAGGACCCAGGGCGGCCCACCAATTCAACCCAAGAGCTAAAGGTTGCAGGCTTTCTTGGCTGGGGAGAAGGGCTCTTGTTTGATTTTCCAGCCCTGGGCTCCCACGGTCAAAATTGGATACACAAGAAGATTCCTCCCTGAACAAAGGGGCCAGGACAGAAAGCTCTTGCTGACCAAGGAGTGTCCAGGATGGA
>NW_020902703.1:0-664 GCF_003984885.1 Neopelma chrysocephalum
ACACACACAATAATTACCAATCACAACAACAGCACCAAACCAAAATTACAAATGACCACACCCACACACCACCACACTACAATTAGCCTTACCATTAGGGTGTAAAACTTACATGTTACAATTACAGGTTAGGGTTGCAGGTTAGGATCACAACACACACTTATGATAACAGTTACAACCACACGTGAAGGTCACGTCCTACGGTTAGGGTCACAGGTTATGGTCACGGCTAACGGTTATGGTCACAAGTTACGATCAGAGCTTAGAGTAACAGATTAAGATCACGGGTTAGGCTTAGGGACACAGATTAGGCTTACAGTCACACCTTACGGTCACAGGTTAGTGTCATGGGTTAGGGTAACATCTTAGGGTTAGGGTCACGGGTCACAGTTACGCTGACAGCTTAGGGTGACGGGTTAGGGTGACGGGTTAGAGTCACGGCTTCAGGTCACGGGTTAGGGTCACGGCTTAGGATCACAGGTTAGGATCACGGGTTAGGGTTACGGTCATCAGTTAGGGTTACGGTCACAGCTTAGGGTCACGGGTTAGGGTCACGGGTTAGGGGTTACGGGTTAGGTGTGAAAGGTTAGGGTCACGGGTTAGGGTCACGGGTTAGGGTCACGGGTTAGGGTCACAGGTTAGGGTTAGGGTCACGGGTTAGGGT
>NW_020902704.1:0-337 GCF_003984885.1 Neopelma chrysocephalum
GAGCCCCGGCTGCGCGCGTAGAACCGATCGCGGCGCACAATAAAAGGTGAGAGCCAGGGGGTTAGGCCCCTCCTTCTGGGCAAATTTGCCTGCCGTTCGTGGGCCCGTGAGCCAGCCGACCGGGAGCAAAAATTGCATACGGTCGAGGATTCCTTCCAGACCGAAGGCGCCTGGACCGGGAGCCCCGGCTGCGCGCGTAGAGCAGATCGAGGCGCACAAAGAGCAGGCGAGAGCCGGAGGGTCAGCCCCCTCCTTCTGGGCAAAAAGGGCCGTCGTCAAGGGGCCGGCCCGCCGGCCCGCCGGGGGCTAAAATTGCATACGGTTGAGGATTCCTTCC
>NW_020902705.1:0-378 GCF_003984885.1 Neopelma chrysocephalum
ATGACAGATGTGATGTCTCAGAGGAGAACGTGATGTCACCGGTTGGACATGATGTCAAAAGGTTGATGTGTTGCCACAGAGGAGAACGTGATGTCACCAGTTGGACATCATGGCATAAGAGAGATGTGATGTTACAGAGAAGAACGTGATGTCAGCGGTTGGACATAATGGCATATGACGGATGTGATGTCACAGAGCAGAACGAGATGTGAACGGATGGACATCATGGCAGGTGACGGATGTGATGTCACAGAGGAGAAAGTTATGTCACCGCTTAGACATGATGTCAAAACGTTGATGTGATGTCACAGCGGAGAAGGTGATGTCACCGTTTGGACATCATGGCATAAGACGGATGTGATGTCACAGAGGAGTACG
>NW_020902706.1:0-1235 GCF_003984885.1 Neopelma chrysocephalum
GCGCCAGGACCGGGAGTCCCGGCTGTGCGCATAGAACCGATCGCGGCACACAAATAGCAGGCGAGAGTCGGAGGGTCTTGTCCCTCCTTCTGGGCAAAAAGGGCCGTCGGTCGTGTGCAGGTGCGTCGCCCAGACGGGGGCTAAAATTGCATACGGTCGAGGATTCCTTCCAGACCGAAGGCGCCTGGACCGGGAGCCCCGGCTGCGCGCGTAGAGCCGATCGTGGCTCACAAATAGCAAGCGATAGCCGGAGGGTCAGGCCCCTCCTTGTGGGCAAGAAGAACCGTCGTTGGCTGGCCGAGGCGCCTGCCAGTCGGGGACTAAAATTGCACATGGTCGAGGATTCCTTCCACACCGAAGGCGCCAGGACTGGGAGCCCCGGCTGCGCGCGTAGAGCCGTTTGCGGTGCACAAAGAGCAGGCGAGAACCTGAGGGTCAGGCCCCTCCTTCTGGGCAAAAAGGGCCGTCGTTCGTGGGCCCGTGCGCCTGCCGACCGGGGGCTAAAATTGCATACGGTCGAGGATTCCTTCCCAACCGAAGGCGCCAGGACCGGGAGCCCTGGCTGCGCGTGTAGAGCCGATCGCGGCGCACAAAGAGCAGGTGAGAGCCGGAGGGTCAGGCCCCTCCTTCTGGGAAAAAAGGGCCGTCGTTCGTGGGCCCGTGCGCTGGCCGGGCAGAGGCTAAAATTGCATACAGTCGAGGATTCCTTCCCGACCGAAGGCGCCAGGACCGGGAGTCCCGGCTGCGCGCGTAGAACCGATCGCGGCACTCAAATAGCAGGTGAGAGCCGGAGGGTCAGGCCCGTCCTTGTGGGCAAAAAGGGCCGTCGTTCGTGGGCTTGTGCGCCGGCCGGGCAGAGGCTAAAATTTCATATAGTCGAGGATTCCTTCCAGACCGAAGGCGCCGGGACCGGGAGTCCCGGCTGCGCGCGTAGAGTCGATCGCGGCGCACAAATAGCAGGCGAGAGTCAGAGGGTCTTGTCCCTCCTTCTTGGCAAAAAGGGCCGTCGTTCGTGGGCCCGTGCACCATCCGAACGGGGGCTAAAATTGCATACGGTCGAGGATTAATCCAGACCGAAGGCGCCAGGACTGGGAGCCCCGGCTGCGCGCGTAAAGCCGATCGCGGCGCACAAATAGCAGGCGAGAGCCGGAGGGTCAGGCCCCTCCTTCTGGGCAAAAAGGGCCGTCGTTGGCTGGCCGGCGCGCCTGCCAGTCGGGGGCTAAAATTGCATACGG
>NW_020902707.1:0-337 GCF_003984885.1 Neopelma chrysocephalum
TTCGATGAAAAACGGGCCGTCGTTTGCGGGCTGGTGCGACAGCCGTCCGGGGGCTACAATTTCATACAGTCAAGGATTCCTCCCAGACCGGAGGGGCCGGAGCCGGGAGCCCCGTCTGCGCGCCTAGAGCCGTGCAAGGCACACAAAGGGCAGACGAGAGCCGGAGGGCCAGGCCCCTCCTTCTGGGCAAAAAAGCCGTCGTTTGCGGGCAGACGTCTTGGGCGGGCCTGGGCTACCCGAGGTCCAAAATCGGATACGGTCTAGGATTCCTACCAGACCGCAGGCGAGGGGGCCGTGAGCCCCATCTGCGCGCGTAGATCCGAGCGAGGCGCACAAA
>NW_020902708.1:0-300 GCF_003984885.1 Neopelma chrysocephalum
GAACATGGGATTTTCCGGATACGGGGTGTTCCAGACACGGGACATTCAGAGATGGGATAATCCAGGCACGGAATGTTCCTGGCACGGGATCTTCCAGACACGGGATGTTCCAGAGATGGGATCTTTCGGACACGGGATGTTCCAGACCTGGAATATTCCAGACATGGGATGTTCCGGACATGGAATTTTCCAGACACGGGATGTTCCAGGCACGGGATGTTCCGGATACGGAATGTTCCAGCCACTGGATGTTCCAGGCACGGGATCTTCCGAACACAGGGTATTCCAGACACGGGATGT
>NW_020902709.1:0-595 GCF_003984885.1 Neopelma chrysocephalum
TTTTGGGGAGATTTGAATCAGTTTTGGGTGATTTTTTGGGGAGATTTTAGTCAGTTTTGGGTGATTTTTTGGGGAGATTTGAGTCAGTTTTGGATGATTTTTTGGGGTTATTTGAATCAGTTTTGGGTCATGTTTTGGAAAGGTTTGGGTCATTTTTTAGGGTAATTTGACCCAGTGTCTGGTGATTTTTGGAAAGACTTGTGAGATTTTTTGGGGAGATTTGAGTCAGTTTTGGGTGATTTTGGGGGAGTTTTGTGTCATTTTTCGGAGAGATATGAGTCAGTTTGGGGTGATTTTTTAGACATTTTTGGGGAGATTTGAGTCAGTTTTGGGTGATTTTTTGGGGAGATTTGAGTCAGTTTTGGGTCATTTTCTGGCCATTTTTCAGGGAGAATTGAGTCACTTTTGGGTCATCTTTTGGAAAGATTTATGTCATTTTTTGGGGAGATTTGAGTCAGTTTTTGGTGATTTTGAGGGAGTTTTGGGTGAATTTCTGGTCACTTTTTGGGGAGATTTGATAAATTTGTCGGTGATTGTTTGGGCGGATGTGAGTCAGTTTTGGGTGATTTTTTGGGGAGATTTGAGTCAGTTTTGG
>NW_020902710.1:0-548 GCF_003984885.1 Neopelma chrysocephalum
CACTTTACCACCATCTGTTCTCCAACTACTCTGCTGCTTCAGAGCAGGACAGTGGGGACCCCTGGGATCCCCGGGACAATGAAGCGGAAACCCTGGAGAGGGGGAATGTCTGGGATTGCGGCACCCGGAAGGCGAGAGTCACAGGGGAAGGGACCCTTGGGACCCCCAACACTCCCAGCATCCCTAAGTGGGACCCCCAGCATCCTGAACAGGGGAGACCCCCCAAACTCTAGAGGGCAGAGACCAGAGAGGGGGAACTTCTGAGAGAGATTTTTTGGGCTAAGCTTCATATTTGGGAGTATTTTTTTGGTTGAATCTTAACTTTTTACAGTATGGGAGGGGATTCATCTCGCTCTTTCTGAGTGGTTGTTTCCTGAATCTCAGTGGTTTGGGTTTTTCTGGGCTGAATCTTGGTGTTCTGGAGGTTTTTATGGTGACAGGATGCCCAGTGAGTTCTAGAGATGGACTTGGGCAGGAGGAACCCCCAAGCCAACACGCTCAGCCCTTGTTTTCTCTCCCATCAGGATTTGTCCTTCCCAAAGCTTGGG
>NW_020902711.1:0-339 GCF_003984885.1 Neopelma chrysocephalum
CCTGCGCGCATACAACCGATCGCGGTGCACAAGGGGCAGACGAGAACCAGAGACTCAGGCCCCTCCTTCTAGGTAAAAAGGGCCGTCGTTCGTTTGCCGGCGCTGGCCGGTCGGGGGTTAAAGTTGCATAAGGTCGAGGATTCTTTCCAGACCGAAGGCGCCAGGACCGGGAGCCACAGCTGCGCGCGTAGAGCCGATAGGTGCGCACAAATAGCAGGCGAGAGCCGGAGGGTCAGGCCCCTCCTGATGGGCAAAAAGGGCCGTGGTTCGTGGTGCTGTGCGCCGGCCGACCGGGGGCTTAAATTGGATACGGTCGAAGATTCCTTCCAGACCGAAGGC
>NW_020902712.1:0-361 GCF_003984885.1 Neopelma chrysocephalum
GCGGTGAGTGATGGGGGACAGACAGACTGGGGGACAGACAGGGGGACAGGGTTACACCGTCAGCGCCTGCGGTGGGTCACGGCACGGACAGGGGACGGGGGACAGACAGGGGACAGACAGGGGCACAGGCAGGGGGACAGGGGACAGGGTTACACCGTCAGCGCCTGCGGTGGGTCATGGGACGGACAGGGGGGACAGACAGGAGACAGACAGGGGGACAGACAGGGGGACAGACGGGGGGGACAGACGGGGGGGCAAGGAAGGGGATGGGATGGGTTTGGGGTCAGGGTTACACCATCAGCGCCTGCGGTGGGTCATGGGACGGACAGGGGGACAGACAGGGGGACAGACAGGGGGACGG
>NW_020902713.1:0-341 GCF_003984885.1 Neopelma chrysocephalum
GGCGATGAAAGGAGCCCATGGCCTGTCCATCTTGAGCTCCCCGATACCAGTCTGCAACCCAGCCACTCAGCCCGGCCCGCCACCTCCGCGGTGCAATGCCTTGACCGCCTCCACGCTGCCGCCGCTCTCGCCTGACCTCTGCATCCAACCCACTGACGCCGAAAGATCGAGTGGTGCCAGCGTCGTGCTCATCCCCGTACCAGAATTTTAGGAGGAAGGGAGAGGAAGGCAGATGACGGAGAGGAGGAGGACCGCCGGGAGCTGAGAGCCGAGGCTGCCGGGGTAGAGAGACGTCGGGCGGCGGATCGGAGGACGCGGCTCTGGCGCGGAGCGGGGCTGGC
>NW_020902714.1:0-451 GCF_003984885.1 Neopelma chrysocephalum
AGGCCTCGGGTAGGGTGGTTCCTGACGCTGACCGGGCGAATCCCTCCATTTGCCCCGGGGTGTCAAGAATAACATCCCTGGTAAGAAGTCACCACCAGCATTCCATAGCAAATGACATGACTGTTCTGTCACAGAGGAGAAAACCCTGTTCTCCCAAACAAACAGTGATGAGATTTAGGGGCACGCCTGAAAATTTCCTGTGAGAAATTTGTAACTAAGAAGTATGTGCTATCTTGAGCTGAAGGCATCAATGTGACAGACACTTAGTACAGCAAACTCTTCAGAAGAAGAATTAATTGCTGCCTCTTTGAACAGTAGGTGAGAGAAAATGACAGTCTAAGGGAAGACAAGAAAAGCAGAACTGTAATCAGCAGACTCTTCTTCCATCTCTCCCGAGAAAGTCCAGTTTATCTGTTCTAATTCTATGCCCTTTTCTACATGAAACTTAGAC
>NW_020902715.1:0-334 GCF_003984885.1 Neopelma chrysocephalum
GGGGGGGCACAGGGGGGGTCCCGGGGGGGTTACAGCAGGGTCACGACCCCCTCCCCCCGACCTTCCCTGAGCCCCCCAAAAACTCCCCGGGGACCCCCCGACCTTCCCTGAGCCCCCCAAAGCCCCCCCAGGGACCCCCAAACCCCCTGAGACCTCCAAGGACCCCCCGACCTTTCCTGAGACCCCCAAAGCCCCCCCAAGGACCCTCAAACCCCCTGGGACCCCCAAAACCCCCCCCAGGGACCCCCCAACCTTTCCTGAGACCCTTAAAGACCCTCCAGGGACCCCCAAATCCTCTGAGACCCCCAAAGCCCCCCCAAGGACCCCCCGACCT
>NW_020902716.1:0-520 GCF_003984885.1 Neopelma chrysocephalum
GTGGGCAGGGACCCCCCACCTGTCCCTGGGACCCCCCACCTGTCCCTGGGACCCCCCACCTGTCTGTGGGACCCCCCCACCTCTCCCTGGCAACCCCTCAGAGCCACCCCCCAGGACCTCTCGGACACCCCCAGGACCTCCCGGGCCTCCAAAGCGACCCTCAAACACCTCCTTGAACCCCCCAAATCCCCCCCAGGACCCCCCAAATCCCCCAGGACCCCCCAACCTTCGACGATGACCTCGGCCTCGGCCTCTCCACCGTTGGTGAGGATCTTGTAGCGCCCCGTGTCCTCCTTGGTGGCCTCGTTGAGGATCAGGAAATGTTTCTTCCCGTCCTTCTTGAAGCGGTACTTGAAGGCGTCGTCGCGGGTCAGCTCCACCCCGTCCTTCATCCTGGGGGCGGTTTGGGGGGGATTTGGGGGGATTTGGGGCGTTGGGGGGACGTTGGGGGCGTTGGGGGTATTGGGGACATTGGGGGGATTGGGGGGACTGGGGGGACATTGGGGGCGTTGGGGGTATT
>NW_020902717.1:0-430 GCF_003984885.1 Neopelma chrysocephalum
GTTAGGGACCAGTATGGACCAGTACGGACCAGTATGGACCAGTAGGGATCAGTATGGACCAGTATAGACCAGTATGGACCAGTATGGACTGGTGTGGAGCCGTGGGAAGAGAGAGGGGGGTTAGGGACCAGTATGGACCAGTATGGACCAGTATGGACCAGTATAGACTAGTATGGAGCAGTACGGAGCAGTACAGACCAGTACGGACCAGTATCGACCAGTACGGATTAGTATGGACCAGTATGGACCAGTATGGACTGGTGTGGGGGCTGTGGGGAGGGAGGAGTGGTTAGAAACCAGTATGGACCAGTATGGAGCAGTATGGACCAGTACAGACCAGTATGGACCAGTATGGGGGCTGTGGAGAGAGAGGGGGCGTTAGAGACCAGTATGGACCAGTATGGACCAGTAGGAATCAGTAGGGACCAGT
>NW_020902718.1:0-330 GCF_003984885.1 Neopelma chrysocephalum
ATCGGGGGTTATGGGATGGTGGGAGGGGTCTATGGGGTTATGGGGGGTCTCAGGGGTTATGGGATGTTGGGGTGCTCCATAGGGGGTTATGGGGGCTCTATGGGGGTTATGGGACATCGGGGGAGTCCTGGGGGGATGTTCTGGGCTGTCGGGGGGGGGTCTCCAGGACGGGGGGGTGTCACCCCCTCTCCCTCCCTCCCCCCCAGGTGCGACCCCCTGACCGTGTCCCGCACGGTGCGGAGGATGCTGCGGGGGGGCGACAGCGGCGACAGCGGCGACAGCGGCGACAGCGGCGACAGCGACACCGCCCCCGCCACCCCCGGCACCCCC
>NW_020902719.1:0-542 GCF_003984885.1 Neopelma chrysocephalum
CCCCCCTTACCCCGCGTGGTGGTTGAGAGCAGCCGCCAGCCCGTTCCCGGAGCCGCAGGGCAGGACCCCGAGGGGCACCCGCAGGGCCAGAGCCCAGTCCGGACGGGACAGGAGCCCGTTCAGCACCTGGGGACAACAATGTCACACCTGGGGACACCTGGGGACACCTGGGGACACACCTGGGGACACCTGGGGACACCTGAGAGACACCTGGGGACACCTGGGTCACCCCAAAATCCTCAGGGACAGGAGCCCGTTCAACACCTGGGGACACCAGTGTCACCTGGGGACACCTGGGGGCACCTGGGGACACCTGGGGACACACCTGGGGACACCTGGGTCACCCCAAAATCCCCAGGGACAGCAGCCCCTTCACCCCCTGGGGACACCGACGTCACCCGGGTCACAGCCAGGGACACCCCGGTGTCACCCCCGGGGGCTTTTAGGGGGCTGGTTCCACCCCTGGGGGGTTTGAGGGGGGTCTGAGGGGGTCTGAGGAGGGGTTTGCACCCCTGGGACATTTGAGGGGAGGTTTTGGGGGG
>NW_020902720.1:0-304 GCF_003984885.1 Neopelma chrysocephalum
CCTCTCTCCCAATTCCCCAGGAAAAGGGATATGAATTTTGCTGGGCAGCAACCCAGGGTCTCTTGGATGGGCTTTTCTCTGCTGGGAAAATACACAGTGTGAGAGAGGAACGTGGCTCCAACCGAGTTGCCACCAGTGGTGGCACAGAGAGCATATTCCCTCGGGAATGTGCTGAGGGAGGAGCAGGGAACCGAATGAAAACTCAGGAGGTGACGCTCACGCACACGCAGGGAGCACACGGAGAAACCACCAGAGGGTTACCTGCGAGTGGTGCGGCTGAGAGAGCCCTGGCCCACCTATCTGA
>NW_020902721.1:0-439 GCF_003984885.1 Neopelma chrysocephalum
ACCTGGGGACACCTGGGACACGTGGGTGCACCTGGGGGCACCTGGGCGCACCTGGGGGCACCTGGGGACACCTGGGACACGTGGGTGCACCTGGGGGCACCTGGGCGCACCTGGGGGCACCTGGGACACGAGGGGACACCTGGGGGCACCTGGAGGCACCTGGGAATACCTGGGACACGAGGGGACAGCTGGGGGCACCTGGGGGCATCTGGGCCATGTGGGTACACCTGGGGGCACCTGGGGACACCTGGGACACATGGGTACACCTGGGGGCACCTGGGGGCGCCTTGAAGCCCCTGGGGACACCTGGGACACGTGGGTACACCTGGGGGCACCTGGGGGCACCTGGGACACGTGGGCACACCTGGGCACACCTGGGCGGACCTGGGGGGTTACCTGGGCACACCTGGGCACACGTGGGTCATGGGCAGACACGGGG
>NW_020902722.1:0-327 GCF_003984885.1 Neopelma chrysocephalum
GTCACCCCGGGGTCAAAGGTCACTCACCTGACCCATCTCTCCACCCGCTCCTCCCGGAAGTGCCTCTGGAGCAGCTCCCGGAGGCGGGGCCGGGAAGGGGGCGGAGCCTCAGCAGTGGCCCCACCCCAGAGCCCCTCGGAGGCGGGGCCTGAGGGGTCCGGCCACGCCCCTGCCGCCGGCCCGGCCACGCCCCCACACGGGAACCGACCAATGGCGGCCACCAACAGCCCTGGGGGGGGCGGGGCCAGAGAGGGTGGGGTCAGAGGGAGGCGGGGTCAGCGGGGGGAACTAGGAGGGGACTGGGAGGGACTGGGGGTACTGGGAGGG
>NW_020902723.1:0-398 GCF_003984885.1 Neopelma chrysocephalum
GGGGCCGGCGGCTCCACCAGTGGGTGCTCCCGGCCCGGCCCCCCCCGTGCCCCCGCCGCACCCCACACCCACCGCGGGGCCCTATATAGGGGTTGGGGTGCCCGGGTCCCGCTCAGCCCGAGCGTCTGCACGGGGCTGCCGAGGTGTGGGGGGGGCTGGGGGGCTGCTGGGAGGGTTGGGGGGGAGGTTTGGGGGTGCTGGTGCTCGGTGGGTGCTGCGGGGGGGAGGGTTGTGGGAGGCAGAGGGGTTGGGGGTGCTGGGTGGGGGATGCCGGGGGTGCTGGAATGAGGGGTGGGTGCTGAGGAGGTGGTGGGTGATGGGGATGCTGGTTCTGGGGGGCATGGGGGGGGTTGGGGAGGGGGCTGCTGGTGCTGGGAGTGGGTGCCAGAACTGGGGGT
>NW_020902724.1:0-414 GCF_003984885.1 Neopelma chrysocephalum
ACAACAACCCCCAAAGTTCAGCAGAGATCCCCAAAACTCACCAGAGATCCCCCAAAATTCACCAGGGACCCCCCAAAATTCCCCAGGGACCCCCTAAAGCTCAGCAGGGACCCCCCAAAAACTCACCACCAGGAAGAGCTTCTTGTAGCCCACCTTGAGGAACCCGATGACGGCGCCTTTGGGGGCCCTGGGGGGGAAAAGGGGGGTTTGGGGGTCTCTGGTGAGTTTTGGGGATCTCTGCTGAACTTTGGGGGTTGTTGTTGTGTTCTGGGGGGGTCCCTGTTGAGTTTTGGGGCATCCTTGCTGAGTTTTGGGGGTCCCTGGTGAGTTTTGGGGGGTCCCTGCTGAGCTTTGGGGGATCTCTGGCGAGTTTTGGGGGTCCCTGGGGGGTCCCTGGTGATTTTTGGGGTGCCC
>NW_020902725.1:0-330 GCF_003984885.1 Neopelma chrysocephalum
GGGGGGTCTGGGGGGGTTCAAGGGGGGCCTGGGAGGGGTAATTGGGGGGTCACAGGGCAGTTTTGGGGGTCCCAGGGGGGTCATTGGGGATTTTGGGGGGCAATGGGGGGTCTGGGGGGGGTCCCAGGGGTCACTGGGGGGTCACTGGGGGGGTCCTTGTCCCCCCCCCACAGGCCCAGGGCCTCCCCACCCCCGTGACCAGCGCGGCCCGAATGGAGACCAACAGACACGTCCTGTACATCCTGAGGGACCCCCGGTGAGACCCCAAAACACCCCAAAACACCCCCAAAATAACCCAACAGACACGTCCTGTACATCCTGAGGGACCCC
>NW_020902726.1:0-367 GCF_003984885.1 Neopelma chrysocephalum
GGGGGGGTGGGATGAGCTGGGGGGGGAGAGGGAGAATGGGGGGCAAGAGTGAGGGTCTCCCGGGACCCCCCGAAATCCCCCCCGGGACGCTCAGGGGCTCCTCTTCCTCCTCATCCTCCTCTTCCTCCTCCTCATCCTTGTCCTCACCGGGACCCCCCGGATTTGGAGATTTGGAGTTTGGGGGGGTTGGAAAAGGGGGGGGAGGGAGAGAGAGAATGGGAGGGAGGAGTGAGGGTCTCCCGGGACCCCCCAAAATCCCCCCCGGGACGCTCAGGGGCTCCTCTTCCTCCTCCTCATCCTCCTCCTCATCCTCCTCTTCCTCCTCCTCATCCTTGCCGGGACCCCCCGGATTTGGGGGGGGGGGGGG
>NW_020902727.1:0-384 GCF_003984885.1 Neopelma chrysocephalum
CAACAGGTCATTGGGGGTCAGTGGGTTGAGGTTGGGTCAACAGGTCAAGTTTGGGGTCAACAGGTCAAGGTTGGGTCAATGGGTCATTGGGGGTCAACAGGTCAAGGTTGAGTCAATGGGTCATTGGGGGTCAGTGGGTCAAGTTGGGGGTCAAGGGGTCAAGTTGGGGGTCAACGGGTCAAGGTTGGGTTAATGGGTCAAGGTTGGGTCAATGGGTCATTGGGGTGTGGTGGGTCAAGGTTGGTGGTCAACAGGTCAAGGTTGGGTCAATGGGTCATTGGGGGTCAGTGGGTCAAGGTTGGCGTCAACAGGTCAAGATTGGGTCAATGGGTCATTGGGGGTCAACAGGTCAAGCTGGGGGTCAACGCCTCAAGTTGGCCAACG
>NW_020902728.1:0-329 GCF_003984885.1 Neopelma chrysocephalum
CCCCCCAGGTGAACGGGTTGGACACGGTGGGTGATGTTTGGGGCTTTTGGGATATTTTTGGGGTGACAGGGATATTTTTGGGGTCTCAGGTGAACGGGTTGGACACGGTGGGTGATGTTTGGGGTGTTTTTGGGGTGACAGGGTTGATTTTGGGGTGGCAGGTGAACGGGTTGGACACGGTGGGTGATATTTGGGGGTTTTTGGGGTGTTTTTGGGGTCGCAGGTGAACAGGTTGGATGATATTTGGGGTTTTTGGGGTGACAGGTGAACGGGTTGGACACAGTGGGTTCTGTTTAGGGTTTTTGGGGTCACAGGGATATTTTTGGGGT
>NW_020902729.1:0-302 GCF_003984885.1 Neopelma chrysocephalum
GACACACCTGAGACCCCGCCCACAGGGATCAACACACCTGAGACCCACCTGGGACACACCCGGGACACACCTGGGACACACATGAGACACACCTGAGACCCCGCCCACAGGGAGGGACACACCTGAGACCCCACCCCCTGGTATGGACACACCTGGGACACACCTGAGACCCCGCCCCTCCAAATACGGACACACCTGAGACACACCTGAGACCCCGCCCCTCCTGTATAGACACACCCGGGACACACCTGGGACACAACCTGAGACCCCGCCCACAGGGATGGACACACCTGGGACACACC
>NW_020902730.1:0-488 GCF_003984885.1 Neopelma chrysocephalum
TCCCAGTACACACCTCTGTACCCTCCCAGTGACCCCCAGTAGCCCCCAGTACCTTCCCAGTAGCCCCCAGTACCCTCCCAGTGCCCCCAGAAATCCCACCCCTCCCAGTAGCCACCAGTGTCCTCCCCAGCGCCCTCCCAGTGTCCCCAGATCCTTTCCAGTTCCTCCCAGCATCCCCAGTACCCCTCCCCAGTGCCCACAGCCCCCTCCCTGTGCCCCCCAGCACCCCCAGTACCCCTCCCCAGTGCCTCCAAACTCCTCCCAGTGCCCCCCAGCATCCCCAGTACCCCTCCCCAGTGCCTCCCAAACTCCTCCCAGTTCCTCCCAGTCCCCCCAGTGTTCCCCGGGCGGGGGGGGCGATGGGCCGGGGGCGTCTCCTGGGGGGCTGCGCGTGGCTGCTGGGGGGGCTGGCGCTGCTGCAGACCCTCTACCTGCGGGCTCTGCCCCCCCCGCGGACCCCACCCCCCCACCACCTCGCCCCCCCCCCC
>NW_020902731.1:0-378 GCF_003984885.1 Neopelma chrysocephalum
CCCCCCCCAGCCCCGGGAACCCGCCCAAAACCTGTCTGGGGCTCCCCCCAGCCCCTTTCAGCTCCCCCCAGCTCCTCCACTGACCCCAAAACCGCTCGGGACACCCCCAGGAAACCCTGAACCCCTCCACAGCCTCCTCACCACCCCCGCGGCCCCTCCGTGGCCCCTCAGACCCCAACTGGGACTCCCCCACATCCAGGAGCCCCCAAACTCCTCCCAGGGGACCCCAAAATCCAAAAACCCTCCCCTACAGACACCACAGCCCCCTTGCCCCCCAACCCTTTCCTCACCAGCCCCTCGGGGTGGGGGGGTTGTAGGGGGCAGTGGGCTCTCCTCAGTGGGGCCAGAGCCCTCCACAGCCCCCTTTTCAGCCCCCCC
>NW_020902732.1:0-382 GCF_003984885.1 Neopelma chrysocephalum
GGGGGGGGAGGGGGGGTTAGAAAACGGGGTGGGGTCAGGGGGCTTGTGGCTCCGCCCCCTTTATGCCCCACCCCTTTTGATCAGTGGCTCCGCCTCCCCGCTCAGGCCCCACCCACTTTGTCCTGTCCACCAATTTGTGGCTCCACCCCTTTTCTTAAGCCCCGCCCCTTCCCTTGTCAATCAATGAGGCTCCGCCCCACCCCATTTGATGGCTCCACCCCTTTAACAAGCCCCACCCCCAGCTGACCAAAAGGCTCCACCCACAGCTGTGCCCCCTCCCCTTTCCTCAAGCCCCGCCCCCTCCCCACAGCCCCGCCCCTTCCCGTGACGCTCCACCCACCTGCAGCAGCTCGGCCACGCCCTCCAGGATGGCTCCGCCCCC
>NW_020902733.1:0-309 GCF_003984885.1 Neopelma chrysocephalum
CCCCCCCGGGACCCCCCGGGCCCCCCGGCTGCGGCGGCGCGCGCCCCGCGAGGAAGACAGTAGAATGTATAGTTATCTCCGAGACGGGGGTGTGACCCTCCAACTATACAATCTACTACCTCAGCCCGCGGGGCGCCAGCTCCGGGGGGGCATGGGGGGGCTTTGGGGGGGCACTTTGGGGGCGTCCGGGGCACGGCGGGGTCTGGGGGAGACCCCCCCGGGGGAGGGGGGAGGCAGGGAAGGGGGGTTTACCTGGGGGGGTGACGTCGGCCGAGGGGGTGCCGGCCTTGGACGCCGCGTCCTGCGGGA
>NW_020902734.1:0-313 GCF_003984885.1 Neopelma chrysocephalum
CCCCCCCGGGGGGGTTTTGCGGGCTCAGGGGTCCCACGGGCTGGGGGTTCCGGGTGGTTGGGGGGTCCCGTGGGTCAGCCCGGCCCCCCCATCGCCCACATTCCGGTGACACCCCCCCCTTACACCCCCCCCCGTGCTGCCCGGCACAGCCGCGGGGCCGGTGACTCACTCCCGGTGTAGCCGTGGCTGGTGGCCACGAGCCTCCGGTGGCCCCGCGGCGTGAGGGACGTGAGCCCGGGGGTGGCACCGACCCACGGCCACCCACGGTCACCACCCCCTCGGGATTCCCCCGCCGTGGGGCCAGGGGAGGCAC
>NW_020902735.1:0-519 GCF_003984885.1 Neopelma chrysocephalum
CCCCCCCCAAAACACCCCAACCCCTAAACCACCCCAGGGGCCCCCAAAGACCCCCCAAAACCACCCCAGGAACCCCCAAATCCCCCTGGGGACCCCCAAAGACCCCCCAAAACTCCCCAGGGACCCCCAAAGCCCAGGACCGCCCCTCCCCTTCCCCCCCCCAAATCTGGGGTGCAGGGGGGAGGGGCGGCCCCTCCCCAGGGACTTTGACCCCCAAGAAAGTCCCGGAATGGGGAGGGGGGGCCACGCCCTAAAAGGGGGGGCCCCCCCCTTAAAAACAGGGGGAACCCCCAAATTTGGGGGTGGGGGGGAACAGGTGGGGGGGGAAACGGGGAAATTTGGGGTGAAATGGGGGGATTTGGGGGGTCCCCGATGGGGTTTGGGGGGTCCCTGAAGAGTTTGGGGGGTCCCCGAAGGGTTTTGGGGGGTCCCCCAGGACCTGCCCTGGGGGGGGACCCAATTTCCCATTTTCTGGCCCCAAAACGGGGTCAGGGCTGGAAAAGGGGTCACGGGGGGGGG
>NW_020902736.1:0-537 GCF_003984885.1 Neopelma chrysocephalum
CACCCACGAGAAGTTGGGGGGCTTCGATGCCCCCATTGCCTGAGGGGGGACCCGCCACGGGGTTGATTTGGGGAGGGGGAGGCACAGACCCCCCCGGCAAGGCGTTGATGGGACCCCCCCTGTCAGGACCCCCAAAAACAACCCCCTGGAGAACCTGATTAGACCCCCAGGACCTCCCAGGTCAGACCCCCTGGGATCCCCTGGCCAAGACCCCTCCCCAGGTCAGGACCCCCAGGACCCCCAAAACCAACCCCCCTGGAGAACCCAGACAGGTCCCCAGGACCCCCCAGGTCAGACCCCCTGGAATCTCCTGGCCAGGACCCCCCCCGGTCAGACTCCCCCTGTCAGGACCCCCAGGACCCCCAAAACCAACCCCCTGGAGAATCCGGACAGGTCCCCCCCCAGGACCCCCCAAATCAGATCCCCCAGGTCAGACCCTCTGGGATCCCCTGGCCAGGATCCCCCCCCAGGTCAGACCCCCCCTGTCAGAACCCCCAAAATTAACCCCCTGGAGAACCCAATTGGACCCCCAGGACC
>NW_020902737.1:0-365 GCF_003984885.1 Neopelma chrysocephalum
GTGGGGGTGGGCGGGGCCACACAGGTGAGTGTGTGTGTGTGTTCTATGGGGCGTGGTCAGGGCGTGCCCAGGTGTGTGTGGGCGTGGTCAGGGCATGTCCACCTGTCTGAAGTGGGGGTGGGCGGGGCCATACAGGTGAGTGTTCTATGGGGCGTGGTCAGGGCGTGTCCCACCTGTCTGAAGTGGGGGTGGGCGGGGCCACACAGGTGAGTGTGTGTGTGTGTTCTATGGGGCGTGGTCAGGGCGTGCCCAGGTGTGTGTGGGCGTGGTCAGGGCGTGTCCCACTGGGGGGATCTGGGGGGGGCCCAGCCGTATTTGGGGGGGGGTCCCAGCCAGGAGGAGCGGGCCGTGGCCCTGGCCCGGAT
>NW_020902738.1:0-360 GCF_003984885.1 Neopelma chrysocephalum
GACGAGGACGACGAGGAGGAGAGGTGGGGACACCCCGGGGGACACCCCGGGGACACCCAGGGGACAGGGAGGGGACAGGGGGACATGGGAATTTGGGGATATGGGGACAGGGGGACATGGCAGGGGGGGGATGTGGCGTTTTGGGGACCCCCTGGGTAGGGCTGGTGGGGGGTCCCAGTGTCCCTTTGTCCCATTCCTGATGTCCAAGTGTCCCCTCCCAGTGTCCCCCTGTCCCTCTGCCCCATTCCCAGTGTCCCATTCCCATGTCCCTCTGTCCCTGGCAGTGACGCCGTCGTGTCCCAGGTCCTGGATGAGCTGGGGCTGAACCTCACAGATGAACTGGCCAGTGAGTGGGGGGGG
>NW_020902739.1:0-328 GCF_003984885.1 Neopelma chrysocephalum
CCCCCCAAATTTTGTCAGGTGATCCGGGGCGCGGCCGACGGGGACCGGGAGAAGGTTCTGCGGAAATCCCGGGACCTGGAATTCCTCACGGGATTCGAGACCCAGGTCGGGACCCCCCCCACACACCCCCCAAATTTGGGCTTCTCCCCCCTCTCCCTCCCCCCCTTTTTGGGTCCCCCCCAACCCCAATTTTGAGCCCCTCCCAAAATTGTCAGGTCCCCAAAAATTCAGGTGTCCCCCCCCGCCCCCCAGTTGCTCCACCCTCACCCCAATTTTTGGGTTTTCCTCCCTAATATTTGGGTTCCCCCCCCAGTTTTGGGCTCCCCCC
>NW_020902740.1:0-351 GCF_003984885.1 Neopelma chrysocephalum
GGGGCGCGGGCCGGGGGGGGGCCGGCGAGGCAGGCCGGGCCCACCTAAGCTAATATATATATATATATATATATAAATATATATAAAATATATAATTTTTGTAATTAAAAAAAAAAAATCTTTTTACGGGTCGTTTAAAAGCAGAAAATCCCAACACCAGACACGTCCCCCCCACCCTGGGCACAGGGGGCCAGGCTGGGCTCCCCCCAACACCCCAGACACCCCCACCACGGGGGTCATGTCAGGGGGCCCTGCCGGACCCCCTGCAGCCGGGTCGGGGGGCACAGCGGGGCCGTGGCACCCTGGGGTGCCCTGGGGGGGGCACATGCCCCCGGCCCCAAGTACCAGCAC
>NW_020902741.1:0-321 GCF_003984885.1 Neopelma chrysocephalum
ACGTGACTCCGCCCCCTTTACGTCGCCGCCATCTTGGCTCCGGGCGGTGACGCCGCTCTTGGCCCCGCCCACTTGAGGGCAGGCGGGAGGGGCGGACCGGGCGCGTTGACGTCACGGGGGAATCCCCGTCGCTGATTGGTCGAACCCGCTGTCAGTCACGCGGGTGACGCGGTCGGACCCGGGAGCGGCGGCGGAGCCCGAGGTTGGGAAGGGGGGGGGGGTGTTTGGATTTGGGGGGTCCCGGGAGGGGTTTTGGGGTGTTTTGGGACCCCCGAGGGAGGGGTGGGTTGGGGGAGGGGAGGGGACGCGGGTTTGGGGGGG
>NW_020902742.1:0-302 GCF_003984885.1 Neopelma chrysocephalum
ACCACCCCAAAACTCCAATAAAATTACCTCAAAGACTCCACCAAAATCACCAGAAAGTCCCCCAAAATCAGCCCTGAAAATCAACCCCAGGACCCCCAAAATCAGCCCCGGGACCCCTGAAAACCCCCAGACCCAAAACAGCCCCAAAACCGCCCCAAAAAATTCCACCAAAATCACCAAAAAAAACCCCCCCAAATTGGCCCAAAAAATCAAGTCCTGGACCCCAAAATCAGTCCCGGGACCCCCAAAATCCCCCCCAGGACCCCCAAATTCCCCCCCAGGACCCCCAAACCCACCCCAGG
>NW_020902743.1:0-385 GCF_003984885.1 Neopelma chrysocephalum
TTTTGGGTCTAGGGGTGTTTATTTGAGGTCTGGGGGGGTTATTTTGGGTTTATTTGGGGTTTATTTAGGGTCTGGAAGTGTTTATTTGGGGTCTGGGGGGTTTATTTGGAGTCTGGGGGGTTTCTTTTGGGGTCTGGGGGGTTTCTTTTGGGTCTGGGGGGGTTTATTTGGGGTCTGGGGGTGTTTATTTGAGGTCGGGGGGGTATTTTGGGTTTATTTGGAGTTTATTTGGGGTCTGAGGGCTTTATTTGGGATTTGGGCTTTATTTGGGGTCTGGGGGTGTTTATGGTGTTTATTGGGGTCTGGGGGTGCCCTGACGACTCCTGGGGGTCTCAGAGTGGTTTGGGCACCCCCTGAGACCCCCTTAAACCCCCCCTGACCCCCC
>NW_020902744.1:0-401 GCF_003984885.1 Neopelma chrysocephalum
TTCCCTGGAGGAGAATTCAGGAGTTTCAACGTGCGAAAAGACTAGGGACGTGAGGGAAGAGATAATGGCGATGAAAGGAGCCCATGGCCTGTCCATCTTGAGCTCCCCGATACCAATCTGCAACCCTGCCACTCAGCCCGGCCCGCCACCTCCGCGGTGCAAAGCCTTGACCGCCTCCGCTCTGCCGCCTCTCTCGCCTGACCTCCGCATCCAACCCACCGACGCCGAAAGACCGAGTGGTGCCTGCGTCTTTCTCATCCCCGTACCAGAATTTTAGGAGGAAGGGAGATGACGGAGAGGAGGCGGCCCGCCCGGAGCCGAGAGCCGGGGCTGCCGGGGTAGAGAGACGCCGGGCGGCGGATCGGAGGACGCGGCTCTGGCGGGGAGCGGGGCTGGCGGCA
>NW_020902745.1:0-430 GCF_003984885.1 Neopelma chrysocephalum
GCTTTCTGTCCTGGGCAAAGGGCTGCTGATCCCTTAAGTCAGCCCCGGGCCGCCGGTTCCGGCCCCCCCTGCCCCAAAACCCATCCAAATGAAGATTCCTCCCAGGGTAAAGTTTCGATCACAGAAAGCTCTGGCTGCCCATGGAGTACCCTGGTTGCGCCACCAACTGCACCTCCAAGCCAAAGCTCCCAGGCTTTCTGTCCTGGGCAAAGGGCGGCTGATCCCTTTGGCCAGCCCCGAGCGGTCGGTGCCGGCCCTCCCCGCCCCAAACCCCATCCAAATGAAGATTCCTCCCAGGGAAAAGGGGCCAGCACAGAAAGCTCTGGCTGCCCACGGAGTGCCCAGTCTGCGCCACCAACTGCACCTCAAAGCCAAAGCTCCCAGGCTTTCTGACAATGGGCAAAGGGCTGCTGATCCTTTTGGTCAGCCC
>NW_020902746.1:0-354 GCF_003984885.1 Neopelma chrysocephalum
ATGCAGTTGGTGGGCCAGCCTGGGCACTCCACGGGCAGCAAGTGCTTTCTGTCCTAGCACCTTTTGTCTGGAAGGAATCTTCATCCGTATTCAATTTTGACAGCTGGACTTGCACTTTCATGTTCCAGGATTCCTGCAATGTAACCTCGGCCCTTTCTCCCAGAAAACAAACTGCTTTCCTTCATGGTTTCATGTGCACTTGGTAGACCAGCCTCAGCACTCCATGGGCAGCAAGAGCTTTTTGTGCTGGCACCTTTTGTGTGGGAGGAATCCTCGTCCGTATTCCTTTTTGGGACTCGGAGTGGCAATTTCAGCGCAGGACTCCTGCAACCAAACAATCACCCCTTCCCCCAT
>NW_020902747.1:0-312 GCF_003984885.1 Neopelma chrysocephalum
CCCATAACATGCATGTACACCCCATAACACACATCCCCCTCTCCCGCCCCCCCCACTCTCCCACTCCCCTGTCCCACACCCCCCTACCCCCCTTACACACCCCCCTGACCCCCTTACACACCCCCATCACCCCCTTACACCCCCACCCCATCCCCTTTCACCCCTTTGCACACCCCTGGGTGCCCCCCCCCCTTGCACACCCACCCCTTCCACACCCCCCACTCTCCCACTCGTGTGTCCAACCACCCCCCACCCCCCTTACACACCCCCCTGACCCTCTTACTCCCCCCCGACCCTCTTACACACCCCCTT
>NW_020902748.1:0-315 GCF_003984885.1 Neopelma chrysocephalum
CCCCCCCCCCATGTCCCCCAGACCCCAATTCTGGGCACTGGGACCAGGGGGAGGGGGGTGGTTTTGGGGGGTGTTTGGGGGCACTGGGGGGGTCGGGGGGGTTCGGGGTGAGCCCTGCCCATTTTTGGGGTCCCACAGACTCCCGGCTGTGGGCCCTGTGCCTGGGGGTTGGTTTTGGGGGGTGTTTGTGGGGCTCTGGGGGGGTTCAGGGTGATCCCTGCTGTGTTTTTGGGGTCCCCCCAGACCCCCGGCTGTGGGCTCTGTGCCTGGGGGACGTGCGCTGGCTGCGGAACCAGGTTGTGGCCCCGCTGACGG
>NW_020902749.1:0-515 GCF_003984885.1 Neopelma chrysocephalum
GGACTGGGGGGAACTGGGGGAAACTGGAGGGGGATTGGGGGGGACTGGGAGGGAGAGTGGTCTGTACTGGTCCATATTGGTCAGTATTGAACTATATTGGCCTGTAGTGGTCTGTACTGGTCCACACTGGTTTATACTGGGCAGGGGGAACATGCGCTGCACGCATGGGGCAGTTGGGAGGTGTTTGGATGGGGGGTGTCAGTGGTTCATACTGGTCCATACTGGTCAGTATTGATTTATACTGGCCCGTACTGGTCCATACTGGTCCGTACTGGTCCGTACTGGTTTATACTGGTCTATACTGGTCAGGGGGAACGTGCGCCGCATGCACGCGGCCGAGCGGCTCAACGCGGCCATCGGGGCCCACTCGGGGGGGGCCCGACTGGTGCTGCTGGACCTGCCCCCCCCACCCCCCCCGCGACCCCCCCGGCCCCTCGAGAACTGTATCCAAACTGGGGCAACTGGGAGCACTGGGAGGGCACTGGGGGGTTACTGGGAGCACTGGGGGAACTGGG
>NW_020902750.1:0-882 GCF_003984885.1 Neopelma chrysocephalum
AAAAAACCCCAAAATCCACCCCAAAATCCACCCCAAAATCACCCCAAAGTGACCCAAAAATGGCCCCAAAATCACCCCAAAATCCACCCCAAAATTGCCCCAAAATCACCCCAAAATCACCCCAAAATTCATCTCAAAATCACCCCAAAGTGGCCCAAAAATGGCCCCAAAATCCACCCCAAAATACCCCAAAATCACCTCAAAATTGGCCCAAAATCACCTCAAAATCGGCCCAAAATCACCCCAAAATCACCCCAAAGTGACCCAAAAATGGCCCCAAAATTACACCAAAATAGCCCTAAAATCACCCCAAAATTCACCCCAAAATCACCCCAAAATCCACCCCAAAATTGCCCTAAAAACACCCCAAAATCCACCCCAAAAATGCCCTAAAATGGCCCCAAAATCACCCCAAAATGACCCAAAAAATACAGCCCAAAAATGCCCCAAAATCCTCCCCAAAATCACCCCAAAGTGACCCAAAAATGGCACCAAAATTCATCTCAAAATCACCCCAAAAAACGCCCCAAAATACCCCAAAATCACCTCAAAGTGACCCAAAAATGGCCCCCAAAATTACCCCAAAATAGCCCCGAAATCACCCCAAAATTCACCCCAAAATCACCCCAAAGTGACCCAAAAATGGCCCCAAAATTGCCCCAAAATCGCCCCAAAATTACCCCAAAATTGCCCCAAAATTCATCTCAAAATCACCCCCAAATTAATCTCAAAATCACCCCAAAATCGCCCCAAAATCCACCCCAAAAATGCCCTAAAATCCCCCCAAATCTGCCCCAAAATCCATCCCAAAATCACCCCAAAATTCATCTCAAAATTACCCCAAAATACCTCTAAAATCACCCAAAAAATACAGCCCAAAAA
>NW_020902751.1:0-369 GCF_003984885.1 Neopelma chrysocephalum
CCCCCCCACGACCCCCCCATCCCCAAAGCCCCCCAGGACCCCTCCCCGGACCCCAAGGACCCCCCCCCTCACTCGCTGGTGCTCAGCTCATAGCACTGGTTGTACAGGTACGAGAACTCGCCCTCAGGGCCGAAATCAAACCCCAATTCCTGTTCCAGGGCCCTGGGAGGGGGAAAAGGGGGGGGTCAGGGGGGTCCCCAAAACCCCCCTAAGCCCCCCCAGACCCCAAAATCCCACCAAACTCCCCCTCAGCCTCAGAGAAACTGAGGTGGGGGGGGCAAAGGAGGTTGTGTTCTCCCCCCACCCCAAAAGGGTTTTTGGGGTGTGTCCCCTGAGGTTTTAGGGTCACCCCCAGGTTTTTAGGGTTCT
>NW_020902752.1:0-457 GCF_003984885.1 Neopelma chrysocephalum
GGGGGGGGCACAAGGGGGGGTTAAAAGGGGGTTTATGGGGGTCCTGCCCCCCTATAACTCAAACCCCATTTTAACTTCCCCTTTGTGTCCCCTGGTTCATTTTGGGGGAGCTCTGGGAGGTCCTGAACTTCTATAACTCTTTCATGACCCCACCCCAAACCCCTTTTAAGCCCCCCTTTATGCCCCCCCAGCTGATTTTCGGGGGTCAAACCCCCTCATAACCCCCCCATATCCCCCCATAACCCCCCCAAATCAGCTGGGGGGGACACAAGGGGGGATTAAAAGGGGGTCCAGCCCCCTCAAACCCCCTTTTAACCCCCCCTAACCCCCATTTTAACCCCCCTCTGTGCCCCCCCAGCTGATTTTCGGGGGTCCTGCCCCCCCATAACCCCCCCTAAACCCCCTGTTAACCCCCCCTTTGTGCCCCCCCAGCTGATTTTCGGGGGTTATGGGGGGG
>NW_020902753.1:0-307 GCF_003984885.1 Neopelma chrysocephalum
TGCCGCTGCCCGCGGCCGCCTGGAGCCCGGCCCTGCTGCCGCCCGCCGCCCGCAGGTACCGGCACCGGGGACAGGGGGTGCGGGCACCCGGTACGGGGGGCACCGCGTTCGGGGGGCATCAGGCACCGGGGGCTCTGGGGACCGGGGACCGGGGGGCGTCAGGCACCGGGGGCTCTGGGTGCCGAGGGTACCGAGTACCGGGGGCTCCAAGTCCTGGGCACGGGGGGCATCAGGCACTGGGGAGCTCGGGGGGGCACCAGGGAGATCTGGGCATCAAGGGCATCGGGCACTGGGGGGGGCTCCGGTG
>NW_020902754.1:0-426 GCF_003984885.1 Neopelma chrysocephalum
CCCCCCAACGACCCTCATCATCCTCAGGGGGTAGGGAAGCCCCCCGACCTTCATCTTCATCATCCTCATCATCCTCAGGGGGGTGAAGAGACCCCCAACCATCCTCATCATCCTCAGAGGGTTGAGGACCCCCCTGACCTTCATCTTCATCATCATCAGGGGGTTGAAGAGACCCCTGACCTTCATCATCATCATCATCATCAGGGAGATGAAGAGCCTCCTGACCTTCATCATCATCCTCGGGGGGTAGAGGAGCTCCCCGACCTTCATCTTCGTCGTCTTCATCATCATCAGGGGGTTGAGGACCCCCCTGACCTTCATCTTCATCGTCAGGGGGATGAAGAGCCCCCCAACCACCCTCATCATCCTCAGGGGGTAAAGGACCCCCCTGACCTTCATCGTCATCATCATCATCATAAGGATGAA
>NW_020902755.1:0-356 GCF_003984885.1 Neopelma chrysocephalum
CCGTGTCCCCCCCGTGTCCCCCCCGAGGCTCAGCCCCGTGTCCCCGCAGGGCCCCGGCGAGGCCGCGGCGGCCGCTCAGGCGCTGTCGCTGCCGGCGGAGGCGTTTGGGAACGACGTGAGTTTGGGGGTCCCTGTCCCGGGATTGGGGGTCCCTGTCCCGGGCAAGGGGGTGTCCCTATCCTAAGGGAGGGGTCCTTGTCCCGGGATTGGGGTTCCGTGTCCCGGGGGGGGAACAGTCCTGGGAGGGGGTCACAGCCATGGGAGTGGAGGGGGGGGTTGCAGCTTTGGGGTTCCACGATTGGGGGGTTCCAGCATTTGGGGGTCCCTGTCCTGGGAGGGTTCCAGCACTTGGGGGG
>NW_020902756.1:0-332 GCF_003984885.1 Neopelma chrysocephalum
CTGTTGGGTTTGGGGGGTCCCTGTTGGTTCCTGTGGCTCTGGGGGGGTCTCTCCATGTCCTGGGGGGTCTCTCTGTGTTCTGGGGGGTCTCTCATGTTTTCGGGGTCCCCCTCTGTCCCCCCCAGAGGCGGTCCCGGGGTCGATCCGCACGGCCGAGCACTTTGTGGGGTCCCTTTTGGGTTTGGGGGGTCCGGGTTGGGTTTGGGGGGTCCCTCTTGGTTCCTGTGGTTCTGGGGGGGTCCCTGTGGGTTTTGGGGATTTCCTGGGGGGTCTCTCCATGATTTTGGGGTCCCCCTCTGTCCCCCCCAGAGGCGGTTCCGGGGTCAATCCGC
>NW_020902757.1:0-306 GCF_003984885.1 Neopelma chrysocephalum
TATGGGACCCCCGTATCCTATGGGACCCCCATATCCCACATGACCCCTACATTCCAGGGGTCCCCAACATCCCACGGGACCCCAACATTCCGAGGGACCCCCATATCCCATGGGACCCCCATATCCCACAGCCCCCCAGTGTCCCAGGGGACCCCAACATTCCCGGGGTCCCCCATATCCCACAGCCCCCCCATATCCCACGGGACCCCAACATTTCAGGGGTCCCCAATCTCCCATGGGACCCCCATATCTTACGGGACCCCCCCCACATCCTACAGCCCCCCAATATCCCACGGGACCCCCCCA
>NW_020902758.1:0-607 GCF_003984885.1 Neopelma chrysocephalum
CCCCCAAATAGAGGTGAGACCCCCCCTTAGAAGGGTGGGACCCCCAAAATAGCGGCGGGACCCCTCCTTAAGAAGGGTGGGACCCCCAAATAGAGGTGACACCATCTCCAAGAATAGTGACCCCCCCTAAAATAGCGGCAGGACCCCCCCCAAAATAGCGGCGGGACCCCCTAAAGAGGGCTGGGACCCCCCAAAGACGGGCGGGCCCCCCCAAAGAGGGGCGGGTCCCCCCCCCGCCCCCCAAAGTCTCTGTGTGCAGCAGCCGGGGGGGGAAGGGAAGGGAGGAAGGGGGAGAGGGGCCCTCCCGGATCCCGGGGGCGTCCCCCGGGTTTGGGGGGGTCTCCCCCGGGTCCGGGGGGGTCCCGGGCCGGGGGGCGGGGGGGGGTCAGGCCGGGAAGGGCTCCGGGGGCGGCTCCTCCTCCTGGAAGTGGCTGCGCTGGAGCAGCTTCACGTGGTACTCGTAGATCTTGAGCGCGGGGCCCAGGCGGATGGAGAGACCCGTCAGCACATCCGCCCTCTGCATCAGCAGCAGCGACTTCCCGTCGATCTCCTGGGGACACGGGGACATTGGGGACACCCTCGGGGACAGGGGGACACGGGGACACCC
>NW_020902759.1:0-312 GCF_003984885.1 Neopelma chrysocephalum
CCCCCGAAACCCCCCCGAACCCGCCCCGACCGCGGGGACCCCCCAGAATCCCACCGGGAACCCCCAAACCCGCCCCGACCCCCGGGGACCCCCCGTGATCCCACCGGGAACCCCCAAACCCCCCGCGGGCATCACAGAGCAGGACGAGTCACCCCCCACCCCGGGGCGCCACTGAGGGGTCGGGGCGGGGGTCCCCAACTCTGGGGACCCCTCCTGAACCTCCCGATCTGCCCGGAACCCCCCAAACCCGTCCCGACCCCCGGCACCCCCCGGGATCACAATGGGATCCCCCAAATCCCACCCCGGACATCA
>NW_020902760.1:0-334 GCF_003984885.1 Neopelma chrysocephalum
GGGGGGGGGGAGGGTGGGGAGGGGCCGCGGGGACTTGTGTAAGCGAGGGGGGGGAGGGGAAATGGGGGGGGAGGGGAAAGGGGGAGAGGGAAAGGGAGACCCCCCCCAGCAGGTGAGACCCTCCCCCACCAGGTGAGACCCTCCCCCATCAGGTGGGACCCTCCCCCAACAGGTGAGACCCTCCCCCACCAGGTGAGACCCTCCCCCACCAGGTGAGACCCCCCCAGACCAGGTGAGACCCTCCCCCACCAGGTGAGACCCTCCCCCAACAGGTGAGACCATCCCAGACCAGGTGAGACCCCCCCAGACCAGGTGAGACCCTCCCCCACCAGGT
>NW_020902761.1:0-390 GCF_003984885.1 Neopelma chrysocephalum
GGGGGGGGCTCAGCCCACGCTCATGGCTCTGCCCCCCACGGCACCACCCTGGGGGGACACGGGGGCAGCGTCGGGGGGGACCGGGACCCTCACACCCCCCTCGCGCCCCCCTGGGGGGAACCCGCGGCCTTCTGCCCCCCCCCCCCAACTCCCCCGGGACCCCCCCGGCAGCCGCGGACCCCCCAGACCCCCCCGGGAGCTCTGTGCGAGGAGGGGGGGTTAAAGGGGGGCGGGGGGGGACTCAGGCAATGGTGGTCTCTGGGGGGGGGCTCAGGCAATGGTGGTCTCGGGGGGGCTCAGAGGGGGTCGATCCGCGTTGATGGCGCCGGGGGGGGCTGCGGGAGGGGGAGGGGAGGGGCCTGGGCGGTGTTGGGGGCAGCGCGGGGGGTC
>NW_020902762.1:0-367 GCF_003984885.1 Neopelma chrysocephalum
CCCCCCCACCCCGGGACAAGCTGCCCCAGAGCACCGTGTGGCCGCGTGGGGGGGGCCCCGGCCCGGCTGTGGGGGGGTCACGGTGGCTGATTAAGACACGTCCCGCGACGGCGCTGCCGCGTCGCGACGGGAGCACGCGGGGGGTGCGCGGGAACACGTGGGCAGCACGTGGGCATGGCACCGGCACCGGCATTGCACCAACATGAACTGCCACGGCACTGTCGTGGCACCAACGCGTGTGGCCACGGCACCAACATGCATTGCCGTGGCACTGACATGGCACGGCCACGGCACCAGCACGATACCAGCACCCGCGGCCACAGCACCGGCACGGTCACGGCACCAACACGCGTGGCCGTGGCACGAA
>NW_020902763.1:0-459 GCF_003984885.1 Neopelma chrysocephalum
CCCCCCCTAAAAAGGGGGGTGTCCTTTTGGGGTCCCCTCGGCCGGATTTTGGGGACAAAATTCCCGCCCCAAATTCCACCCCGGGATCCCCCAAAAATCCCCCCCAAATTAATCCAGGACCCCCCCCAAAATTCATCCACGTGCCTCCTGCCCGTCCCTGCCCCGGGACCCTCAAAGACCCTCCCAAAACACCCCAAAAAGCCTCTAAAAAGGGGCCGGTTTGGGGTCCCCCTCGGCCGGATTTGGGGGGACAAAAATTCTGCCCCAAATTCAACTGCGGGAGGCCCCAAAATCACCGGAACCCCCCCAAAAAATCACCGGAGACCCCCCCCAAAATCATGTGACCACCCCAAAAATCACGGGACCACCCAAAAAAATCACCAAACCCCCCCAAAATCATCGGAGACCCCCCAAAATCATGGGACCACCCCCAAAATCATCGGAGAACCCCCAAAAATC
>NW_020902764.1:0-1603 GCF_003984885.1 Neopelma chrysocephalum
GGGAAGGGAAGGGAAGGGAAGGGAAGGGAAGGGAAGGGAAGGGAAGGGAAGGGAAGGGAAGGGAAGGGAAGGGAAGGGAAGGGAAGATCCCAACAGAGACAGAAGCACCACAGACACTGTGCAGTGAGAGATGAGGCAGCTCTGCCCATAACTCTTTGCTCACCCAGATCACAAATCCCTCCTCCCTCTTGCAGTACTCCCACATTCCCATTGGCATTCCCACATTCCCAGTGCCAAAGTGCTGCCCACTGTACCCAGCAGGTCCAGGTGGCCACGCTGAGCCCTGGCCAAGCTCCACACCCAGCCCTGGTGAGAGTCCCTGCCCTGAGCAGGGGAAAACCAGGAAGCACAGTGACTTTCCATGGGCTCCAATTGGTAGAGCCAGGCAAAAATAATTAAAAACCCCTCCCAGTCCAGGAAAGTTCATCCACTCTCCCCCCTTTTCCCCACCACCTTCTCCTCTTTTGTCCATCCCTCTTAAATCATCGTGTTTTCTCTTTTGGCAACACGGAAAACTCAAGGGGCAGGAAACCTTGTGGAGAGATTCCACCTCCCTGGGCCCTCTCCCAGCCCCACAACTCACCATGTGGAAGATCCCCAGGGCCACTGTGGCTGTCTTGATGCTGAAGAAGCAGCATTTGGGGGGCTCGAGGGGTGTCTGGGGGGTCATTTTGGGATCCCCCTGCGCCGTTGGGAGTTAATGAGGCCGAATCTGCAGCCGCCGCCCCACAGGAGAGCGAAGGGAGCACTGCAGCCTGACTTCCTTCCTGCTCTCTAAATGTGTGAAGTCATCTACAAAGTCACATGAGGGCTGTTTTGGTTTCTCAATAATAAAGAAAGCAAAATTTTCATGTTGCTTTTTTAGCAGGACCTTTCCCTGCTCGCGTGGGAAACAAGGAGGACAAACCCTTTGGGGGCAGGTGGCGTCCAGCAAAGGAGGTGTCAGGGAGAGGAGGGCGAGGATCTGCCCTGCAAAAATCATCAGAAACAAAAGCAGGGGGCCAAGAATTTCACCTTCAGCCTGACCTGCTGCTTTTGCAGTGAAACATCCGAGTTCCTCACTCTGCAGCCGCTCGTTCCCAGCCAGCAGAGTCCCCAAGCCTTGGAAGGGCTCCTGGGAGCTGCTGCTGGAGCAGCCCTGGGCTCTGGGAGCAGAGGACAGTGGAGGGTTGTTGGCTGCAGGTTTGCTCCCAGTTCCCGAGGTCACTTCTGTCCATCAGCTCCAGGAAAGGAACAGCAACAGTGGGATGTGACCCTGGTGACCTCACTGGGCAGGACCTTGGGGTGTCCCCCTGCCTGAACTCACCCAACTGTGCCCTTCAACACAGATTTATTACCATTCTCATTAAAAAAACTTTTCTCTTTTTCCTTTCCTTTCCTTTCCTTTCCTTTCCTTTCCTTTCCTTTCCTTTCCTTTCCTTTCCTTTCCTTTCCTTTCCTTTCCTTTCCTTTCCTTTCCTTTCCTTTCCTTTCCTTTCCTTTCCTTTCCTTTCCTTTCCTTTCCTTTCCTTTCCTTTCCTTTCCTTTCCTTTCCTTTCCTTTCCTTTCCTTTCCTTTCCTTTCCTTTCCTTTCCTTTCCTTTCCTTTCCTTTCCTTTCCTTTC
>NW_020902765.1:0-942 GCF_003984885.1 Neopelma chrysocephalum
GAGAGTGTCCAAAGGAGGCAACGAGGATGGCGAAGGGCCTGGATTTGTAGCCGTGGGAGGACACTGAGGGCACTTGGGGTGTTCAGCTGGAGAAGAGGAGACTGAGGGGAGAGCTCCTGGCAGTTCCAGCTTCCTGGGCAGGGGCAGAGGAGGGGCAGGCCCTGAGCTCTGCTCTGGGGAGACCAGGGACAGCAACCAGGGAATGGCCTGGAGCTGTGTCAGGGCAGGGTCAGGTTGGATCTCAGGAAAAGGTTCTTCCCCCAGAGGGTGGTTGGGCACTGACCAGGCTCCCCAGGGCAGTGGGCACAGCCCCAAGGCTGCCAGAGCTCCAGGAGGGTTTGGCTGATCCTCTGGGGCACAGGGTGTGACCCTTGGGCATGGGCCTGTGCAGGGCCAGGAGTTGGACTCCCTGATCCTTGGGGCTCCCTTCCCACTTCACAGCTTCTGCAGCTGGTTCTTGACTGGAAGATTGAAATAAACTGAACCTTCAAGTCCTGGGCTCTAAATATTTGCAATTCGATGAAATGAGGCCCATCACTCCAATGTGGCTTTTTTCTTTTCTTTTTATTTTTTTTCAGCACCACCTCTGGTTGTTCAACAACTTTGAAAGGGTAGTGGAGTATGAAGATCATTCTGGGACTCATGAAATCCTCAGTGCTGATTAGCAGAGAAAAGAGTCCTGGATCTGTCTTAGAGTCTATTATTATACTCTTGTCCATGTATGATGTATTGTAGAAATGCCTGATGTCTAAAAAGTATATGTATGGTATCCAGAATTTCTCGTATTGACCTTTTTAGTCACCAATGCGTTTGCAAGAAACGTGGGTAGAGCCCTTCCCAAATCTTCGCTCGCGAAGCCTAGCCATGATTGATTGATTAGGTAGCTAGAATATGTATATGTATTCTATAATGAGAATGATCAGTTATAATTCTATACTTCTA
>NW_020902766.1:0-575 GCF_003984885.1 Neopelma chrysocephalum
GGAAGAGGAAGAGGAAGAGGAAGAGGAAGAGGAAGAGGAAGAGGAAGAGGAAGAGGAAGAGGAAGAGGAAGAGGAAGAGGAAGAGGAAGAGGAAGAGGAAGAGGAAGAGGAAGAGGAAGAGGAAGAGGAAGAGGAAGAGGAAGAGGAAGAGGAAGAGGAAGAGGAAGAGGAAGAGGAAGAGGAAGAGGGGGGAGAAAAAAGAGGAGGGGAAAGAGGAAGAGGGGGAGAATTTAATTAATTCATTTAATAGTTTATCTGTTTATGACATGAATTTACGGAATTTTAAATTTCAATGCCTCCAATCCCAACTGGAATTTTGGATCCCAAAAATTCCATCCGGAATTTTGGATCCCCCAAAAACCACCTGGAAATTTGGATCCCACCAATCCCACCCGGAATTTTGGGACCCCCCGGACTCACCGTCTCGTAGTCGTACCAGACGGCGTCGGGAAAATAGGCAGAGATGACATCCACGCCCTGGGAATTGTGGGAGAATATTCCCAAAAATCCTTAAATCACCTTTTCTTCGGGTGATTTTTAAGGATTTTTAAGGGAGAAGCGAAAAATCCCAATTT
>NW_020902767.1:0-1341 GCF_003984885.1 Neopelma chrysocephalum
GATCGCGGCGCACAAGGGGCAGGCGAGAGCCGGAGGGTCAGGCCCCTCCTTCTGGGAAAAAACGGCCGTCGTTGGCTGGCTGGCGCGCCTGCCAGTCGGGGGCTAAAATTGCATACGGTCGAGGATTCCTTCCAGACTGAAGGCGCCAGGACGGGGAGCCTCGGCTGCACGCGTAGAGCCCATCGCGGCGCACAAATAGCAGGTGAGAGCCGGAGGGTCAGGCCCCACCTTCTGGGCAAAAAGGACCGTCGTTCGTGGGCCTGCGCACCGGCCGGCCGGAGGCTAAAATTGCATACGGTCGAGGATTCCTTCCACACCGAAGGCGCCAGGAGCGGGAGCCCCAGCTGCGCGCGTAGAGACGATTGCGGCGCACAAGGCGCAGGTGGGACCCGGAGGGTCAGGCCTCAACTTCTGGGCAAAAAGGGCCGTCGTTCGTGTGTCGATGTGCTGGCTGGACGAGTGGTAATATTGCATACTGTCGACGATTCCTTCCAGACCGAAGGTGCCAGGACCGGGAACCCCGGCTGCTCGCGTAGAGCCGATCGCGGCGCACAAATAGCAGGCAAGAGCCGGAGGGTCAGGCCCCTCCTTCTG
This sequence comes from Neopelma chrysocephalum, assembly GCF_003984885.1. Taxonomy (NCBI): domain Eukaryota; kingdom Metazoa; phylum Chordata; class Aves; order Passeriformes; family Pipridae; genus Neopelma; species Neopelma chrysocephalum. The sequence goes on from NW_020902767.1 coordinate 595, forward strand.
GGAAAAAAGGACCGTCATTGGCTGGCCGGTGCGCCTGCCAGTCTGGAGCTAAAATTGCATACGGTCGAGGATTCCTTCCAGACCGAAGGCGCCAGGACCGGGACCCCGGCTGCGCGCTTAAGGCCGACCGCGGCGCAAAAATAGCAGGCGAGAGCCGGAGGGTCAGGCCCCTCCTTCTGGGACACAAGGACCGTCGTTCGTGGACCCGGGCAACTGCCGACCGGGGGCTAAAATTGCATACGGTCGAGGATTCCTTCCAGACCGAAGGCGCCAGGACCGGGAGCCACGGCTGCGCGCGTTGAACCTATCACAGCGCACAAATAGCAGGCGAGAGCCAGAGGGTCAGGCCTGGCATTCTGGGCAAAAAGGGTCGTCGTTCAGGGGCCGGTGCGCTGGCTGGGCAGGTGCTAAAATTGCATACGGTCGAGGATTCCTTCCAGACCGAAGGCACCAGGACCGGGAGCCCTGGGGGCGCGCGTAGAGCCTATCGCAGTGCACAAATAGCAGGCGAGAGCCGGAGGGTCAGGCCCCTCCTTCTGGGCAAAAAGGGAGGTCATTGGCTGGCCGGCGCGCCTGCCAGTCCGGGGCTAAAATTGCATACGGCCGAGGATTCCTTCCAGACCGAAGGCACCAAGACCGGGTGCCCCGGCTGCGCGCGTAGAGCCGATCACGGCGAACAAATAGCAGGTGAGAAACGGAGGGTCAGGCCCCTCCTTCTGGGAAAAAAGGACCGTCATTGGCTGGCCG
>NW_020902768.1:0-375 GCF_003984885.1 Neopelma chrysocephalum
GGGTCCCGCCCGCAGCGCCCCCCGGGAACGAGGGGTCTGGGGCCCGCCGGGGCCAGGGGGAGCCGGGGCCCTGCCGGAGCAGGGAAGAACGGAGGCAGCCCTTTCCCCGTTCCTCCCGTGCTCCGGGACCACCGGCACAGCCGCCGGTTTGTCCCCGTGTCTGTCCACAGGCAGCCCCAGGAGCTGGCACGGACCGTGCCGCGGGTCGGGCACGGGCTGCTCCCAGCTCTGCCTGCGGAACTTCGGGAATTGCCAACAGCGGTTCTTTTCCCTGTCACCTGCAGCTCATCTGACATCTGCCAGGTGAGACCTGAGGCTCTCCTTCCTCTCCCCCACTTCCTCGGTAACTCGCACCCTCCCGGGGCAAACCCTCTG
>NW_020902769.1:0-350 GCF_003984885.1 Neopelma chrysocephalum
AAAGCTATGGTCGAGTATGGCTTGGGAGCGCCATACACGATCGGTCTCCTGGAGTCCTTCTTCCTAGCATACTTACTTATCCCTTACGACATAAGAGCAGTAATTAACGGTCTTTTTACAACCATTCAATCCTCAGTATTCGAGGCTGAGTGGAAGAAATTAATTGTGACTTATGTAAACGAAAAGATGGAGAGAAGGGGAATCCCAGTAAAGCAGGCAATAGACATGCTTTATGGGGAAGGAAGCTATTCAACCAGAGGGGATCAATCCAGAATTGAGCCAAAATTTTTAGAAATCTCAAAAGAATTGGCGTTAGAGGCAGTAAAGAGGGTGGCGGACGCATATGTCCA
>NW_020902770.1:0-1440 GCF_003984885.1 Neopelma chrysocephalum
ATCGGATACGGTTGAGCATTCCTCCCAGACCGGAGGCACCTGGGCCGAGAGCCCCCTCTGCGCGCGTAAAGCCGAGCGAGGCGCACAAAGGGCAGGCGAGAGTAAAAGTGTCAGGTCCCTCCTTCTGGGCAAAAAGGGTTGTCGTTGGCGGGCAGGCGCCTTGGGCGGTCCGGGGCCGGCCGAGGTCAAAAATCGGATACGTTCAAGGATTCCTCCCAGGTAGGAGGCGTCGGGGCCGGGAGCCCCTTCTGCGTGTGTAGAGCCGAGCGAGGCGCACAAAGGGCAGGCGAGATCCGGAGGGTCAGGCTCCTCCTTCTGGGCAAAAAAGACCGTCATTTCTGGGCAGGCCCCTTTGGCAGCCCGGGGCTGGCCGAGGTCCGAAATCGGATACGGTCGAGGATTCCTCCCTGACCGGAAGCGCAGGGGCCGCAAGCCCCGGCTGGGCGCGTAGAGCCGAGCGAGGCGCACAAAGGGCAGGCGAGAGCTGGAGGGTCAGACCCCAGCTACTGGGAAAAAAGCTGTCGTTTGCGGGCAGACGTCTTGGGCGGGCCTGGGCTACTCGAGGTCCAAAATCGGATACGGTCGAGGATTCCTCCCAGACCGGAGGCGCCTGGGCCGAGAGCCCCGTCTGCGCGCGTAAAGCCGAGCGAGGCGCACAAAGGGCAGGCGAGAGCTGGAGGGTCAGGCCCCTCCTCCTGGGCAAAATGGGCCGTAATTCGCGGGCAGGCGTCCTGGCCTCCCTGGGATGCCTGAGGTCCAAAATCGGATACGGACGAGCATTCCTCCCAGGCAAGAGTCTAGGGTGGCGGCAGCCACGTCTGCGCGCATAGAGCCAAGCGAGGCGCACAAAGGGCAGTCTAAAGCCGGAGGGTCAGGCCCCTGATTCGTTGAAAAACGGGCCGTCGTTTGCAGGCCGGTGCGACAGCCGTCCGGGGGCTACAATTTCATACCGTCAAGGATTCTTCCCAGAGTGGAGGCGCTTGGGCCGGAAGCCCCGTCTGCGCGTGTAGAGCCGAGCGAGGCGCACAAAGGGCAGGCGATAGCCGGAGGGTCAGGCTCCTCCTTCTGGGCAAAAAAGACCGTCATTTCTGGGCAGGCCACTTTGGCAGCCCGGGGCTGGCTGAGGTCCGAAATCGGATATGGTCGAGGATTCCTCCCTGACTGGAAGCGCAGGGGCCGCGAGCCCTGTTGGGGCGCGTAGAGCCGAGCGAGGCGCACAAAGGGCAGGCGAGAGCCGGAGGGTCAGACCCCAACTTCTGGGCAAAAAAGCCGTCGTTTGCGGGCAGACGTCTTGGGCGGGCCTGGGCTACCCGAGGTCCAAAATCGGATACGGTCGAGGATTCCTACCAGACCGCAGGCGAGGGGGCCGTGAGCCCCATCTGCGCGCGTAGAACCGAGCGAGGCGCACAAAGGGCAGGTGAAAGCTGGAGGGCCAGGCCC
>NW_020902771.1:0-479 GCF_003984885.1 Neopelma chrysocephalum
GAAGGCGCCAGGACCGGGAGCCCAGGCTCCTCGCGTAGAGCCCATCGCGGGTCACAAATAGCTGGCGAGAGCCGGAGGGTCAGGCCCCTCCTTCTGGGCAAAACGGGCCGTCTTTCTCTGGCCGGCGCGCCTGCCAGTGGGGGGCTAAAACTGCATATGGTCGAGGATTCCTTCAGGACCGAAGGCGCCAGGACCGGGAGCCCCAGCTGCGCGCGTAGAGCCAATCACGGCACACAAAAGGCAGGCGAGAGCCGGAGGGTCAGGCCCCTCATTCTGGGCAAAAAGGGCCGTCGTTCGTGGGCTGGTACGCCGGCCGACCGGGGGCTAAAATTGCATACGATTGAGGATGCCTTCCAGACCGAAGGCGCCAGGACCGGGAGCCCCGGCTGCGCGCATAGAGCCAATAGCGGCGCAAAAATAGCAGGCGAGAGCCGGAGGGTCAGGCCCCTCCTTCTGGGCAAAAAGGGCTGTCGTTCGTG
>NW_020902773.1:0-420 GCF_003984885.1 Neopelma chrysocephalum
AGAAGGAGGGGCCTGACCCTCCAGCTCTCGCCTGCTATTTGTGCGCCGCGATCGGCTCTACGCGCGCAGCCGGAGCTCCCGGTCCTGGCGCCTTCGGTCTGGAAGGAATCCTCGACCATATGCAATTTTAGCCCCCGACTGGCAGGCGCGCATGCCAGCGAACGATGGCCCTTTTTGCCCAGAAGGAGGAGCCTGACCCTCCAGCTCTCGCCTGATATTTGTGCACCTCGATCGGCTCTACGTGCGCAGCCGGGGCTCCCGGTCCTGGCGCCTTCGGTCTGGAAGGAATCCTCGACCGTATGCAATTTTAGCCCCCGGCCAGCCGGCGCACCGGTACGTGAACGACGGCCCTTTTTGCCCAGAAGGAGGGGCCTGACCCTCCGGCTCTGGCCTGCCCCTTTTGCGCCTCGATCGGCTCTA
>NW_020902774.1:0-473 GCF_003984885.1 Neopelma chrysocephalum
AGGTACAGCAGGATCCACTGCTAGAGACCACCGAGGGCAGTGAAATCACCCTCAAGTGCTCAAGCGCTAACATACGTATCGGTGATTTTATCCATTTCTAGCGGCAGCACCCGCGCCACAACCCCGAACTCCCGGTACGCGCTTCTAAAGTGTCCGGAGACCTGTGGACTTCAGCGTGGCGGCTGACGGTGTCGGGGATCGTGGTGGGACCGTCCTCTGGCTCTCCGGGTCCCGTCATGGGGAGGCGGCGCTGTAGTCCTGCGCCCTGGCGATCACGGACTCATTGACACCGTCTTCTTTGGAGCTTTCAGGGGGTTTTCGAAGAAATATACAACTCGGTTAATTGTTTCTACAGCGGAGCACAGTTGCGCCCCTAAAAAAACAGGGCGTTTCTGTCCCACAAAGAGGCTTGTGAGAGAATGCCCGAGTGCCTAGTGAAGTACACAGCACAGCGCAGCGCAAGTCTGGGCAAA
>NW_020902775.1:0-311 GCF_003984885.1 Neopelma chrysocephalum
CGGGCGGCGGATCGGAGGACGCGGCTCTGGCGCGGAGCGGGGCTGGCGGCACTGGCCGCAGTTCTGCTCGGTGCGCAGGGCTGGCGGCCGGGGCAGTAGGGGCCGCGGCTAGGGCTGGGGTGGTCGTGCATATCCCTCGAGGCTGCCGTCCTTCCTAGCAGGCCCTTCGCAGATCTCTGCCTCCGTACTATCCTCCCGTCCGTCCCTCCCTCTAGTCCACAAAGCATTCCCTCGGAACACTCATCGCTCTCTTCCTTGTCGAGCCCTTCCTGTTTCCTTGCTTTTCTTTCTGTCTTTCAGAGAACTCCTGC
>NW_020902776.1:0-402 GCF_003984885.1 Neopelma chrysocephalum
TGTGAGAAATAAAGAATCGGTTTTATTACAAGCAAATGAATTTAGCAAATCACTAACATAAGAGTTTTTCTTTACTAACCTATAAGGCGTATCGCGGAGCTGTAAGACGCCGGATTCAGCCTGGAACCGGTGTCAGGGAAACATGCGAACGGGAATAGGGAACTGTAAATGAATATTGGTAAGGAAACCCCTTACACCACATGGCTGGTCCTGGAAGCTGCCATGCTGCTGGACACTCCACCTCCCAGCACGACACAGCCAACCAGAAAGAGGGGAACGCCTCTTCTATGACGTAAACGGGGTTGAACCTTAAGAATGTTTAAAAAGCGGGACTTTTGAATTGAAGGGTGTGTTTCTGGGAATCCTGCGTGCCTAGGACACCCAACACGTGTTGTAATTTTT
>NW_020902777.1:0-363 GCF_003984885.1 Neopelma chrysocephalum
GTGGTGTAGCAGAGGACTGGATAGAAGGACCTACTGCTGCTACTCCTCTTGGAGCAGAAGCCACTGGCTGTGGGCAATTCCCACCTCAAGAAACCTTGGGGGAAAAAAAAAGACAAAAACGTCAAGAATTTTATGCTGCAGGATCCGTCCATCAGAGCTTGAAACAGAAGTCACAAAGGAGAAAACAAGCAGCAAATGACATCCCAGTGTTAAAGAGGCTTTTTTGAAAAACCTTTAAGAATTACAAACCTGAGGTAGAAAGAGCAAAAAAAACACCAAAAACCAACCAAACAAACAAAAAAAAAACAACAACAAAAAAAAAACCCCCCTTATTAAAATACAACCCACGACAGCAGAGAAAAG
>NW_020902778.1:0-446 GCF_003984885.1 Neopelma chrysocephalum
TGAGTGTCATTTTTCCTGCAGTTTTTTGCCAGCCACCTTCCTCAGCACAATGATTATCAAGGAGGACTCTTTGGCTTTCTCCCAAGGGATATCCAAGATGTATCTCCTGGGCAGCAGAGCAGGTGAGAGCCTGACAAGAGTAGGGAGATTTGGGCCAGGCAAGAAAGCCCAGCCCTTCCAACCAGCTGTGGGACAAGGAGGAGGCCGTGAGGCTGCTGCTGATGGGGCTGCTCTGCTCTTTCCAGAGCTGCTGCATCTGTGGCCAGAGTGGGGCCACCATCTCCTGCTGGGAAACAGACTGTGACCTGAGCTTCCACCTGCCCTGTGCCAAACAGGGAGGCTGTGTCACCCAGTTCCACACACCATTCAGGTACCTTCTGTCCCCTCCTCCCACCACCAGGAAAGGGCCCAGCACTTCTCACCTCACCCACCCCTTTTCCCCCCAG
>NW_020902779.1:0-316 GCF_003984885.1 Neopelma chrysocephalum
CTGCTTCTCGCGCCCCTCCACCATTCTCACAAGCGCGTGCCCCGGAGGACAATTCAGGAGTCTCCAAGTGCCAAGAGAGGTGGGATGTGAAGGAAGGGTTGACGGCGGTGAAAGGTGCTCAGGGTCTGTCCATCTTGAGCTACCCGATAGCAACCCGCAGCCCTGCCGCTCAGCCCGGCCCCGCCGCCTCCGCGGTGCAGAGCCCCGACCGCCGCCGCGCTGCCGCCGCTCTCGCCTGGCCTCCGCATCCAGCCCGCACCCGACGAGAGCCCGAGCGGCGCCGGCGCCGGGCTCAGCCCCGGGGCGGAATTGTCGG
>NW_020902780.1:0-429 GCF_003984885.1 Neopelma chrysocephalum
TTGAATACAGACAAAGATTCCTCCCAGACAAGCAGTGCCACCACAGAAAGCTCTTGCTGCCCACGGAGTGCCCAGGCTGGCCCACCAACTGCACCTGAAACCATGAAGGTCAGAGTTTTCTTTCTGGGGAAAGAGAGCTGAGGTTACCTTGCAGGAATCCTGGAGCCGGAATTGGAAGTCCAGCTCCCACAATTGAATATGGACGACGATTCCTCCCAGACCAGAAAGCTCTTGCTGCTTAAGGAGTGCCAGGGCTGGCCCACCAACTGCACCTGAAATAAAAAGAGTAAGTGCTTTCTTTTCTGTGGAAAAGGGGTGTTGTTGATTTTCAGGAATGCTGTGCTGCAACTGCCAGTCTGACTCCCAAAATTCAATACGGACAAGGATTCCTCCCAGACAAAAGGTGCCAGGACAACAAGCTCTTCCTCC
>NW_020902781.1:0-1326 GCF_003984885.1 Neopelma chrysocephalum
CCCCCTTCTTCTTGCGGGTCTGCACCGACAGCGACTCCACCTCGCTCTCGAACTGATCCACCTGCATGTTCAGGGTGTCGATGGTGTTCTGGGGCAAAACCACCCAAAAACGGGGCTCAGCAGCAAATTCCAGCAATCCCAGGGGCTTCCAGGAAAAAAAAAAATGGGATTTGGGGCAAAAACCCCAGGGTTTGGGAGAAAAAAAAACAGCTTTGGGGGGAAAAAAAGGGATTTTTAGAAGGGGAAAACGGTGGCATTTGGGGGAAAATCCACAGGTTTTGGGGGAAAAATGGGGATTTCTGGGAATATGTGGGATTGGGGAAACACTTGGAGAGTTCTTTGGGGAAAATTGTGGGGTTTGGGGAAAAATTGGAGGATTTTGGGGGAGAAATTGGAGGTTTTGGGGGGAAAAATTGTGGGGTTTTGGGGGAAAAAAGTGAGATTTTTTGGGGAAAAATGGGTGGTTTTGGGGAGAAATTGGAGTTTTTTGGGGAAAAAAATTGTGGTTGGTTGGGGGAAAAAAGGTGATAATTTTTTGGGGAAAAATGGGTGGTTTTGGGGAGAAATTGTAGGTTTTCTGGGGAAAAAAATTGTGGTTTCTTGGGAGGAAAATGATGAGATTTTGGGGGAAAAATGGGTGGTTTTGGGGAAAAAAAGGGTGGTTTGGGGGAGAAATTGTAGGTTTTTGGGGGATAAAAATTGTGGTTTCTTGGGGGCAAAAAGGTGAGATTTTTGGGGGGAAAAATGGGTGGTTTTGGAGAAAAACTGGAAGTGTTCTTAGGAAAAAATCGTGGGTTTTTTGGGGAAAAAAATTGTGGTTGGTTGGAAAAAAAGTAAGTTTTTGGGGAGAAAAGGTGATTTTTTTGGGGAAAAAACAGTGGGATTTTTGGAAATACGTTTTTTGGGGGGCAAAAAATGGGAGATTTGGGGAAAAAAAGGTGTTTTCTTGGGAGAAAAAAAGTGATTTTTTTTCAAAAGTAAGAGGTTTTTTTGGGGAAAAAATAGGAGATCTGGGGGAAAAATAGGGGGATTTTTGTGGGGTTTTTGGGGGGGAAATGGGAGATTTGGGGAAAAACGGGAGGATTTTTGGAAATACGGATTTTTGGGGGGAGAAAAAATGGGAAAATTGGGCAAAAAAGGCGTTTTTTCAGGAGAAAAAAAAGTGACTTTTTTTGTTAAGCAATGGGTTTGGGGGAAAACTGGGAGATTTAAGAAAAAAAGGCGTTTTCTAGGGAGAAAAAAAGCGATTTTTTTTTTGAAAGTAAGGGGTTTTTTGGGGAAAAAACAGGAGAGTTGGGGGAAAAATAGGGAGATTTTTGGAAATAT
>NW_020902782.1:0-605 GCF_003984885.1 Neopelma chrysocephalum
AGGGCAGCCTGCCGGACTTGGTGACCCGGAGATCTTCCGAGGTGTCTTTCTCTCACAGGTGCCTTCAAGACCAGACTGTGGGATGGCGGGAAGACGCCTGAGCCTGCTCAGGCCCTTTCGGATGAGGAACGAAGGCCCTGGAGCTGCCCCATCCCAACCCCCGGAGAAGATGGAGCAGTTGCATCCCCTGCAGGAAGGTGAGTGGCACAGCTGGGCCACATGCTGGTGGCTGCAGCTGGCTGTGCCTCATCCCATCCCGTCCCCTGTGGACATGGCCAGGGAAAGGGAGGGGGGAAGAGGGCCCGGGGCTGTTCCCCCTGCAGCTCCATGCACCGGGCATGCCGGGGCTGGCCCTGCCTGTGGAGCGCAGGGCTGGGCCGTGTTCTCCGGCCTGTCCCGCAGCCCCTCAGCTCTGACCGCGCTCGCTCTTTGCCAGATCCAGGACGGGACCGGACACAACAACAGGACCGTGGCCGTGGCCGCTTCCGCAGGGCAGTGCAGGTACCTGCAGCCATGACCTCCTGGGCTGGGCCTGCTCTCCCTGCTCAGCCTGGCACTGCTGTCGGACCTCACCATGGCACATCCCTCTCTTCCCTGCTCTCCCT
>NW_020902783.1:0-589 GCF_003984885.1 Neopelma chrysocephalum
TCTGCTCCAAAATTGACCCCAAAATTCACCCCAAAATCAATGAAATTTGCCCCAAAATTCACCCCAAAATTCACCCCAAAATCAGTAAAATTCACCCCAAAATTCACCCCAAAATTCACCCCAAAATCAGTAAAATTCACCCCAAAATTCACCCCAAAATTCGCCCCCAAATCAGTAAAATTTATCCCAAAATTCACCCGGAAATTCACCCCAAAATCAGCGAAATTTGCCCCAAAATTCACCCTGAAGTCAATAAAACCGATCTCAAAATTTATACTGGTTTATACTGGTTTATACTGGTTTATACTGGGATCCCCCCCATAGGAACTGGACCTGTCCCAGAACCGGATGTCGGATCTGGGGGGGTTCCCGCCCCTCCCCCGCCTGGAGTGGCTGCGGCTCCACGGGAACCGTGAGGGAAAAGGGGGCGGGGCTTGAGAGGGTGGGGCCGGGGAGGGCGGGGCTTGGGGTTTGGGGGTGTGGCTTGGGGTCTGTGGGCAGAGTTTGGGGGTTGTGGGTGTGGCTTGGGGGTTGTGGGCGGAGCTTGAGGGTTGGGGTGGAGTTTGGGGTCTGTGGGTGTGTCTTGGGG
>NW_020902784.1:0-394 GCF_003984885.1 Neopelma chrysocephalum
AACATGCAGACAAACTCCATGAAGGACCTCAGCATGGATGCCCACATTAAAGCCATGAAATCCATTCTCTCCTTCTTCATAATGTACAGCATCAACTTTATATGTTTGATCTTGACTCTGATTTATACAATGAAGAATGAAAATGCCATGATATTTTTAATTTACTTAATTCAGTACACTTTTCCAGGTTTTCATTCCCTTGTTCTGATTTTCAGTAATCCCAATCTGGAAAAGAGACTGCGAGGGATTCTGCCCTGTGTGAAGTGCAAGGTTTTCCTCCAGAGGGAACTGTAACAAAACCTGGAGCCCTTGCAAAATGCTGATATTTCTCTGTAGAAAACATGCCAATTCATTTCTAAAGCAACACTCCCGGCAGTGTAGATGATAGAGGTGT
>NW_020902785.1:0-377 GCF_003984885.1 Neopelma chrysocephalum
CCCCATTCCTGGCCATCCCACCTCACCTCATGCCCAGAACCCCTTTCCCTTGACCCCAGGACCCCCTGGAGCCCCTTCCCAGTTCTCACAGCTCTGAGGACCCTGGGACCACCCTGACCCCCAAATCTCCCTGTCTCCCCACTTCCCCACTCCTGCCTTATCCTGCAGGGTGCTCCTGGAGTGGCCCAGGGACCCCTGAATGCCTCATTCCTGGACACCAGATCCACCTGCACCCCCTTAGCCAGACCATGACCCCCTGCACCCACTTCCCCGGATACAGAACCCCCTGCACCCCCTTTCCCGGCCATCCCGCCTCTCCCAGACTCCCTTTTCCTTTACCCTGGCACTCCCTGGACCCCCATTCCTGCCCATCAGGA
>NW_020902786.1:0-380 GCF_003984885.1 Neopelma chrysocephalum
GAACGTCAGGTGTGCCGGGAAAAATGGGAATTCTGGGAATGCTGGGAATGATGGGGATGCTGGGAAAGGGGTGAGGGGTGGGTGGAGGCGGGAGGATGGTGTGGGATTGGTGGGGGATTGGCGGGATGGGGGGAAATGGGGATTGGGAGAGTTTGGGAGGGGGAGAGGGAAAAGGGGAACGGGAAAAGGGGAGTGGGAAAAGGGGGATTTGAGGCATTCTGGGAAAAAGGGGGATTTCGGGCGTTGTGGGGAAAGGGGAGAGGGAAAAGGGGATTTCAGGCATTCTGGGAAAAGGGGGATTGGGAAAAGGGGGAGGGGGAAAAGGGGGATTTCAGGCATTGTGGGAAAAAGGGGTATTTTGGGCATTGTGGGAAAAGGGG
>NW_020902787.1:0-457 GCF_003984885.1 Neopelma chrysocephalum
AAGGGGGGGGTCTTGTAAGTGGGGGGACCACCCCAAATCCACTGTGATGCCCCCCCGGCAGCCCTGAGCCCCCCTGGGTGCCCCATAGACCCCACAGGCTTCCCGTGTGCCCCCAGAGAGCCCCTGTGCCCCATAGACCCCACAGGCTTCCCGTGTGCCCCCACAGACCCCCATAACCTTCCCATGTCCCCCACAGACCCCCTGTGCCCCATAGACCCCACAGCCTTCCCATGTGCCCCACAGACCCCCTGGGTGCCCCATAGAACCCACAGCCTTCCTGTGTGCCCCCACAGACCCTCTGGGTGCCCCATAGACCCCACAGCCTTCCCATGTGCCCCCAGAGAGCCCCTGTGCCCCATAGACCTCACAGCCTTCCTGTGCACCCCCACAGACCCCCTGGATGCCCCATAGACCCCACAGCCTTCCCATGTCCCCCACAGACCCCCTGGGTGCCCCA
>NW_020902788.1:0-308 GCF_003984885.1 Neopelma chrysocephalum
TGCCGCTGCCCGCGGCCGCCTGGAGCCCGGCCCTGCTGCCGCCCGCCTCCCGCAGGTACCGGCACCGGGGGCACGGGGGTGCGGGCACCGGGCACGGGGGGCACCGAGTTCGGGGGGCGTCGGGCACCGGAGGCTCTGGGGACCGGGGACCGGGGGGCGTCAGGCACCGGGGGCTCTGGGTGCCGAGGGTACCGAGTACCGGGGGCTCCAAGTCCTGGGCACGGGGGGCATCAGGCACTGGGGAGCTCGGGGGGGCACCAGGGAGATCTGGGCATCAAGGGCATCGGGCACTGGGGGGGGCTCCGGTG
>NW_020902789.1:0-345 GCF_003984885.1 Neopelma chrysocephalum
ACATGAACTTTGCCGAGGTGAGGGGGGGGCCTGGGGGGGCTGGGGGGAGCTGGGGGGCAGCCAGGGGTCAGGGGACCTGTGGGGGGTACAAGGGACCCCAAAGGATGGGACCCCCCCGAGCGCCTCGGCTGCCTCGAGCTGCACCAGAAGGCCCGGGAGTACATCTACATGAACTTTGCCGAGGTGAGGGGGGGGCCTGGGGGGGCTGGGGGGCAGCCAGGGGTCAGGGGACCTGTGGGGGGTACAAGGGACCCCAAAGGATGGGACCCCCCCGAGCGCCTCGGCTGCCTCGACCTGGACCAGAAGGCCTGGGAGTACATCTACATGAACTTTGCCGAGGTGAGG
>NW_020902790.1:0-372 GCF_003984885.1 Neopelma chrysocephalum
GACCCTTGAGGGAACCCTGATGTCCCCAAGGGACCCTCAGTGGGACCCCAATGTCCCCAAGGGGAGGATTTGTCCCCCTGGGACCCTCAAGGGGACCCTCAAGGGGACCCCAATGTCCCCTGAAGACCCTTGAGGGGACCCCGATGTCCCCAAGGGACCCTGAATGGGACCCCAATGTCCCCAAGGGGAGGATTTGTCCCCCGGGACCCTCAAGGGGACCCCGATGGCCCCTGAAGACCCTTGAGGGAACCCTGATGTCCCCAAGGGACCCTCAGTGGGACCCCAATGGCCCCAAGGTGAGAATTTGTCCCCCTGAAGACCCTTGAGGGGACCCCAATGTCCCCAAGGGACCCTGAATGGGACCCCAATGTC
>NW_020902791.1:0-466 GCF_003984885.1 Neopelma chrysocephalum
CCCCCCCCCCTTATTTCCCAAAAAATTCCCACCCTCAGCAGATCCAAAATTTCCCTCGGGAGATCCCAAATTTCCCTCAGGAGACCCCAAAATTCCCTCAGTAGTTCCTAAATTTCCCACCCTCTGCGGATCCTGAAACTTTCCCTCGGGAGATCCCAAGTTTCCCTCAGTGGATCCCACAATTCCCTCAGCAGATTCCCCCAATCCCTGCTCTCAGAATATCCCAAATTTCCCTCAGGAGACCCCAAAATTCCCTCAGTAATTCCTAAAACTCCCCCCCCAAGTTGATCCCACCCCCCCTCCCCAGGCCCCTCCCACAATTCCCCCCCCAAAGACACCAAAAACTCCCATTTTTTTGTTTTTGTCCAACAAGTTTATTATTAATGTACAAAATATACAAAAGGGGGAGGGGCTTTTCTGGGGGGGCCCCTCCCCCAGGCCAAGTTTTCACAGAAAACAGCGTCCG
>NW_020902792.1:0-674 GCF_003984885.1 Neopelma chrysocephalum
GGGGGGGGCCCGGGGGAGGGTCCTGGGGGGGTTTCAGGGGGTCCTTGGGGGGGTTTGGGGGTCTCAGGAGGGAGCTTGAGGCTGTTCGGGGCTTGGGGAGTCCCTGGAGGGGTCCTGGGGGGGATTTGGGGGGTCTGAGGGGAGGTCTGGGGGGTCCTGGGTGTGTTGTGGACCCCCTTTAACCCCCCCAGAGTTCGTGGTGGAGGAGGAGGAGGGGGTTTGGGGGTCCTGAGTGGTTTAGGGACCCCTTTAACCCCCCCAGAGTTTGTGATGGAGGATGAGGAGGGGATTTGGGGATCCTGGGTGGTTTGGGGGTGTTGGGGACCCCTTTAACCCCCCTTTAACCCCCCCAGAGTTCGTGGTGGAGGAGGAGGAGGGGATTTGGGGGTTCTGGGTGGTTTAGGTGTGTTGTGGATCCCCTTTAACCCCCCCTGTGCCCCCAGAGTTTGCGGTGGAGGAGGAGGAGGGGATTTGGGGGTCCTGGGTGGTTTGGGGACCCCCTTTAACCCCTTCTCTGCCCCCCAGAGTTGGTGGTGGAGGAGGAGGAGGGGATTTGAAGAGGGGATTTGGGGTTTAGGGACCCCTTTAACCCCCCCAGAGTTCATGATGGAGGATGAGGAGGGGGTTTGGGGGTCCTGGGTGGTTTGGGGGTGTTGGGGACCCCCTCTAACCCC
>NW_020902793.1:0-350 GCF_003984885.1 Neopelma chrysocephalum
CCCGTGATGAGCCGCGTGTCACCTGACCCCGGTATTTTGGGGGGGGGTCCCGGCCCCGCGTCCTGCGGGGTCCGACCCCCAAAATCCCCCCGGGGGCTGATCAACGCCAGGGCTGAGGGGGGGGACCCCCAAAAACACCCCTGGGGCCCCCAAAAACCCCCCAAAAACACCTGGGACCCCCAAACCCCCTCCCTGGGGCCCCCAAACCCCCCCAAAAAACACCTGGGACCCTCAAAAACCCCACTGGGACCCCAAAACCTCCCCCTGGGACCCCCAAAATCCCCCCTGGGACCCCCAAAAACACCCCTATGACCCCCAAAATCCCCCTTAGGACCCCCCAAACCCCCCTG
>NW_020902794.1:0-454 GCF_003984885.1 Neopelma chrysocephalum
AATCTGGGACACCCCCTGAACCCCCAAACCCAGGGAGAACCCCCCCCAATCCACCCCTCGAACCCGACGGCTCCCCCAAAACCCCAAACCCGAGACACCCTCAAACCCAGGGAACCCCCCCCTCAAATCCCAAGCCCCCCCCCCAAACCCCCACATTTGGGGGTGACTCCCCCCCCTCACTTCTGGGTCTCGTCCTCCTCCTGGGGCTGCCGGGGCCCCCCCAAACTCGGGGGGATCCCCCCGGGGATCCCAAAACCCGGGGGCAGTTCAGGGTCCGAGTCCGAGTCGGGGTCGTCCTCGTGGGCCACCAGCCTGGGAGGGTAACAGGGGGTCAGGGGGGCTTGGGAGGGGTTTGGGGGGTCTCAAAAGGGTCCTTGGAGGTTCGGGGGGGAGGTCAGGGGGTCTCAAAGGGGCCCGGGGGGGGCTCTGGGGAGGGGTCAGGGGGTTTTAGGGG
>NW_020902795.1:0-354 GCF_003984885.1 Neopelma chrysocephalum
CCCCCGCTCCCCCCGGGCCTTGTGGCGGGCGGGGGGCTGCCCCCCCCTCACCCGGGGGCCCAGGGCCCGCAGCACCCCCACAGTGGCGGCCACCAGGTAGAGGGTCCAGAGCACGGCGGGGCCAGAGAAGGGCCGGGCCAGGCCCCGAACCCAGCCCAGGAGCCGCGGAAGGGCCGCATCCGAACGGCGCCGCAGGGGGGGCTTGTCCTGCAGGGAGATGGGGGGTCAGGGATGGGGAAAGGGGTCAGGGAGGGAGGCAGGGGCAAGGGGAGGGGAGGAAGGGGGGTCAGGGGTGAGGGAAGGGGGGTTCAGGGGCCAAGGAGGGGGATCAAGGTTAGGGAAGAGCATTGGGGG
>NW_020902796.1:0-342 GCF_003984885.1 Neopelma chrysocephalum
TCATGGGGGGTCACTCTGGGTCCCCCCAAGGCCACCAGCTCCCCCCCCGTGTCCCCTCGCTCGCCCCTATGGCCACGGTGTCCCCTTGTCTCCTTCATCCTCCCCCCTGCGCTGCTCCGTGTTCTCCGTCTCCTCTCGTGTTCCCCAGGAGGTGTTTTTGCCCCCCAGGATAAATTCACCCCCCTCTAGACATGTTTTTGCCCCCCAGGACACATTTCTTCCCCCCCAGGAGTGCTGGGGGTGTTGGGGCCGTGGAGCCTCCTCTGTGCCCCCCATGAACCCCCATGTCCCATATGCCCCCCAGGACACGTTTTTGCCCCCTCAGGACACATTTCCCCCCCC
>NW_020902797.1:0-463 GCF_003984885.1 Neopelma chrysocephalum
GGGACCCCCAAAATGACCGACACCCCCTCCCGGAGCCCCCCCTCAGCAGAACCCAAGGGGGAGACCCCAAAGCCCCTCAGAACCCCCTCCCCGGGACCCCCAAAATGCTGCGGGGCAATAAACGGTTGAAAAAAACCACTTTATTCACCCAAAAACGAGCACAGACACATGGGGGGGGCAAGGGGGAAGGGGCAGCACCAAAATGGGGACCATGGGGGGGAGAACATGGCAGGGACCCCCCCAGGAGGCTCAGGACCCCTCACAATAAAGGTCAAGACCCCCCCAATAGGCTTAGAGATGCCCCAAATTTGGGGATCAGCCCCCCAAATTTGGGATCAGAGCCCCCCAGATGGGGGATCAGACCCCACCCCCGAAGGGCTCAGGACTCTCAGAACCCCCCACAAAGGGCTCAGGGTCCCCCCAGACCCTCGGTTCCCCCCCAAATTTGGGATCAGAGCCCCCC
>NW_020902798.1:0-1141 GCF_003984885.1 Neopelma chrysocephalum
TCCCCAGCCAAGGCAGGAATCTCCACACACCCCCCAAGAAGGGTTCTCTTGGAAGAACCTGCCCCTGGGAAAGGGGACTGCCCCTCTCTGGTAGAAAGGAATGGACTGACAGTCGCTGGACTCCAGGGGTTGCCTCATCATCAGGGGCTTCATTCGGGGTGGAAGCAGCGGCCGAAGCTCTTCCCGCAGTCGGGGCACTGGTAGGGCTTCCCTTACTGGTGGGTCCGTTGGTGTTGGGTCAAGTTACAGCTCTGGGTGAAGCTCCTCCCACACTCCCCACACTTGTAGGGCCTCTCTCCGGTGTGGATGCGCCGGTGGGTGATGAGGGTGGAGTTCCGGTTGAAGCTCTTCCCACAGTCGGTGCAGCGGAAGGGCCTCTCATCCGTGTGTGTCCGCTGGTGCAGGAGGAGATGTGAGCTGGTCTGAAATCTCTTCCCACATTCCAAGCACATGTAGAGCCGTTCCCCAGTGTGGACGCGCTGGTGAGCATGGAGATGGGAGCTGTTCATGAAGCTCTTCCCACATTCTCCACATGTGTAGGGACGTGCCCCTGTGTGTATGCGCTGGTGGGCATGAAGGTCGGAGCTGCTCCTGAAGCTCTTCCCACATTCCCCACACTTGTAGGGCCGTTCCCCAGTGTGGATGCGCTGGTGGGTGAGGAGGGTGGAGTTGTGCTTGAAGCTCTTCCCACATTCCCCACACGAGTAGGGCCGTTCCTCACGGTGGATATGCTGGTGTCGGATCAGGTGGGACTTCTGGCTGAAGCTCTTCCCACATTCCCCACACGTGTAGGGACGTTCCCCAGTGTGGATGCGCTGGTGGCTGAGGAGGTGGGAGCTCTTCCTGAAGCTCTTCCCACATTCCAAGCACTTGAAGGGCTTCTGCCTGCTGGGAGGCTGCTCAGGGACCACCAGGTCAGAGCTCTGCCTCAAGCTCCAGCCGCTTTCCCGGCACAGGTTGGGTCTTTCCTCCTCAGAGCACCCTGGGCTGGCTTTGGAGCCCCTCCTGTGGGGGGATCTCCGGCCCTTTTCCTCCCTGTTGCCTTCCTGCACCGTGGAGCCCTTCAAAACGGCCTCTCCCACCAGCTTCTCACAGGGGGATTTGTCCTCCGGGCTCTCCGTCCTCAGCTCGGGGCCTGGGG
>NW_020902799.1:0-395 GCF_003984885.1 Neopelma chrysocephalum
GTGCGCCGGGAGGCGGGGCCTCACGCGGAAGGCGCGCGCTGATTGGCGGCCCGCTCCGGGGAGGGCGGAGCCTCACCCCTCTCCCCCCTCGTTCGGTGGGCGGGGCCGCGTCGTGGCCGGAAGCGGAAGTGCCTCAGTGCCAACATGGCGGCGCCGGCGGCGGCGGGGGACGGGGGCGGCTCCGTCGGCACCGCCGGGCCCACGAACGGTGAGAGCGGGACGGGACGGGACGGGAGGGCTCGAGGGGCTGTCACGGGAGGGCTGTGGGGCGGGGAAGGGAGTGGAAAACGGGAGGCGACCCAGGAGGGCTCTGGGAGGGCCTCAGGGGGCCCTTGGGGGGGGACCGTTGAGGGGGGAAAAAGCAGGGGAGGGGTCGCGGGGCGATGAGAGGGGGG
>NW_020902800.1:0-351 GCF_003984885.1 Neopelma chrysocephalum
AAACTCGACAACAGGGTCTCCTTCCCAGAGAGGGAAGGAAAAAAAAACCGAAAAAAAAACAGGCAGCCAAAGTTCTAGCAAAAATATATATATTTTACATATAAAACAGAGATATACAATGAGAATTATATATATGAATCTATGACCCCAAATAGCTTCCCGAAGGGAAGAGGGGGAAGGGAGAAGGGAAAAGGATAAAATAGGGTGAAAAGGGACAAAAAATAAAACAGATCCACACAATCTAAAAACCCGGTAACCAGAATTGGCAAGAGCTCACCACTTCCCTTGAAAAGAAAGCAGGACATCTGGACGCGGCCCAGCACTCCCCCCTCACACGTGGCCGACAACAGC
>NW_020902801.1:0-327 GCF_003984885.1 Neopelma chrysocephalum
GGAAGTGTCCAAGGCCAGGTTGGAGCAACCTGGGATAGTGGGAGGTGTCCCTGCCCATGGCAGGGGGTGGCACTGGAGGTTTTTAAAGTCCCTTCCCACCCAGACAATCCTGGGATTCCATGATTCTGGAGCCCCTCTGGCTCTGGAGCCAGACTGGGAGAGCTGGGAATGTTCCCCTGGAGAAGAGAAGGCTCCAGGGAGAGCTGAGATCCCCTTCCAAGGGTCTGAAGGGGCTCCAGGAGAGCTGGAGAGGGACTGGGGACAAGGCATGGAGGGACAGGACACAGGGAATGGCTTCCCACTGCCAGAGGGCAGGGATAGATGGGA
>NW_020902802.1:0-321 GCF_003984885.1 Neopelma chrysocephalum
GTCTCTTTTTCCTTCATCCCTGTTTGCGTCCCCCCCATCCCTACCTGTTCCCTCTCTCTCTGCCTGATCCCCCCATCTCTACCTGCTCCTCGCATCCCTGCCCCTCCCGCCCCATCCCTGCCTGTCCCCCCTATCCCTGACTGCCCCCCACCATTCCCTCCCTGCCTCCCCCCATCCCTCCGTTCCTCCCTGCCTTTCTCCCCCCCCGGATCCCTACCTGCGCCCCCCGCCCCGCTCGTCTCTCTCTCCCCCAATCCCTTCCAGCCTCCCCTCCCGGTCCCTGCCTTCCCAACCTCTGCCTGACCCCCGCCCCCCCCCCCC
>NW_020902803.1:0-307 GCF_003984885.1 Neopelma chrysocephalum
GGAAAGGAGAGAAATTTGGGGGAATTTGGGTGGAAATTTGGGCAAAATTTGGGGAATTTTGGGGAAAACTTGGGGAGAAATGAGAGAAATTTGGACCAATTTTGGTGCAAATTTGGGCAAAATTTGGGGGAAAACGGGCAACATTTGAACAAATTTTAAGTGGAAATTTGGGTGGAAAATGAGAAAAATTGGGGGGGATTTGGGTGGAAATTTGGGCAAAATTTGAGGGGTTTTGGGGGGAAATTCAGGGGAAATTGGGCAAAATTTGGAGGAATTTGGGTGGGAATTTGGGTGAAAATTTGGGGGG
>NW_020902804.1:0-514 GCF_003984885.1 Neopelma chrysocephalum
GGGCACCTACAGAGCCCTGGGGGGCACCTCGGGGGGCTCCTGGGTACTGGGATGGGCACCTACAGACTCCTGGGGGGGTCCCCCCGTGGTTTTGGGGTCTGTGCCTCAGTTTCCCCCCATGGGACTGGGATCCCCCTGTGGTTTTGGGGTCCCCTCGTGGTTCTGGGGTCTCTCTATGGGGGGGGGAACAGTTCCCCCCCGTGTTTTTGGGGTCCCCCCCGTGTTCCTGTGACCCCTCCCGTGGTTTTGGGATCTCCCCGTGGTTTTGGGGTCCCCTCGTGGTTTTGGGGTCTCTCTGGGGGGGGACAGTTTTTGGGGTTCCCCCGTGTTCCTGCGATTCCCCCGTGGTTTCGGGGTCCCCGCCGTGGTTTTGGGGTCTTATTTGGGGTGTCCCTTCCCTCTCCCCCGCAGTTCTTCACTCGACGTGCAGCGATTTCAGCCACGGCACCGCGCTGCACATCGCGGCTTCCAACCTGTGCCTGGGGGCCGTGCGCTGCCTCCTGGAGCACGGGGC
>NW_020902805.1:0-441 GCF_003984885.1 Neopelma chrysocephalum
TTGGGGCCTGGGGGTGTCTGAAGGGACTGAGAGGGGCCTGGGGGGGGGTCATTATGGTGGGGAGGGGTCCCAGCTGAGTCTGTGGGGGTCCTGGGTGGGGTTATGGGGCAGAAAATGTTTAGAAGAGACTTTGTGGGGATGGGAAGGAGCCCGAAAAGACTCGGGGGTGGGGTGTGAGAGGGTCCTTGGGGAGGCTCTGAAGGGGTTAAAAGGGGTCAGGGGGGGGTGAGGGGGGGGGGGGGGGTCCAGGGGGGGGGGGTGGGGCAAAGTTTGGGGGGTCTTTGAGGAGTCCCAATGATCAAAGGGGTCACTGTCAGGTGGGAAGAAGAGGCTGGGGAGGGTCTCGGGGGTCCCTGGGGAGCCCCAATGGTCAGGGAGGATCAAAAGGGTCTCTGTCAGGTGGAAGGGAGAGGCTGGGGGGGGTCTCGGGGGTCCCTGGGG
>NW_020902806.1:0-458 GCF_003984885.1 Neopelma chrysocephalum
GGGGACCTTGTTTTTGTAGGGTCTCCCTTTACTGACCGACCCCAAACACCCCCCAGGGAGCCCCAAAATCTGGAGACCTCACCCCACACTGAGGCCCTGCCCCATTTTTGGGTGGTTTTCCCCATTTTTGGGTGTTTTTCCCCCATTTCTGAGTGTTCTCTTCCCCCTCCCCATTTCTAAGTTTATTCCCCCCATTTGGGGGATTTTTCTTTCCCATTGTTGGGGACTTTTCTTTCCCATTTTTGGGATTCTCTTCCCCCATTTTTTGGGATTTTCTTTACCCGTTTTTGGGGTTTCCTTTCCCATTTTTTGGGGGTGTCCCCCCCCCCATTTCTAAGCATATTTTGAAGCCCCCCTCCCAAAATTTGGGGTCCCTACCGGCGTCAGGGCCCCCGTGAGCAGCTGCAGCAAAGTGCTCTTCCCGACCCCGTTGGGGCCCACGATGCAAACTGGGGGGG
>NW_020902807.1:0-469 GCF_003984885.1 Neopelma chrysocephalum
CCCCCTGGAGGCTCAGGAGGCAGCGGCGGCGCTGGGCGGGGCCAGGGGCGTGGCCAGAGCCAGGGGGCTGGACTACGTGCTGCAGGTGGGCGGGGCCAGAGCCGGAGGGCTGGGCTAAGTGCTCGGGTGGGCGGGGCTTAATGGGATGGGTGTGGCCAGAGCCGGGGGCTGGACTACGTGCTGCAGGTGGGTGGGGCTTGATGGGGTGGGTGGGGCTTAATGGAGGTGGGCGTGGCCACACCTAGGGGCTGGTATAAGTGCTCAGGTGGGTGTGGCTTAATGGAGTGGGTGTGACCACACTTAGGGGGCTGGACCAAGTGCTCAGGTGGGTGTGGCTTAATGGGTGGGTGTGGCTCGAGGGCGTGGCATCTGGGCAGGATTTATGTGGGGGTGGGGCTTGTGGGAGCGGGGTTTGCATAGGGAGGGGTCGGATGGGGCGGGGCTTTGACTGGGCGGGGCTTGTGTGGGT
>NW_020902808.1:0-321 GCF_003984885.1 Neopelma chrysocephalum
CCCCAAAAATAACCCCCAAAATACCCCAAAAATCATCCCCAAAAACACCCCCAAAATCACTCCAAAAATGACCCCGAAATACCCCAAAAATAATCCCAAAAATACCCCAAAAATCAGCCCAAAAATAACCCCAAAATCGCTCCAAAAATGACCCAAAAATACCCCAAAAATAACCCAAAAATAACTCCCAAAATAACCCCAAAATACCCCCAAAATCACTCCAAAAATAACCCCAAAATACCCAAAAATAACCCCAAAATTCCCTAAAAATTCCCCAAAAATAACCCCCAAAATTCCCCTCCCCCACCTGAAAAAACATCC
>NW_020902809.1:0-379 GCF_003984885.1 Neopelma chrysocephalum
CCAGTTAGGGGGGATTTCCCTCATAGGTTTTCTCTGGGGGCATCCAGGGGGATCAGGACACCCGGTTAGGGGGGGTTTCCCTCATAGGCCTTGGCTTCCTTCATTCCCCCATAGGCCTGACTGGGGGTCTGGGGGAGATCCCCCTCATAGGCCTTCTCTGGGGGGATCCAGGGGGGTCAGGACACCGGGTTAGGGGGGATTTCCCTCATAGATTTTCACTGGGGGCATCCAGGGGGATCAAGACACCCCAGTTAGGGGGGATTTCCTCATAGGCCTTGTCTGGGGGTGTCATGGCAACAGGACCCCCCAGTTAGGGGATGGGGAGCAGGACACCCAGTTAGGGGGGATTTCCCTCATAGATTTTCTTGGGGGGCATCCA
>NW_020902810.1:0-397 GCF_003984885.1 Neopelma chrysocephalum
AGCTGCTGTCCCCAGGGGCCAGGAGGTGGATGGGGAACAGAAAGGGGGACAGTGGGGGGACAAGGAGTGGGGCAGGAGGAAGAAGAGGGGGACAAGAGGGGACAAAGGCACTGCCCCCAGGGGCCAGGAGGTGGAGAGGGGACAGGAGGGGACAAAGGCACTGCCCCCGGGGGCCAGGAGGTGGGTGAGGGTTGGGGGATTACTGGAGGTGGGGGCAAGGGGGGGGACAGGAGCAGGAAGAGGAGGGGGACAGGAAGGGAAGGAGGGGGACAGGAAGGGAAGGAGGGGGAGAAGAGGTGACAGGAGGGGGACAAGGAGAGGAAGAGGCGGGAGGACAGGAGGTGGCAGGTGAGGGACAGCTGTGCCATGGCAGGGCTGGGGGTGTGTGTGCCTGTGC
>NW_020902811.1:0-334 GCF_003984885.1 Neopelma chrysocephalum
CGTCCCCCCAGTGTAGGAGATGCCCAAATATGAGACCCCCCCCAAATATGGGCCACCCCTCAAAATGTGGGACAGCCCCAGATGTGGCTCATCCCCCCCCAAGTGTGGGACCCCACTCAAACGTTGGACACCCCCCCCAAATTTGGGAGACGCCCCCCAAACGCAGGATATTCCGCTCCCCAAATGTGGGATCCCCCCTCCCCAAATATCAGATACCCCCAAGTGTGAGACCCCCTCCCAAACGTGGGACATTCACCCCCCCCGTAGGAAACCCCCCAAGTGTGGGACCCCCCCAAATATGGACCCCCACGAAATGTGAGAACCCCCCCAAAAT
>NW_020902812.1:0-301 GCF_003984885.1 Neopelma chrysocephalum
GCAGCTCCACCTCGAAGATGAGAACGGCCCCCCCTGGGAAAGGGGGGGAACAGCACCCCAAAATCAGCCCCTGAACCCCCAAAATCACCTCCCTGCACCCCAAAATCAGCCCCTGAACCCCAAAATCAGCCCCTGAACCCCCAAAATCACTCCCCTGCACTTCAAAATCCCCAATCGCTCCCCTGCACCCCAAAATCAGCCCCCTGAACCTCAAAATCACTGCCCTGCACCCCTGAAACACCTCCTGTCCTCCTAAATCCCCAAATCACCCCCCTGAACCCCAAAACCTCTCCCTGGACCC
>NW_020902813.1:0-383 GCF_003984885.1 Neopelma chrysocephalum
TGGGGGCATTGGGGACATTGGGGGGATTTTTGGGAACATTTGGGGGGTTTTGGGGGGACATTGGGGGGATTTGGGGACATTTTGGGGAATTTGGGGACATTTCGGGGGATTTGGGGACATTTGGGGACATGGGGGGTGATTTGGGGACATTTGGGGGGATTTTGGGACATTTGGGGACATCGGGGGGGATTTTGGGGACATTGGGGGACATTTGGGGGGACATTGGGGGAATTTTGGGGGATTTTTGGACATTTGGGGACATTGGGGACATTTCGGGGGATTTGGGGACATTGGGGGGATTTTGGGGACATTTTTGGACATTTTGGGTGCCATTGTCCCCCCCCGTGTGTGTCAGTGCCAACGGGGGGTCCCGTGGGCGGGGC
>NW_020902814.1:0-303 GCF_003984885.1 Neopelma chrysocephalum
CCCAGCCTCCCGGGCCCTATTGGACCCACCCCAGCCCCATGGGACTCTCTCAGCCCCACAGAACCATCCCCAGCCTCCCCAGCCCCACGGGACCCCCTCAGCCCCACAGAACCATCCCCAGCCTCCCCAGCCCCATGGGACCCACCCCAGCCCCATAGGACCCCCTCAGCCCCACAGGACCCCCTCAGCCCCACAGAACCATCCCCAGCCCCTCCAGCCCCATGGGACCCACCCTCACCCCACAGGACTCCCTCAACCCCACAGAACCATCCCCAGCCTCCCCAGCCCCATGGGACCCACCCC
>NW_020902815.1:0-321 GCF_003984885.1 Neopelma chrysocephalum
TGGATAAGTCTAGGGGATCATTGAAAGGATCGTCTCATTTTCTTTAGGAACGGAGAAGTGTGTCACTGTAGAGAGACAGCCGAGATATCCTGTGGTGGCAGTAGGTGAATGAGAAGAGAGAGGGAGAGAGGTTGAAGGAAAGAGCAAGGATAGAGAAGGAGTCTGTCCTTTCTCTTCTTTCTCTCCTCCTTTCCTTACAGAAATGAGATCGTCTGGAGTGAACCCGTGCAAGACAGCAAGTACCAGATTTGCAACGATTTTTCTCTATTCAGTGGCGTTTCCCCACAGGGGCCTGAAAAGACTGTTGAGTGTTTTCTGGGA
>NW_020902816.1:0-794 GCF_003984885.1 Neopelma chrysocephalum
CCCCCCCCATGTCCCCCTTTATCCCCCCTCAGCCACCAACCAGTGGTTCATTCCTGTGCCCCCTGTGTCACTGACCCCCGCTTTGCCCCCCCATATCACTGACCCCCCTTTATTCCCCCCCAGCCACGAACCAGTGGGATGAGGGGGGACATTCCCATGTCCCCCCCATGTCACTGACCCCCCCCTTTTGTCCCCCCCCAGCCACCAACCAGTGGTTCATCCCTGCGGTGAGGGGGGACATCCCCCCCGGCTGTGCCGCCTACGGCTTCGTGTGCGACGGGACCCGGCTCCTGGTTTTTGGGGGGATGGTGGAGTACGGCAAGTACAGCAACGACCTCTATGAGCTACAGGTACCCCCCCGAACCCCCCCTGACACCCTGAACCCCCCTGAGCCCCCCCTGAACCCTGGGTGACCCCCATAACCTCCCTGAGCCCCCCAATCTCTGGGTGACCCCCTGAACCCCCCTGAGCCCCCCTGAACCCTGGGTGACCCCCCTGGATCCTCCTGAGCCCCCCCTGAACCCCACTGAACCCTGGGTGACCCCCCTGGATCCTCCTGAGCCCCTTGAACCCTGGGTGACCCCCCTGGATCCTCCTGAGCCCCTTGAACCCTGGGTGACCCCCATAACCCCTCTGAACCCCCCTGAATCCTGGGTGACCCCCATAACCCCCCTTGAACCCTGGGTGATCCCCCTGGATCCCCCCAAATCCAGGATCCCCCAGGATCCCCCCAAATCCAGGATCCCCCACTCCCCAGGACCCCTCGTTTTCACCCCCAGACCCCCCTGGATCCC
>NW_020902817.1:0-454 GCF_003984885.1 Neopelma chrysocephalum
AGGGAGAGATGCCTCAGCCCGAATTCAGGTGTAAATGAGACCATTTGCTGACAACAGGTGGATTTTATTTAATACAGATTTTATTTGATTAATAAATCTTACTAATCTTCTGTCGTCTATTCTATAATTCTTATCGTCTAACTAAATCAAACCTATGTGCCTTATAAATATGGTAATTATTATAATATTGAAATATAGTATTACCTCTCCTATATAAGTCTATCTTCACATAAAATCTATCTAAATATTAAAAAGACATATTATAATAGTTATAATTAAATTAATTTTTTACAAAAATACCAAACTTAATTAAATTAGTTAACCAACTTAAGCCATCTTTGAGTTGTTTTCAAATAATTGTGTGTGTTGTCCTCCTACAGGGAGTTTCTGGGAGCAAGAGGTCTTGTTTTGCTCATTCCCTGCAGGAGTGGTCAGGTATTGGTATCAGTGTCTG
>NW_020902818.1:0-368 GCF_003984885.1 Neopelma chrysocephalum
AAAAAAACTTCAACAAGCTCCACAAAAATCTCAAAAAGCTCCACAAAAAACTTCAAAAAGTTCCACAGAAAAACTTCAACAAGCTCCACAAAAAACCCTCAACAAGTTCCACAAAAAACCCTCAACAAGTTCCACAAAAAACCCTCAACAAGCTCCACAAAAAACCCTGAACAAGCTCCACAAAAAATCTTCAACAAGCTCCACAAAAAACCCTCAACAAGCTCCATATAAAACTCCGTGCTCTTACATTCATGTCCTGCATCTCTCCTCCTGGCTCGTCTCCGCCCAGCTGCAGGGACTCCTCCCCCTTTCCCTGCTCCTGGATGTTTTTCTCCACGTTTTCCAGGCGCTGTTTCTCGGTGGTGATC
>NW_020902819.1:0-357 GCF_003984885.1 Neopelma chrysocephalum
GTGCCATTTTAGGGTGGATTTGCGTGGATTTTGGGGGGGTTTTGGGGTGGATTTTGGGGTAATTTTTGCGTCATTTTGGGGTGATTTGGGGGGTAATTAGATGGATTTTGGGGCATTTTTGGGCTGTATTTTTTGGGGTGATTTTGGGGCGATTTTGGGGTGATTTTGGGAGGGATTTCGGGGGGGATTTGGGTGGATTTGGGGGGTTCTGGGTCCATTTTCAGGGGGTTTGGGTCCATTTTGGGGGATTTTGGGGCCATTTTGGGGTGATTTTGGGGCAGATTTTAGGGGGGATTTGGGTGGATTTGGGGGGTTTTGGGTCCATTTTGGGGGATTTTGGGACCATTTTGGGGGGGG
>NW_020902820.1:0-300 GCF_003984885.1 Neopelma chrysocephalum
AGTGTCTATAGGTGACAGGGCTGTCTCTGTGTGTCCCAGGTGTGACAAGGCTGTCTCTGTGTGTCCCTGTCGGTGTCTATAGGTGACAGGGCTGTGTCTGTGTGTCCCTGTCGGTGTGTGACAGGGCTGTGTCTGTGTGTCCCTGTCGGTGTCTATGGGTGACAGTGGTGTGTCCGTGTGTCCCAGGTGTCCCCCGGGCTCTGTCCCTGTCGGTGTCTATGGGTGACAGGGCTGTCTCTGTGTGTCCCGGTGTGTGACAGGGCTGTGTCTGTGTGTCCCAGGTGTCAGTGTGTGACAGGG
>NW_020902821.1:0-445 GCF_003984885.1 Neopelma chrysocephalum
TGTCCCACAATGCCCCCAATGTCCCCCAATGTCCCTCCATGTCCCCAATGTCCCCTCAATGTCCCCAGTGTCCCCAATGCCCCCAATGTCCCCAATGTCCCCAATGTCCCCCCAGTATCCCCAATGTCCCCATGACTGACCCCTCTCCCATGCAGTGCTCCTGCAGGTTCCTGGTGACAGGGGTGTCCCCAATGTCCCCAGTGTCCCCAATGTCCCCAACGTCCCCAATGTCCCCCAATGTCCCCCCAATGTCCCCAATGTCCCCAATGCCCCCAATGTCCCCAATGTCACTGACCCCTCTCCCATGCAGTGCTCCCTGAGGTTCCTGGTCACAGGGGTGTCCCCAATGTCCCCCCAATGTCCCCAATGCCCCCCATATCACTGACCCCTCTCCCATGCAGTGCTCTCTGAGGTTCCGGGTCACAGGTGTGTAGACACTGGGGGG
>NW_020902822.1:0-570 GCF_003984885.1 Neopelma chrysocephalum
CTGGGAGGGGTTACTGGGCATACTGGGAATGACTGGGAGGACTGGAGGGGGTTACTGGGCATACTGGGAGAACTGGAAAGGGGTTACTGGGAGCACTGGGAGGGGGTTACTGGTCACATTGGGAGCACTGGGAAGGGGTTACTGGTCATACTGGGCCATACTGGGAGCGCTGGGAGGGGTTACTGGTCACATTGGGAGCACTGGGAAGGGGTTACTGGGCCCGCCGGAAGCACTTGGGAGGGCAACTGGGAGGACTGGGACGGGGTTACTGGGAGCACTGGGAGGGGCCAGGCGGGGGGGGGGTCCGAGCGCTTTACTGGGAGTGCTGGGAGTTACTGGGAGCACTGGGAGCCCCCGGCGGGGGGGTCCCGGCGGTTACTGGGAGGGGGGAACTGGGCAAACTGGGGGAACTGGTCCGGGCGGGGAGGGGGGGGAGAGGCTCGGGCAGGCCCGCCCAGCGGCAAACTGGGCGGGGCAACTGGGAGGGACTGGGAGCACTGGGAGGGGCGGCCGGGGCTCGGCTGGGGGGGGACTGGTCCATACTGGGAGCACTGGGAGGGGTTACTGGTT
>NW_020902823.1:0-341 GCF_003984885.1 Neopelma chrysocephalum
GGAGTGGGGATGGGAATGGGAATGGGGACTGGAAGAGGGACCAGGAATGGGGATGGGAATGGGGTGGGAATGGGGATGGGGACCGGGAGAGGGACAAGAGGGACCGGGGACCGGGAATGGGATCAGGAATGGGTGGGAACGGGAACAGGGATGGGAATAGGAATAGGGACCAGGAAAGGGATCAGGAGCAGGAATGGGACCAGGACTGGGAAATGAACCCGAGACCAAGAACCGGGAACAGGGATGGGAATGGACCGGGAAAGGGACCCAGGAAAGGGACTGGGAATGGGGAGTGGAACAGGGATGGGAATAGGGATGGGGATGGGAATGGGGAGCAAGGA
>NW_020902824.1:0-484 GCF_003984885.1 Neopelma chrysocephalum
CCTGGGAGGCCATTCCCAACACCAGGGACCCCAAAAACACCCCAAACACACCCCAAACACACCCCAAACACACCCCAATATATCCCCTGTCAACTGGGAGGCCATTCCCAACACCAGGGACCCCAAAACCACCCCAAAACCATCCCAAACACACCCCAGTACCCCCTGTCAGACCATTCCCAACACCAGGGACCCCAAAAACACCCCAAAACCATCCCAAACACACCCCAATACCCCCTGGGAGGCCATTCCCAACACCAGGGACCCCAAAACCACCCCAAACACACCCCAAACACACCCCAAACACACCCCAATACCCCCTGTCAGACCATTCCCAACACCAGGTACCCCAAAACCACCCCAAACACACCCCAATACCCCTGTCAGCTGGGAGACCATTCCCAACACCAGGGACCCCAAAACCACCCCCAAACCACCCCAAACACACCCCAATACCCCCTGGGAGGCCATTCCCAACACCAGG
>NW_020902825.1:0-929 GCF_003984885.1 Neopelma chrysocephalum
TCCCCCTTTTTCGGGTCCTGGGGGGCTCCGGGGGGGGGTCCCAGGGGGGATTTTTGGGGTCCTGGGGTTGGTTTTGGGGGTCCCTGGAGGGATTTTTGGGGTCCTTGGATGAGTTTTTGGGGTCCCTGGAGGGATTTTGGGGGTCCTGGGGTGTGGTTTTGGGGTTTTTGGGGTCCCTGGATGAGTTTCTGGTGACCCTGGGTGTGTTTTTGGGGTCCTGGGGTGGGTTTTTGGGGTCCCTGGCTGCATTTTGGGGATCCTGAGCTGCATTTTTGGGGTCCCTGGGTGTGTTTTTGGGGTCCTTGGATGAATTTTTGGGGTCCCCGGGTGTATTTTTGGGGTCCCTGGATGAGTTTCTGGTGACCCTGGGTGTGTTTTTGGGGTCCCTGGCTGCATTTTGGGGATCCCGGGCTGCATTTTCAGGGTCCCTGGGTGCGTTTTTGGGGTTCCTGGACGAGTTTTTGGGCTCCTTGAGTCTGTTTCGGGGGTCCTGGGGTGGGTTTTTGGGGGTCTCTGAGTTTGGGGTGTCCCGGGGTGTGTTTTTGGGGTTTTCGGGGTCCCCGGGCCCGTTTTTGGGGTTTTTGGGGTCCCCGGGCCCGTTTTTGGGGTTTTTGGTGTCCCGGGGTGTGTTTTTGGGGTTTTTGGGGTTCCCGGGCCCGTTTTTGGGGTTTTTGGTGTCCCGGGGTGGGTTTTTGGGGGTGTCTGAGTTTGGGGTGTCCCTGGGTGTGTTTTTGGGGTCCCTGGATGAGTTTCTGGTGACTCTGGGTGGGTTTTGAGGCTCCCCGGGCGCGTTTTTGGGGTTTTCAGGGTCCCCGGGCCCGTTTTTGGGGTTTTGGGTGTCCCAGGGTGTGTTTTTGGGGTTCCCCTCGCCCTGAGGGTCCCTGTTTGGGGTGAGCAGGAAGGGGGTGATGTCGAGGCGCTGGCGCAGG
>NW_020902826.1:0-324 GCF_003984885.1 Neopelma chrysocephalum
GGAGTGTTATGGGGGGGTATTGGGGTGTAATGGGGGGGTTTGGGGGGCTGGGAAGGGGGTGTCAGGATTTTATGGGGGGTATTGGGATATTATAGGGGGGTTTTGGGGTGTTATGGGGGGTATTGGGGTGTTATGGGGGGGTTGGGGGCATTTGGGGGGTCTAGGGGTGTTATGGGGGATTTTGGGGTGTAATGGGGGGGTCTGGAGGTGTTATAGTGGGTTGTGGGGGTGTTATGGGGGGGTATTGGGGTCTGGTTTAGGGTTTTTTTGTTCCGATTTTGGTGTTTTTTGTGATTTTTGGGGCCGGACGGATTTTGGGGCGCC
>NW_020902827.1:0-746 GCF_003984885.1 Neopelma chrysocephalum
TGACCCCGTCCCCCCTGACCAGTGCTGGAGGTGCCCGAGCAGACCCCAACCCCCCCTGGGCACCCCTTGGGCACCCCCTGGGCACCCCCAACCCCCGGGCCACGCTCACACCCGCGAAGCCCCTTCGCACAGCCCCAGGTTTCGGTGCCATCCCCGGGGTCCGGGGGGTGCCCACCCAGGGGTTGCCCCCCGTTCCCGTCGCGGGTGCCCATCCCGGGGGGGGGTGCCAGGCCAGGCCGGTGCCCGCCGGGCGCAGGCGTGAGAACCTGAGGAATGGTTAACCCGGGCCAATCTCAGCCCGGGCCAATCACCGCCTGGGGCCCCGGGCGCTTTTACAGCCTCGGGTGCCCCGCGGGTGCCCCAGGACGGGCCCCGGGGGCACCCCGAAGAGTTGGCAGCGGCACAGCGCTGCCCACCCCGCGCTCGCCATGCCCACGGCCCCGGCGTGGTTGCTGCTGCTGGTGTTGGCGCTGCCCTGGGCGCTGCCCCCCGTGCGGGCGGTGCCCGCGGGGTCTCGGGGCGCGGGGACCCCCGAGGGGGCCGGGGTGGCACTGGAGGCCGTGGCGGCGTCGGGCACGGGGCGGGTGCCCCGCGGGGAGCTCGGTGCCCTCGTGGCGCGGGTGTCCGGCCGTGTGCAGTGCCCGGGAGAGCCGTGCGGAGCGGTGAGAGCCGGGGCAAAGTCCGGGGCAGTGCGGGGGAAGAGCCGTGTGCCGCCCGCGGGGTTGGCACGGCGGGGAGGGAGGGGG
>NW_020902828.1:0-400 GCF_003984885.1 Neopelma chrysocephalum
CCCCCAGCCCCGCCCTGTCCCTCCCTCCACCCCAAAGTGTCCCCAGGGTGTCCCCAAAGTGTCCCCAAAGTATCCCCAGCCCCCTGGTGACCCTC
The DNA here is from genome assembly GCF_003984885.1 of Neopelma chrysocephalum. Classification (NCBI taxonomy): domain Eukaryota; kingdom Metazoa; phylum Chordata; class Aves; order Passeriformes; family Pipridae; genus Neopelma; species Neopelma chrysocephalum. Next base: position 96 of record NW_020902828.1, read on the forward strand.
CAACCCCCCAGGTCACCCTCCTTGACCTTCTCCACCCTGTCCCTGTCCCTCCACCTTGTCCCCAATGTCCCCACGTGTCACCCACCAACCTCTTCCCCCAACCCCGCCCTGTCCCTCCCTCCACCCCAAAGTGTCCCCAAGGTGTCCCCAAAGCATCCCCAGCCCCCTGGTGACCCTCCAACCCCCCAGGTCACCCTCCTTGACCTTCTCCCCCTTGTCCCTGTCCCTCTTTCTGTCCCCACGTGTCACCCACCAACTTCCTCCCCCAGCCCCTCCCTCCACCCCAATGTCCCCAAAGTGTCCCC
>NW_020902829.1:0-470 GCF_003984885.1 Neopelma chrysocephalum
TGTAAGAACATTGGGTCTGATTCTCATAAAGCAAGGCTGATAGCTGCAGCCTTAGCCGGGCCACAAACCTGTTTTCACTGTGGTGAGACAGGACATATAAAAAAGAACTGCCCACAATTAACCACAAAATCTGAACTTCCAAAGACACCGTGCAAACGATGCGGCAAAGGCAGACACTGGACTAAAGATTGCAGGTCTCTTACTAACATCTACGGAGAACTGCTGCCCCTGAAAAAATCACCCGACTTAAGGAGAAAAGTGACTTTTATTCAATGCCAAATCTTAAACAGTGCACCTGTGAACTGTCAGGAAACAAGGCAGCAAGCTCCAGGGGTGCTGTGTTAACACAAACACCCCCTCAACTGCGTTCCATTCTGCATAACCCATCCCTTCCGCAGGATCTCGTAGTCCACAGAAGACCATTATCACCAAGCTTTTAGACACCATGGAGCAGTGGCATCTCGGGCTGG
>NW_020902830.1:0-424 GCF_003984885.1 Neopelma chrysocephalum
GGGCCCTTGAGCCGGCTGACTGGGGGCTAAAATTGCATACGGTCGAGCATTCCTTCCAGACCGAAGGCGCCAGGACCGGGACCCCGGCTGCGCGCGTAGAGCAGATCGCGGCGCACAAATAGCAGGCGAGAGCCGGAGGGTCAAACCCCCAGTTGTGGGCAAAAAGGGCCGTCGTTCGTGGGCCGGTGCGCCGGCCGACCGGGGGCTAAAATTGCATACGGTCGAGGATTCCTTCCAGACCGAAGGCGCCAGGACCGGGAGCCCTGGCTAAGCGCGTAGAGCCAATCACGGCGCAAAAATAGCAGGCAAAAGCCGGAGGGTCAGGCCCCTCCTTCTGGGCAAAAAGGGCCGTCGTTCGTGGGCCCGTGCGCCAGCCCACCGGGGGATTAAAATTGCATACGGTCGAGGATTCCTTCCAGACCGA
>NW_020902831.1:0-3245 GCF_003984885.1 Neopelma chrysocephalum
AGTCTCATACCAAAATGTTAGTATGTTGCTCATTAAATAAATACACTGTGAGTGCATATTTTTAACAGGGCTGTGAAAGTGTAGAAACACCAATTCGAGCTGCAAAACATGGATGGACACATGTCAGTTGCATTGAAAGATTAGCGAATCCCTCACGCTGGCAAGTAGTCGACACTCCTGGAAGACACCAAGGTAGTCTTAAGAAGAAAAGTTATGATAGAGACATTAAGCAATTTTACTACTTTACTTTTAAGAATTAAGTGTCTACTAGCATTTATTGTGGCATTCATGTTATCTTTGTTTGTATATTATGGAATATTTGGGGCATGAAAATGTGTTAAAACACTACGAATTGGGGCACAAAAATCTGTTAAAATACGTTGAGCTAGGTTTTAACATAACATATCGAGAACACGCAGACCCAAAAGAAATTGATACACGAGATATAAGAGTGTGGTGTAATACACCAGGTTGTAAATGTTATCCATTTGTTTGTTTTAAATGTAAAAGGTGCCAAGAGAAATGATGGACGCACTGTAGAGACGGATATCCTCCTAGAGGAGTCTGTGATCAGTGCTATCGATCAGAACGAGAATTCACTGATTGGGCATTAAAACAGTTAGAAAGAAAGGGAGTTCCGTGGGATTCCCCCGAATATTGGAATTGTGACACTTATGGAATAAACCCTCAAAATTTCTGTTATTTATATTATGTAGGAGCTCCTTTCGTAGTGGATATAGTAAAAGTCCAGTGCCGACGGGATGTTAGTGCCGTGTCGTGTAACGAGCCTATGGTAAAGGCTGCCTCGTGGCCCGCATATACAGCACGTCTCACTAAAAAGAGGCATATTCCTACTTGGGACTCCTGCTGCCGAGAAGATGAAACACCCTGTGACTCGAAGCAATCGAGCCGACAGGCGAGGCAGAGGAGGAAACGCCAAAAAAAAAGGAAGAGCCTAGGTTGTGGGACACGGAAGCCGCGATGGCTGAACTCCCCCAGGACTGGTGAAGATAAAAAGACTAGTAATATCCAAATTAATAAAGAATCAGAATTAATAAAGGAACAGGTTTTTCTCTAGGCACTGTTTACATGATTGCTATCCTTAATATACTATTGACAGCACCAATACATGCAGGAAACCTGCATGAATCATTCAAATAGATTTTAATTAGATGAGAAAACTAAAAAGTGCTTGCTACTTTTACAGAGATGGGAAACCCCACCTTTTACATATATTTGTGTGATTTAGTTGTTGTAGAGCCATGTAGAAACGCCTACTCATACTATATGTGCCCTACTTCAAACCAGGAGTAAGTCCATATGAGATATTGTATGGCAAACCCTATCATGCAGCTACCTAGCAAAGGGATCCTCATATAGTGGGTGATCAAGCAGTATTTAATTATGTGTTATCTTCAAATAAGACTCTCACAGCCCTCAGAAGAACATTGCAGTGGAATCGGCCTCTGCCCCTGGAGAATCTGGTTCATGACATTTCTCCAGGAGACCAAGTCTATGTGAAAAACTGGTCGGTGGAACCATTAAAGGAAACATGGGACGGTCCTCGCCAGGTGATAATGACCACTTACACGGCGGTGAAGGTCGAGGGAATCGACAATTGGATCCATTACACCCGAATCAAGAAGGTTTCAGTCTCGTGGTCGGTAGAACCTCTCTCACCCACAAGGATGGTATTTCGAGCCAACAATTGAGGACCGTGGTGTTCCTGGGGTTGATGAGTTTAGCAGAGACCACCGTGAGAATTAAGACCCCAGATCCTTATTTACTTGTACCAGAAAATACTGATGTAAATTTAACATGTTTGTTTTCTGATGACCAGGGAGTTGAATCGAGCGAGGTGAATGTGAAATGGCGGTGGAGAGAACAAGACCAAATTATGACAGAAGAAGTGACGATGGTTTGGAATGTGACACAACAAAAGGGTTATACCACCCTGCAGGTACCCAAAGTGTCTAAAAGCATGGAAGGGACATACATTTGTGTACTTCGGATTTGGGAGAGTTTTGATTATGGAGACATAGAAATACAGACTTTAAATGTAACTCGAAAAATGGCAACCAAAGTACATGTTATACCTACCAGGCAACAGGTGGACATGTGGGATGGACCTCCTCTAAAGATTAATTGTACCTTTAGGTTTGACAACCACTGTAGGAAAACCGTTCGAGTGAAGTGGTGGAAATTAAATATAACGGACCAATCCTGGAAGGTGCAAACTCAAGGAATAAGCTGGTGGTCAAATAGCGAAGGAGGTAGAGGATGGTTAAACATTCCAAACCCCAGGATTGGAAAGACAAAAGGAACCTCTCTTTGTGTAGTTACTTGTGGAAATGAAGGAAAGTATGGAATAAGGACAGTGGTAGCCACACCTCCTCGAGGATTAGGAATTAAGCCAGAACATGGGGCCTACTCAGCAGTAGAGGGAAGAGATTTAATTTCGAACTGTAAGACTCAAGGGAGGCAGTATCTAAAGTATGGGTGGTGGTTCAGAGGACAAAATTTAAAATCGGGAGGAAAATGTCAAATTGAAAAACGGGTAGAAGCCATAGTTTTAATAATTAAAGAAATACAAAGAGGGGAAGACGAAAGTCAATATATTTGTTGGATAAGTAAAGATGATTGGTGGGATGCTGGAATTACTACTGTTTATATTAGAGTTGAAAGAATAACCCGACAAGTAAGTAAGTAACCTGCAAATTCCAGATAGAGAAGTAGAACAAGAAAACTTAGTCGTAGGCCTAATTCGTGATTTTGGGAGAGTACAGAATGTCACAAAAATCACTGCATGTCTCCCTATGCCTCATGCTGCAGGAGACCCAATCCCATGGGGAATAATTCCAGTGCCAGAAATTCCTAAAATGTTTAAGAATACTACATGGAATTGCAGATTTGTAACCAAAACATAGAATGAAATGACAAATGCATGTTTGTTATTGGACAAAATGACTAAAAAACAATGTGAACAGATGCCTGGATATTTCCGATGGGTAGTAGTTGGAACATGGGTAACAAGCAAAAACATTGACAAATTAAAGGGAACTTGTTTAGTTACAGGTCCAGTAATGCACCCATGTTCTAAAGTTCAGGTTCAAATAAAACGAGAAAAGCAAGAAGAAGTATGTCAAAATATTACTAGCTCCACAACCATGGAAGAGTGGCAAACAATTTGGGGACCCAGCCTACTAGAAACTTATAGTTATATTAGAAAAGTACAGTGGTGTATT
>NW_020902832.1:0-432 GCF_003984885.1 Neopelma chrysocephalum
TTCCTCTCTTCTTTTTCCCCTCATTTAACAAATGTGAAAATACAAAAAAGAAATTTTCATGGAACCATTTCTGCCTCTCTTTGCCCACAACCACATCCAGAGCCAGTCCTGCAGTCCCAAAGTAAGTTCTTTAATTCTCTTTCCTATTAACCACCTGAGATTTTAGGGGGAAACACTTGCAAGAAGGAGGTGGTGCAAGTTCTCATCCTTTCTTGAAATTAAAACAGTCCACATTGTATTTCTTCCATATTGCAATTGACTGCATTATATCACGTCCCTCTAATCTGACCCTTAAAAGATACTTTGAGAGGGAAGACCTATATATTTTGCCCCCTTTCTTGAATACCTTTTACCTCCTGCCACTACAACTGGAAGCACAGGAAAATCCCAAACTTTCTCAACTTCCTCTCTAGGCTTCCCTTTGTGGGCAAT
>NW_020902833.1:0-346 GCF_003984885.1 Neopelma chrysocephalum
CAGGGCACACTGGCAGGGTGGGAGCTACAAGGCAGCAGCTCCTCCATTGCAGGTGCCTTCTAATGAAGCCACAACTCAGCTGAAAAGCGGTTTCAGAAACTCAGGTTGGCCTGGGGAGGGAATATCCTCTCCCAGGCAAGGGCTGAGGATGCTGCTGTGGCTCTCAGCCAGCACTAACACCCATTGAGAAGTCTTCTTAAACTCAGAGGTGTTACTGATGAGAACAGTAGGTCAGAAAACATCAAGTATCCAATTAGCCAAGGGACAAGCACAGGGCATTTTTTCAAGAGGAAAATCTGAATTCACACAAACATGTCATCCTAATACTTTTCATGTTTTCCCACAG
>NW_020902834.1:0-322 GCF_003984885.1 Neopelma chrysocephalum
TCCAGGTGACACTGGCCAAGGCCCCAGCACCTGCTGCCACCAGCTGCACACAGCTCCCCTGATGTTCAAGGTCTGACAAGCTTAATAAAACAGCTCCCACCAGAGATTTGGTCTGATCCCCTTGATCTGAGGGAAAACGGTGTCTTTGGGGGAGGAAGGTATGCTTTCTGCACCTCATTTTTGTACCTCATCAAAACCACTGCAAGATTGGGACAAAAATCGGAGGATAAGGGACCAAGAAGGCTCCTGATAGCCTTAAACAAAACAGATGTTGCATCCTGATTGCTCCCTTTAGGCTAGAATAGTCCCATTCCCTGTCAGA
>NW_020902835.1:0-313 GCF_003984885.1 Neopelma chrysocephalum
CCCTAAAAACCCCTGGAAACCCCTGGAAACCCCCTCCCCTCCCTGGGAGGAGGAGGAAGGAAGAGCTCTGGGGGCTCTGGGACAGCTCCAGGGCAAACCCCCCTCCCTAAAAACCCCTGAAAACCCCTGGAAACCCCCTCCCCTCCCTGGGGGGGGGAGGAAGAGCGGTGGGGGCGCTGGGATGGCGCCAGGGCAAACCCCCCCCCCTGAAAACCCCTGGAAACCCCCCCCCCTCCCTGGGAAGGAGGAAGGAAGAGCTCTGGGGACTCTGGGATGGCTCCAGGGCAAAACCCTCTCCCTAAAAACCCCTGGA
>NW_020902836.1:0-612 GCF_003984885.1 Neopelma chrysocephalum
TGTTTGGCAAGTGGGGTTGTGTCAGCTCCTCTCAAGTGTTTAATTTATATCCCAATTTCTCCTCTGGCTTGTGATGGGGCTCAGGAAGTTCCCATTTGCCTTTGGGATGGGGCAGCCCTGAGCCCACCATTCCAGACAAGCCTTGGGAAGTTGTAGCAACCCGGGATTTTGTAGCAGAGTAAATATTTGAGGGTGTTTTTTTGGCCTTTTTTTTCTGCCTGGGGTTTTCAAAATTATTAAATTCCAGCTGCCAAGTTGTCACTGCTGTTTCTGGATCAGCCTTTTGCATTTTCTGCTCTTTCCTCCTCGTGTCCCACCTTGAATCTTATTATCCACTGTCTGTGTCTCCTTAAAATTAGGGAGGAAAGAGCCTTCCCCCAGGACAGGGGGAAGGAACAGCAGTTTCTGTTCTCCCCAAATGAGCTTTGTGATGTAGTTGTGGCACCACTGGGATGACTCCTGGTTTTTCCAGGCAGGGAATTGGAGGCAGAAGATTGTGAAGTCTCTGTTCACAGAATTCCAGGATCCCTGAGGCTGGAAAAGCCCTCCCAGCCCATGGATCCCTCCTGTGCCCGATGCCCCCCTTGTCCCCCAGCCCAGAGCACTGAGTGC
>NW_020902837.1:0-326 GCF_003984885.1 Neopelma chrysocephalum
CTGGACAGTCTCCGGCAGAAGGGACACGAGGTGGTCGTGGTCGCCCCGGAAGTCAGTTTGCACATCAAGCCATCCAAGAACTTTGTGATGAAGATGTACCCAGTGCCTTACACACAGGAAGAGATGGAGAAAGAATTCCAGGCATTTTTGCAGATTTCCTTTGAAGAAGGATCTTTTCTGACAAGACTTCTTAAAACATATGAAGGATTGAAAAGACTCGGTGAATTGTCAGTTGTCAGCTGTGAATGGCTCCTGAAAAACCAAGAGCTCCTCAGGTATCTTCAGGAGAGCAAGTTTGATGCCCTCCTCACAGACCCTGTAGTACC
>NW_020902838.1:0-327 GCF_003984885.1 Neopelma chrysocephalum
CAAAGCTGGTTTTGGGGTCGGTTTTGGGGGTTTCTCTGTCCCCCAACCCCAAATTTGGCCGCTGAGACGCCTCAGCCGGGCAGGGAGAGCCTGAAAAAACCGGGAGCTGGTTTCCTTGGCAACGGCGATGGAGGAGCTCGGCCTTGGGGGCAGGAGCCGGGAAAAAAACCTCTGGAAAAAGTCGGGAGCGGCTGGGGGCTCCCAGAGGGAAAGAGGGGGCTGGGAAAAGGGAATTGGGCACATTTTGGGGGTCCCGGGGGGGCTGGGACACAGGAAAAGGTCCCTTCCCTTCCCTTCCCTTCCCTTCCCTTCCCTTCCCTTCCCTTC
>NW_020902839.1:0-1582 GCF_003984885.1 Neopelma chrysocephalum
CAGCCGGGGCTCCCGGTCCTGGCGCCTTCGGTGTGGACGGAATCCTCGACCGTATGCAATTTTAGCCCACGGTCGGCCGGCGCACGGGCCAACGAACCACGGCCCTTTTTGCCCAGAAGGAGGGGCCTGACCCTCTGGCTCTTGCCTGCTATTTGTGCACCGCGTTCGGCTCTACGCGCGCAGCCGGGGCTCCCGGTCCTGGCGCCTTCGGTCTGGCAGGAATCCTCGACCGTATGCAATTTTATCCCCCGGTTGGCTGACGCACGGGCTCACGAACAGCAGGCAAATTTGCCCAGAAGGAGGGGCCTGACCCCCAGGCTCTCACCTGTTATTGTGTACCGCGATCGGTTCTACTCGTGAAGCCGGGGCTCCCGGTCCTGGCGCCTTCGGTCTGGAAGGAATCCTCTACTATATGGAATTTTAGCCCTCTTCTGGCCAGCGCACCGGCACACGAACGACGGCCGTTTTTGCCCATTAGGAGGGACCTCACCCTCCGGCTCTCGCCTGCCCCTTGTGCGCCGTGATCGGTTCTACCTTCACAGCCGGGCCTCCCGGTCCTGGCGCCTTCGGTCTGGAAGGAGTCCTCGACCGTATGGAATTTGAGACCCCGACTGGCAGGCGCGCCGGCCAGCGAAAGATGGCCCTTTTTGCCCAGAAGGAGGGGCCTGACCCTCCAGCTTTCGCCTGCTATTTCTGCACCGCGATCGGCTCTACGCGCGTAGCCAGGGCTCCCGGTCCTGGCGCCTTCGGTCTGGAAGGAATCCTCGACCGTATGCAATTTTAGCCCCCAGTCGGCCGGCGCGCCGGCCCACGAACGACGGCCCTTTTTGCCCAGAAGGAGGGGCCTGACCCTCCGGCTCTCGCCTGCTGTTTGTGCGCCGCGATCGGCTCTACGCTCGCTGTTGGGGCACCCGGTCCTGGCGTCTTCGGTCTGGAAGGAATCCTCGACGGTATGCAATTTTAGCCCCAGACTGGAAGGCGCGCCGGCAAGCCAACGACGGCCCTTTTTGCCCAGAAGGAGGGACCTGACCCTCCAACTCTCGTCTGCTCCTTTTGCGCCGCGATCGGCTCTACGCGCGCAGCCGGGGTCCCGGTCCTGGTGCCTTCGGTCTGGAAGGAATCCTCGACCGTATGCAATTTTAGCCCCCGTCCAGCCAGCGCACTGGCCCCTGAGCGATAGCCCTTTTTGCCCAGAAGGAGGGGCCTGACCCTCCGGCTCTCGCCTGCTGTTTGTGCGCCGCGATCGGCTCTACGCGCGTAGCCAGGGCTCCCGGTCCTGGCGCCTTCGGTCTGGAAGGAATCCTCGACCGTATGCAATTTTAGCCCCCGGCCGGCCGGCGCACCGGCACACGAACCACGGCCCTTTTTGGCCTGAAGGAGGGGCCTGACCCCCCAGCTCTCGCCTGCTATTTTTGCGCCGTGATCGGCTCTACGCGCGCAGCCGGGGCTCCCGGTCCTGGCGCCTTCAGTCTGGAAGGAATCCTCGACCGTATGCAATTTTAGCCCCCGGTCGGCCGGCGCGCCAGGCAGCGAAAGACGGCCCTTTTTGCCCAGAAGGAGGGACCTGACCCTCCGGCTCTCG
>NW_020902840.1:0-322 GCF_003984885.1 Neopelma chrysocephalum
TTGTCCGGAACATCCCCTGTCTGGAATATCCAGTGTCAGGAATATCCAGTGCCAGGGGTATCCGGTGTCAGGAATATCCCATGCCTGGAATATTGTGTGCCTGGGACATCCTGGGTCTGGAACATTCCGTGCCTGCAACATCCTGTGTCTGGAATATCTCGTGCCTGGAATATCCCATGTCTGAATATCCCGTGTTCGGAATATTCCGTGATTGGAACACCCCATATCCAGAACATCCCGCCTTCAGAACATTCCGTGTCTGGAATATCTTGCGTCCGTTATATCCCATGTCTGGAATATTCCGTGTCCGGAACATTCCATG
>NW_020902841.1:0-328 GCF_003984885.1 Neopelma chrysocephalum
GTTTTGGGAGATAAGAGGAGGCAATTCCCTGAGGAGCAACGGGGGGGGGGGGGGGATGAGAGGACCCCCCCATCCCGCAAGGTCATCGGGCCTCCCCCCCGCGACCCTCCCGAGGCCCAGGGCCACCGGGACCCCCCTCCCTGACCCGCAGCCCCCCGCACTCCCCGTCCCCCGCGCACGGCACCCCCCGCCCCACCTGTGCGCCGGGATGCGCTGCGAGCCGCGGCCCTTCCCCACCAGGAAGTGCACGTCGCTGAGCACCTCGTTGTTGAAGAGGAACGCGAACCGCTCCTGCACCGTCGGCTTCGTCGCCTGCCAGTTGTACACC
>NW_020902842.1:0-508 GCF_003984885.1 Neopelma chrysocephalum
ATGACGCTCACGGTTGGCACTGCATATATAAGCCCTTGTTGTTCTCAGTAAATTTGATTCGATTATGGAAAAAAGGGCTGACTTCTCAGGAAGAATTTAGGAATATAGTTAGGTCATGTAGAAAGAAAATTAGAGAGACAAAGGCACAACTTGAACTGAATCTCGCCACCTCTGGAAGGATAACAGAAAGTCATTCTACAGATACATCAATAGCAAAAGGAGGCGCAAGGAAAACCTCCATTCTTTACTGGACATGGGCGGGAATATGGTTATCAAAGATGAGGAAAAGGCTGAGGTATTTAACACCTTCCTTGTCTCCCTTTTCAACAGTAAGACAGGTTGTCCTGAGGACAGCTGGCTTCTGGAGCTTGTAGAAAGAGCTAAGAATCTGAACAGCCCCCCTGTATTCCAGAAGGAAACAGTCAGTGACCTACTGAGCTGCTTGGATCCCCACAAGTCAATGGGACCAGATGGGATCCACCCAAGGGTGATGAGGGATCTGGCAGAA
>NW_020902843.1:0-333 GCF_003984885.1 Neopelma chrysocephalum
TGGTATCCAGTGACAGAAGGTGTGGGAATGGTTCAAAGCTGCACTGGGGGTGGGTTTGGGTGAGACATTAGGAAGCATTTCTTTACCAAGTGAGTGGTTGAACACTGGAACAGGCTTCCTAGAGGGGTGGTCCATGTCCCAAGCCTGTCAGTGCTCAAGAGGCACTTGAACAGTGCCCTGAGGAACAGCCTTAACATGGTCAGCCCTGAATTGCTCAGACAGTTGCACTGGATGGTTGTTGTAGGTCCCTTCCAACTGAAATTCCTCTTCTACTCTATTCTATTCACTTTTGATGTGGGGTTTCATAGAAGTCAGAAATCATTTATCTAATAG
>NW_020902844.1:0-481 GCF_003984885.1 Neopelma chrysocephalum
ATAGTGGAAGGTGTCCCTGCCCACGGAAGACAGGGTGGCCTTTAAAGTTCCCCTTCAAACCAAATCACTCTATGATTCCCCTCCAAAAGAACTACCAAAGAGACAAGCAATCAAAGCAGAGGGACTGCACTTCCAGCTTTTCTTACCTGCAGGCATACAGCACGTTGGACATAAAAGCCATAGGGTTAGTCCTGCCAGAGGTGTCCGGCACACACACAGCAACTGAAGGAAAAGAGGAAGCCTGGGAACACAGAGCAAAAGACACTTTAATTAGGACTAGACTACACTGAGCAATAGCCAGGTCATTCTCACACACAGCTTCACTGTCCAGTCATACGAAAAGCACTCACCGAGGCCTTGGTTATGATGGTTCCTGACGCTGACCAGGCGAATACCTCCATTTGCCCCGGGGTGTCAAGAATAACATCCCTGGCAAGAAGTCACCCCCAACAACAAAAAGGGAAAATTAGTGAAGCACAGG
>NW_020902845.1:0-342 GCF_003984885.1 Neopelma chrysocephalum
ACGCCGAGCTGTGGAAGGAGTTCTTTGAGACCTTGCTGAACATCCCCAGCTGTCACAGCCTGCCCTCGCTCGGAGCCCTGCGCCAGAAGCTGAGGGACTTGTTTTGCACCTCCTACAAAAAGGAAATAAAGATCCTTCAGAGAAGACTCGTCGTGTTGCTCATCGAAAACAAATACTCCCAAAAATGAGGGTCTATTTTGCACAGTTACCAAGGGCTCAGTGTTTTGTGGCTGCAAGGTGTTTTTGTGATCACTTGGTTTGAAATAAATGGGTTTAGGGTTCACTTCAGCAACGGTGACTTGCATCTCTCTGTGCTTTTAGGGGGAAAAATACACTGAAATG
>NW_020902846.1:0-1381 GCF_003984885.1 Neopelma chrysocephalum
GTCAGGCCCCTCCTTCTGGGCAAGAATGGCCGTCGTTCACAGGCCGAGGCGCCTGCCAGTCGGGGACTAAAATTGCACATGGTCGAGGATTCCTTCCAGACCGAAGGCGCCAGGACCTGGAGCCCCGGCTGCGCTCGTAGAACCGATCGCGGTGCACAAATAGCAGGCAAGAGCCGGAGGGTCAGGCCCCTCCTTCTGGGCAAAAAGGGCCGTCGGTCGTGGACCGGTGCGACGCCCGGCCAAGGGCTAAAATTGCATATGGTCGAGAATTCCTTCCCGACCGAAGGCGCCAGGACCGGGAGTCCCGGCTGTGCGCGTAGAACCGATCGCAGCGCACAAATAGGAGGCGAGAGTCGGAGGGTCTTGTCCCTCCTTCCGGGCAAAAAGGGCCGTCGTTCGTGTGCCGGTGCGTCGCCCAGATGGGGGCTAAAATTGCATACGGTCAAGGATTCCTTCCGGACCGAAGGCGCCGGGACCGGGAGCCCTGGCTGCGCACGTAGAACCCATCGCGGCGCACAAATGGCAGGTGAGAGCCGGAGGGTCAGGCCCCTCCTTCTGGGTAAAAAGGGCCGTCGTTCGTGGGCCCGTGCACCATCCGAACGGGGGCTAAAATTGCATACGGTCGAGGATTAATCCAGACCGAAGGCACCAGGACCGTGAGTCCCGGCTGCGCGCGTAGAACCCATCGCGGCGCACAAATGGCAGGTGAGAGCCGGAGGGTCAGGCCCCTCCTTCTGGGTAAAAAGGGCCGTCGTTCGCTTGCCGACGCGACTGTCAGTCGGGGACTAAAATTGCATATGGTCGAGGATTCCTTCCACACCGAAGGCGACAGGACCGGGAGCCCCGGCTGCGCGCGTAGAGCCGTTTGCGGTGCACAAATGGTAGGCGAGAACCTGAGGGTCAGGCCCCTCCTTCTGGGAAAAAAGGGCCGTCGGTCGTGGGCCGGCGCGCTGGCCGTCCTGGGGCTAAAATTGCATACGGTCGAGAATTCCTTCTCGACCCAAGGCGCCAGGACCGGGAGTCCCGGCTGTGCGCGTAGAACCGATCGCGGCGCACAAATAGCAGGCGAGAGCCTAAGGGTCAGGCCCGTCCTTCTGGGCAAAAAGGGCCATCGTTCGTGGGCCCGTGCACCATCCGAACGGGGGCTAAAATTGCATACGGTCGAGGATTCCTTCCAGACCGAAGGCGCCAGGGCCGGGAGGCCCAGCTGCGCGCGTAGAGCCGATCGCGGCGCACAAATAGCAGTCGAGAGCCGGAGGGTCAGGCCCCTCCTTCTGGGCAAAAAGGGCCGTCGTTCGTAGGCCGGTGCGCTGGCCGGCCGGGGGCTAAAATTGAATACGGTCGAGGATTCCTTCTAGACCGAATGCACCAGTACCGGGAG
>NW_020902847.1:0-663 GCF_003984885.1 Neopelma chrysocephalum
TGGGGGGGAGGGTTTGGGGGGGGGGGGGGGGGTGAGGGGTGGGGGGGGGGGTGGAGGGGGAAAGGAGGGGTCAGGAAGGGAGAGAATGGGAGGGCAAGAGGAAAACCAGTGTGGGTAACAAGTCAGGTAGTTCAGACTGATGTTGATTGAGAATTCTTTTCCAATTAAATGAGATATCTGTGAGGCAAAGCATATTGTTATTGATAATTCTTTTCAGTATTAGTTTCACTGAAAACTAATGCTACATCCAGGAAAGACCCAGTTTCTCAAAGCTACACCTGTCCTACCTTTTCTGTGCAAAATGATTCTGTCCAAAGAAGAAAGTTTTTATAACAGGACTCAGTCCAGCACCAAATCAATTTTTTTCCAAATAAACATGGCAAGAAAGGAGGGTAAGGAGGAGAGAGTGGAAAAACCCTAATGCCTCCTGTAAGATGCATAGATAAGCATTACATTACTTTTAATCCTGTAGTGGTTGGATTTCCAACATGTAACAGACTGACTGGTTTAATGATTCAGATTTTATTAGAAATGGAGGCATTTCTTCTTATTCTAAGCAAACTGATACTTCATTCATCAAGGTTAAAGTCATTATGATTTTTTTTTTCCTATTACACTGTGTGCTGGAACCTAATGAATATGCATGCAGTGATTTAAAAAAAA
>NW_020902848.1:0-380 GCF_003984885.1 Neopelma chrysocephalum
GGGGGGACACAGAGGGATTCCCATTCTCGATCCATCTCAGGCCGGTTCTACCCCCCCCAAACTCGGCTCCACCCCTTGGGATTCCCCCAAGCCCCTCCTCCACTGCCCCCCAATAACCGGGACTGGGCAGGAAGCGGGAAGGGCCTGGCGGTGTCTGATAGAAATAAATCAAGGCATCTCTCTCTTTCTTTTACCCCCTGGGCAGTGATGACCAAGAGGCGTCCCTGCTTCACAGCAGAAGCTCCACACACTTCAACAAAGTCTGTGGGAGAATCTGCTCTATGAAAGTTGGCCCTGGGCTTTTATGCTTATCCAGTGATGGATCTCCAGTCACATATTGCCAGGCCAGTGAGCAGCTGATCTGTCAAACTCTGCTTCCA
>NW_020902849.1:0-379 GCF_003984885.1 Neopelma chrysocephalum
GGGGGGGGGGGGGGGGGGGGGGCGCTGGGACGGGATTGGGATCGGGACGGGATTTGGGATGGGATGGGAGGACAGGAATGGATGGGGGAGACAGGGATTCGATTTGGGATGGGATTTGGGATGGGATGGGATTCGGGATGGAGTGGGATGGGAGGACAGGGATGGATGGGGGGACAGGGATGGGATTTGGGATGGGATGGGATGGGAGGACAGGGATGGATTTGGGATGGGATTTGGGATGGGGTGGGATTTGGGACAAGGGGATTTGGGATGTGGCGGGATGGGATTTGGGATGGGATTTGGGATGGGATGGGGCGGGATGGGATTTGGGACAGGGGGATTTGGGATGGGATGGGAGGACAGGGATGGATGGGGGGGG
>NW_020902850.1:0-391 GCF_003984885.1 Neopelma chrysocephalum
GCCTGGCCCAGCTGCCTCCCCCTCTCTGCCCTCTCACAGCCGCAGCCGCCTGGGACGGTGCCTGCACCCTGTGCTGCTGCCTGGGCCCAGCCCCGGGCGAGTCCGGGCTCCTGCTGGTCGGGCACCCCATCACTGCTCCCTGCCTTTCAGGTGCTGCACTGCCTGAACCCCAGACAATGCGGGCTCAACGTCCTGCAGATTATTTCAAGGCACCTGCGCAGTGAGTGCCCCGAGAGGCATCGCCTGGCGCTCCGAGGCCTGGTGGTGATCAGCAAGGCTCCCGCAATGGTGAGCAGGGGGCAGGGGCTGAAGCCGGGCCGGCAGCGTGCGGCTGTGCAAGGCAGTAGCTTGGCCTTGGCTGGCCTTTGGCAGCTGTGCCAGCTGCTCCCAG
>NW_020902851.1:0-348 GCF_003984885.1 Neopelma chrysocephalum
CCAGTGTGTCCCCAGATGCCCTTGGCCTTTCTGTGAGCCTGTGTGGGAGGGTGTTTTCAGTCAGAGGGTCCAGGGAGGCTCCTGGGGTGAGATGGAGGGTTGGGGACATCAGGGATGGGGTTTGGGGACAGTGGGGAGATGTTTGTGGACAGTAGAATTGGCAGTGTCAAGTGGGGAATTGGGGACACCAAAAGGATCTTGGGGACACTGGGGGGGTCTCAGGACTCACCTGCTCGTAGGGAAGCCCCTCCTCTCCCTATCTAGGCCCCATTAACTCCCCCAAATGTCCCCCAACTCCCCTTTTTTTCCTGTAATCCTCTTCCCCCCACAGATCCCTTTCACCTCCCT
>NW_020902852.1:0-441 GCF_003984885.1 Neopelma chrysocephalum
TCATTATTTGGCAGGTGACGCATCTTCACCCCCGCCCCTCCCCCCACTCGCGGTGGCGCAACCGGGCGTCGGTTTGAGGTTTGTGAGGCAACTGGGAGGGACTGGGAGGGACTGGGAGGGACTGGGAAGCCCCGGGGGGGTTACTGGGAGAGCACCGGGCCGTGCTGGGAGGCGCTGGGAAGTCGCTGGGCGGCACTGGGAGAGCACTACCCGTTAAAGTCAATGGGACAAAAGGGACATCAGGTCTACCCGTTAAAATAAATGGAGACAAAGGAGACATCAGGTCTACCCATTAAACTCAATGGGGTAAATGGGACATCAGGTCTACCCATTGAGGTCAATGGGACAAATGAGACATCAGGTCTACCCGTTAAAGTCAAAAGGGCAAATGGGACATCAGGTCTACCATTAGTCATAAGACAAAGAGGACATCAGGTCTAC
>NW_020902853.1:0-390 GCF_003984885.1 Neopelma chrysocephalum
AAGGTGCTACACCAGCAAATTCTTGGTTCCCATGGTTTGTTCAGGCTGGCCCACCAAGTGCAGCAGGAGTCCAAATTTTCCAGGCTTTCTTTGCTGTGAAGAAGAGCTTTTGTTTCCTTTTTTAGGCCTACACTGCAACTCCCACTTTCACTCCCAAAATTCAAGCGTGACCAAGATTCCTCCCAGACCCAAGGTACCACCAAAAAAGCTCTTGCTGCCCATGGAGTGCCCAGGCTTGCCCACTAAATGCACCAGAAAGCCAAATTTTCCAGGCTTTCTTTGCTGAGAAGAAGAGCTTTTGTTTGCTTTTTTGAGCCCTGCAATGAAACTGTGAGTCCCACTCCCTAAAATTGCACAGAGATGAAGATTCCTCCCAGAGCAAAGGTGCTA
>NW_020902854.1:0-500 GCF_003984885.1 Neopelma chrysocephalum
TGCCCGGCCTGCAAAACATTGTGACATTAATCAGCGCCCTCCTCTGTGCCTTCTCACATCAGGTCTGGGCCTTGGGACTTCGGTGGCCCTTCCAGGCATGACTTTAGAGTCATCTTAGGCCTACAGTATCAGGAAGTAGAGTGAAGAGCACAGGAAGACATGGGAACCTCAGAGATAGGACAGCATCAATATAGGGGTAGAGCATAGATTGAGCACCAACTCAATACAACAAGAATGGACCCTTTCTTCTGAGCAAGGACTTTCAAAGGGACACTGAGGTTCATCTCATACCTGATGGCTCTTGTTTCACATCCCTGGAAATCGGGGCCAATGCTGGTTTCCTTCAGCAGGTGGTCGAGCTGCCAACGGGAGGGGTAACACAATTTAGCCATGCCCAGGTCCCTGCCTCCCGCAAGGTTGTGAGGGCAGAGGCAGCAAAGAAACATCCCAGTAATGGTCCACTCACCAAGGTGTTCATGACTCGTCGTGTTGACTTGAAC
>NW_020902855.1:0-599 GCF_003984885.1 Neopelma chrysocephalum
CACCTATGTAAAAATACCTTCCTTAAAATGCTTTTATGCTTTCTGTAGGAACCAAACCATTCCAGCTGACATACCATTGTATCACCAATACTGCAGGGAAATGTAATATCCCACTAAAGCAGAAGGGAAAGAAGAAAACTGAGCATCAGCAGCTCTTCCCAAGCAAGATGAGGGGTTTAGCTCCATCTAACTGAGGGATGAGATGTGTCCCTCAATGGGTCTCTTCCCACTCCCCCACCAGCCCTTCTACCCGACTGCGAGCTCAAAGTTCTAAAAAGAGAAGAAGAAGCTGGAGCGTCAATATTTCCCCAGTGCAAACCCCACTAATCTTTGCTGGGAGCTGACAGGAATTGCTGTTCCACTGCCCTGGGATATCCTGGCTTGAGGCGAGAGCGCAGCCACGCCCAGAGCCCCCAACCACTCTGAGAGCTTTGGTACCGTCTGTTTGTGCATGTCCATGTGGCAGAGGCTCCCCCGACATCTGCCGTGGAGCTGGTCCAGCTGCTGGACAAAACAAGGCATCTCCAGCCTGCCTTCCCCCAGCCCCGACCACCCCAGCCCATCTTCCATCGCTCTGCTTCCTTTTCCTGCCCCTGCTC
>NW_020902856.1:0-1354 GCF_003984885.1 Neopelma chrysocephalum
TGACCCTCCGGAGCTCGCATGCCCCTTGTACGCCGCGATTGGCTCTAGGCGCGCAGTTGGGGCTCCCGGTCCTGGCGCCTTCGGTCTGGAAGGCATCCTCGACCGTATGCAATTTTAGCCCCAGACTGGCCGGCGCGCCGGCCAGTGAATGACGGCCCTTTTTGCCCAGAAGGAGGGGCCTGACCCCCAGGCTCTCCCCTGCTATTTCTGCGCCACAATCAGTTCTACGCGCGCAGCTGGGGCTCCCGGTCCTGGCGCCTTCGGTCTGGAAGGAATCCTCGACCGTATGCAATTTTAGAACCCTGTCGGCCGGCGCACGGGCCCATGAACGACGGCCCTTTTTGCCCAGAAGGAGGGGCCTGACCCTCCTGCTCTCGCCTGCTATTTGTGTGCCGTGATTGGCTCTACGCGCGCAGCCGGGGCTCCCGGTCCTGGCGCCTTCGGTCTGGAAGGAATCCTCGACCATATGCAGTTTTAGCCCCCCACTGGAAGGCGCGCCTGCCAGCGAAAGACGAACCTTTTTGCCCAGAAGGAGGGGCCTGACCCTCCGGCTCTCGCCTGCTGTTTGTGCGCCGCGATAGGCTCTACGCGAGCAGCCGGGGCTCCCGGTCCTGGCGCCTTTGGTCTGGAAGGAATCCTCGACCGTATGCAATTTTAGCCCCCGGCCGGGCGACGCACCTGCACACGAACGACGGCCCTTTTTCCCCAGAAGGAGGGGCCTGACCCTCTGGCTCTTGCCTGCTATTTGTGCGCCGCGATCGGTTCTACGCGGGCAGCTGGGGCTCCCGGTCCTGGCGCCTTCGGTCTGGAAGGAATCCTTGACCGTATGCAGTTTTAGCCCCCCACTGGCAGGCGCGCCGGCCAGCGAATGACGGCCCTTTTTGCCCAGAAGGAGGGGCCTGACCCTCCGGCTCTCACCTGCTTTTTGTGCGCCGCGATCGGCTCTATGCGAGCAGCCTGGGCCCCCGGTCCTGCCGCCTTCGGTCTGGAAGGAATCCTCGACCGTATGCTATTTTAGCCCCCAGCCGGGCGACGCACCTGCACACGAACGACGGCCCTTTTTGCCCAGAAGGAGGGGCCTGACCCTCCGGGTCTCGCCTGCCACTTGTGCGCCGCGATCGGCTCTACGCGCGCAGCCGGGGCTCCCGGTCCTGGCGCCTTCTGTCTGGAAGGAATCCTCGACCGTATGCAATTTTAGCTCTCGGCCGGCCAGCGCGATGGCACGCGAACGACGGCCCTTTTTGTCCAGCAGGAGGGGCCTGACCCTCCGGCTCTCGCCTGCTTTTTGTGCGCCGTGATCGGCTCTACGTGCGCAGCCGGGGCTCCCGGTCCTGGCGCCTTCGGTCTGGAAGGA
>NW_020902857.1:0-647 GCF_003984885.1 Neopelma chrysocephalum
AAAGACAGAGCCCCAAACGTCACCCCCGGTGTCCACAGGGACATGGGAGGGGTCTTGTCCCCACCCTGTCTGTCTGCAGGGACCTGGGGCAGGAGAAGGGAACTGGATCCTGAGATCCATGTGGCCCCAGAGTCTCTCATCCCGGGATGCTGTGACACCTCCCTGAGCCCCTCCCTGCCCTCCCGGTGACCCTGGGGGTCTGCAGAGCCCCCAGTGCAAGGCAAGGCTTGGGGGCAGCTCTGTCCAGCTGCCCCGGGACACGGAGCAGGGACAGCCCCCTGCGTGTCCCTCTGCTGTCCCCAAGCTCTGCCCACTGCAGAGGGCTCAGGGACCCCCCAGGGCCCTGCCAGGCTCCTTTGGGGGGCTGAGGACCCTCCGATATTTCTCACCTGGACATGCAGAGAGGCAGCCGAGCGTCACTGGTTCATCAGCTCCACCTGGTCAGCCACAGGGGGCTGGGGACAAAGGCAGGGTTAGAGACACACTGGGCTGGACTGGGGCACACTGGGTTGGACTGAGACACACTGGGGTGGACTGGGACATACTGGGCTGGACTGGGACACACTGGGTTGGACTGAGACACACTGGGGTGGACTGGGGCACACTGGGATGCCAGGGAGGGTCGTGGCCATGAGAGGGGAGGGTCT
>NW_020902858.1:0-310 GCF_003984885.1 Neopelma chrysocephalum
CCCCCTGGACCCCCATTCCTGCCTTTCCCAGCCCCCACTTTCCTCAACACCGGGGACCACTGGACCCCCTTTCCTGGGCCAGGGACCCCCTGGATCCCCCATCCCGCCTCTCCCAGTCCCAGCCCCCCCTTTCCTTGAACCTTGGACCCTTCCTGGCTCTCCCAGTTCTCCCAGTTCCACTTCCTTGACCCTTGGACCCCCCAAACCCTCCAATCTCTGTGACCGGGGGTCCCGCAAGACGTGGCCGCCGAGGGTTGCAGAGAGTGTCAGGAGGACTCAGGGTGGTCCCAGCAGGGCTCCCAAAGGAGAT
>NW_020902859.1:0-479 GCF_003984885.1 Neopelma chrysocephalum
AGTGGGGAATTGGGGACACCAAAAGGATCTTGGGGACACTGGGGGGGTCTCAGGACTCACCTGCTCGTAGGGAAGCCCCTCCTCTCCCTATCTAGGCCTCATTAACTCCCCCAAATGTCCCCCAACTCCCCTTTTTTTTTCCTGTAATCCTCTTCCCCCCACAGATCCCTTTCACCTCCCAAGACCCCTTTTAACTCCCCTAAATGCACCCAAAGCCCCCCAAACCCTACCAATTCCTCATCCAACACCCCACAGATCCTCCCAAATCATCCCAAGCCCTCCTTAAATCCCTTCCAACACCCCCAAAGAGGGATCACCCGGCACCCTGGGACAGGAACACAGTGGGCTGTACTGGGGGCAATGGGCTGGACTGGGAGGGCACTGGGGGGGGCTCAGGTGTCCCATGACAAGGTGTCCCAGCTCCAGGACAGATCAGTACCTCCTCACTACTCCCCAGATCTCTCCTGGAGCTGGGACAC
>NW_020902860.1:0-512 GCF_003984885.1 Neopelma chrysocephalum
GAATGCATTAATGCCCTCCCATGATGGTCTGATGGGAAAAGGGAAAGCGATGAGCTCCCTCTGCCCTGGGCAGGTGCAGGGTGTCCCTGCTCTTCTCCCTGTGCCATCACAGCAGGAGATGGTGGCCCCGCTCTGGCCACAGATGCAGCAGCTCTGGAAAGAGCAGAGCAGCCCCATCAGCAGCAGCCTCACGGCCTCCTCCTTGTCCCACAGCTGGTTGGAAGGGCTGGGCTTTCTTGCTTGGGGTCTGGGCTAAGCTCCAGCAATCCTCGCCTGGCCCAAATCTCCCTGCTCTTGTCAGGCTCTCACCTGCTCTGCTGCACAGGAGATACATCTTGGATATCCCTTGGGAGAAAGCCAAAGAGTCCTACTTGATCATCATTGTGCTGAGGAAGGTGGTTGGCAAAAAACTGTAGAAAAATGACACTCACTGATGAGGAGAGAGTGGCAGGGACTGCCTGTCAAAAAATGGAGGGAGCCCACAGAGCAACTCACCAGGCAGAACTCGTGGG
>NW_020902861.1:0-328 GCF_003984885.1 Neopelma chrysocephalum
CCAGTTCCTCCCCACTCTGATGTTACCTGTCCTTCCCAGTCCCCCCCAGTGCCCCCCATTCCCTCCCAGTCCCCCCCACTCCCCCCAAATCCCCTCCCAGTCCCTCCCAGTGCTCCCAATACCCCTCTAGTCTCTCCTAGTCCCCTCCCAGTCTCTTCCAGTTCCCCCCACTCCCCCTCCCATTTCCCCCCTCCCCATTATCACCCCCCTCCCGTCCCTATGATGTCACTCACCGCCTGCTGACGTCACTCGGCCGGGCCCGGCAGCGTCGGCCCCGGGTTGTCTTTAAGGGGTCGTGCTGTGATGACATCATGGGGCACGGGGGGGG
>NW_020902862.1:0-368 GCF_003984885.1 Neopelma chrysocephalum
TTCTTGGTATGTGCTGATGTCTTCTTGGGACAACTCTTGGTCTCCCTCATCTTCCCACTGGGAAATGTCTTGGTCAACGTAGTATTTCCAGTCTATGCCCTCCCCAGGGAAGGGCCCCTCATCAGTGTCTTGCACTGCCAGGACTGAGTCCCCTCCTGCTCCCTCCTCCTGCTCGCTGAGGGCCTGGGCTTTCACCTGGGAAGGTGAGGGGCTGCTGGGGGAGCAGGGGCTTTGTGGGGCAGGGACCGGGCTCTCTGTCCTTTCTGCTGGAACTGTTGTTACCGTGTCTGTATCCATGGTTTCTTCCAGGTGTCTCTGTTCCTCTGGCTCCTGGCTGGATCCCTGGATCACAAGCTCAGCCTTCTTCA
>NW_020902863.1:0-643 GCF_003984885.1 Neopelma chrysocephalum
CCTCTCCCCTCTCCAGCCATTCCCATGTTCCCAACCTTTTTCCAGGTACTCCTCCAGGCCCCTCCTGTCCTCTGGGTCCCCTCCTGTCCCCTGGGTCCCCTCCTGTCCCCTCCTGTCCCCTGGGTCCCCTCCTGTCCCCCATATCCCCGTTTATCCCCCCGTTCTCCCCATTCCAGGCTCTCCCTGTGGATCCAGCCCCTCTCCCTGCTCCAGGAATTCTCACGCTTCCCAACCTTTTTCCAGGTGCTCCTCCAGGCCCCTCCTGTCCTCTGGGTCCCCTCCTGTCCCCTCCTGTCCCCCCATATCCCCATTTATCCCTCTGTTCTCCCCATTCCGGATCCAGCTCCTTTCCCAGACTCCCCAGATCCCCTCTCCCCTCTCCAGCCATTCCCACGCTTCCCAACCTTTTTCCAGGTGCTCCTCCAGGCCCCTCCTGTTCCCTCCTGTCCCCTCCTGTCCCCTGGGTCCCCCGTGTCCCCTCCTGTCCCCCCTGCCCCCTCCTGTCCCCTCCTGTCCCCCCATATCCCCGTTTATCCCTCTGTTCTCCCCATTCCGGATCCAGCTCCTCTCCCATCCTCCCCGATCCCCTCTCCCGCCATTCCCACGCTTCCCAACCTTTTTCCAGGTATTCCTCCAGGCCCTC
>NW_020902864.1:0-687 GCF_003984885.1 Neopelma chrysocephalum
GAGCAGAAAAGGTCTGTGGCAGATTTTGGAACGTTTAGGTTGTCCCCCCAAGTTCCTTTAAATGATCATCTCACTCCCTGAGGATCAGCACGGCCAAGTCAGATGTGGTGATGCACTTTCTGAGCCCTTTCTAATCTCCAATGGTGTGAAACAAGGCTGCGTTCTTGCACCAACCCTATTCACAATCTTTTTCAGCAGGATGCTCCAAAGGGCCACGGCAGACCTCGATGAAGAAGGTGGGATCTACATCCAATATCGTACCCATGGAAGCCTTTTCAACCTAAGGTGACTGAAGGCCCACACCAAGACCTTAAACCATCTTGTCCAGGAGCTGCTTTACGCTGACGCCGCAGCCCTCGTCGCTCACACAGAAGCAGCTCTGCAGCATTTAACATCCTGCTTTGCTGAGGCTGCTGAGCTCTTTTGGCTGGAAGTCAGCTTGAAGAAGGCAGAAGTTTTCTATCAGACTGAGGAGGGGGCCTTTGCCCACGTGGACGATGACTGGAAATACGACACCCATGGAGACCTTTCCCAATGCGCAGATGTTACCGCATGGGAAGAAGATGTGACACTGCAAGAGCTCTACCCATGGGAAGAAGAAATGAGAGTCCAACAACGTTCCCAACGGGGAGCCAGAAGGCACCGAGAGCTCTACGAATTTGAAGAAGAGGTGAGAGTCCGAGAACT
>NW_020902865.1:0-307 GCF_003984885.1 Neopelma chrysocephalum
TTCATACAGCACACAGGATCACACCCAGCCTTGCCAGGAGCAGTCAGAGCAGGGAATGCAGAAGCAGACAAACCCGCAGGCCACACAGTATTGCCAGACCAATTGGCACAAGCTCGCATCTCCCATGATTTTTATCATCAAAACGCAAAAGCTTTGCAGCGCACGTTCTGCTTCAAACAAGAACAGGCAAAACAAATCCTTCAATCCTGCCCCGATTGTCAACAGATTTCCCCTGCACCTTCTATTGGCACCAATCCTCGAGGTCTCTATTCCTTAGAAAGATGGCAATCAGATATTACACACAGAC
>NW_020902866.1:0-3474 GCF_003984885.1 Neopelma chrysocephalum
GGCCATGGAGCTCATCTTTTTCGATGGGATACCGGAGCTGCAAAACCGCGAGAAACTGTCCCCTGCACTGCAGGACTTTCTGAACTGCTGCTTGCAGGCAGACGAGGACAGTCGCTGGTCTGCTGAGGAACTTCTGCAGGTAAAATGCAAAGTGGCTGCCAGTGACACAACTGTCCCATGCATCGGTGTTCTCGTCTGCTAAACTCCAAGGCATCGGGTCCCCCACCTCGTACTAATCCCCAGAAATGTTCTGTCCTCTGATCATTTTGGTGGCCCTGGTTTGTATCTAAGGTAGCATATTCAGTTTTCTCTGGTTCCTAAGGCCAGGAACGGAGCCCTGAAATTGTGCTGGTGGTGGAAGAACCCAATAAAATCAGTGCCTGCCAAGTGGTCCAAGAACTTGACTGTGGGAAGGAAGGGGCTGGGGGGAGCTCCCTGTGAGCCCAAACCCTACTGGGATAAACATTTCTTGGTGACCTTGAGTTTCCTGAAGAGCAGCTTATGCTCCTCATCTTTTTTGACTACTAGAATAGCCCACATCTTTAGGAAAGAGGAACCTAAGGAAGTAGTTTGAGTTGCCTGAAAGGGCCAAAGCCCTGGCACAACAAGCAGCCTTCCCACAGCCCTGGCAGGGTAAATACCCCATCAAGCTTAAGAAATGGGTTAAGAGGATTATGGGCCATGTTTGCCTGGGATAACAAGGTCCTGGACATGAAGACAGAGGTGCAGATGGTCCCCTCAGTCCTATTTCTGCACATTTCTGGGAACCCGAGAAATACTGCTTGAGCTCGTGAGGAACTGAGTTTGGAAAGTAATGGTTCACTTCTTTTCTTTTCCTTTGGGCAGCATCCATTTTTACTCTCAGCCACGCCCCTCTCCGGCCTGACGACCCTGATCAATGCAGCGGAGCAGCTGAGGGAGGCCAGCAGACGGGGTTTTGGGATGTCTTCCTCCAGTTCCAGCGATGGCTGAAACTCAGAACAAAACTGAAGAAGCCTCATCCCCCTCTGTGTATACCCTGGGGCAGTTACACAGAAGAGGGGTCGCTTAGGGCACAGGGCATCACCACCAGCAGGTGGTGAGCAACTGGATTGTACATTGCTTGTTTTCCTTGGGTTTCATCCCTTTCTTCGTTTTACTACTGTTACAATTAGGATTTGCATTAGTATTACTCTTAGGATTTGTATTAGTATTAGTGCTAGTATTGCTATTCGTATTCATATTGGATTTTACTTCGTTTCAATTATTAAACTGTTCTTATCTCAACATACGAGTTTTACTTCTGATTTTCCTCCCTGTTCCACTGGGGATGGGGATGGGCGTGGGAATGAGGATGAGCATGGAGATGGGCATGGGGATGGGGGTGAGTAAGTGGCTGTGTGGTGCTTAGTTACCAGCCCAGCTGGTAACTTAAACCACAACACTTCACCAGCACATCATTCTTCAACGAGTCCAACTATTCTGTCACCTTTTCTTCAAATGAGATTTACAATCTTGGTATCATAAAAATCACCCTCAACACACCCATGATTCATGGAATTCAGTATCCTGTCTTTCAGTTAGACATGTTAGACATAGCAGAGAGTTCAGAATAAGGTCCAGAAGTCCTGAAACACACATGAAACTCGGGTGCAGATAAAAAAAGCATCTTCATTGTCTAGGCCATCAAAGCCAATTTATGCCATCAATTCTAAGGGGTTAGAATATTTTTTTAATTTTCCTGAATGAAAATGTAGATGTTACCCACCCATAAAACTTGTTTGCTTTCCCTACGTTCTTGACCCTGGTCTCTCAAAGGCTTGTGTTTCCAAGGTTATGCACACACTGCACTGAGAAGTCCACTTACTATTTTTAAACTTGGTCCTTCTTAAATTCACTGTGGCCTCTAGCTGAAAACATGAAAGAGGTTAGTACAAATATTGGCATTCCATCCATGCTTTATTATTTAATCTATATACTTCCCTCCACATTGAGTAGTACTGACTGCTGAGTGGTCAGTGGAATTTTTTTTTTTCCAAGTTTTAGTAAGAAAAAAGACAGTAATAATTTTTTACTATGTAAATTTTTGTAAGTCTTTCTTGACTTTCAACGACCATTTCTTTTGCAAATTAGACCTGATAGGCACTTTCACCAGGCCTGCCACGGAGTGCAGGTACCTAGTGATACAATACTCTACTTTTGGATTTTCCATCCCATGTCCTAGCAACAGTAATGTTTTTTCCCAGTCTAGTCCTACAGCTGGACACCCCACAAAGAAAACCACCCTTTTTTGATGCTCCAGAGCCTGTATACATGTGAATAAGTGCTACTTGACTGAAAAAGCAAACAAACAAACTAACCAAAACCCTCATGCCCAGTTCTGACACTGAACAGGGTTTTACACTTTCTGTGCATGACTTTAGATCTTAGTTTGAAGCTGAGTTCCTACAGCTGTTGTTTTCAGATTGGGACTGTGTCTCAATGATGCATTTCGTTACCTTTTCATCAGTGGCACCTTCCAAGTAGGGGTTGATTCATCAATTATAAAGTGACCACTTGGATTTTTTCTGGTTTTCTTTCTATTCATGGACATCAAGGAGATACACACACGAACTGAAACTACAGAAATTATATCATTCTGCCCAATGAAACAATTTACACAATGTCAAAAGCAACAGTAGCTTTATTCCAGAAGTAATTTCTAAACTCAGTATTGGCTTTTCCAACTGAAGACCATGTCAATCAGAACTATAAGTATTATATGAAAACATAAATTTGTCTTGCAATCCTCTAGAAGACACACTCCCTGGAAAGAAATGACCTTCAAGTGTGATTCAGTTCCAAAAGAAGATTCACAGGTGGCAGACAAAAAGCTTTCCTAGCTGGAAGAACTGCAAAGTTAGACTAGGCTCACAGCCAAGATAGACACTTTCCATCTCAGGAATTACAATAAATAATAACATCTGTAACCTATGCAGCAACAGAAACGAAATCCACTCAAATCTGTTGCATCAAAAATTTATATGCCAAGCTTTAGGAGCACTAGCAAATACAATTAAGGTGTTTGATTACACAGAAAGAGCCAAGATTGCTCCACAGATTAAAATACTAGAGGTTTTTTATAAGAGAACTTTACTGAAAGTAGTGTTATTACTATTTTTCTTCCAAAACATTAATTCCTCTTTTTTTGGGCAATATAAATGCATTATTACTAGTGATTTAAGCTATGGAAATGAAGAAGGAACAAGAGTTCCTCCATGCAGCCGTAATTTCATTTTACAAAGTATAAGATGGGAGAGAAAAGAAGGAGCATCCTATCTTCTCCTACTACCTTCTTCAATGCTTTTGCTTTTCCCATTTTTCTCCCTAGTACAACAGCAACTTCAACAGCAACATTAGCAAATGTTCTTTCAACCTCGGAGGTAGCATATCATCCACTATTTAGTCATGTAGTGGTTTGAACCAGGTTTTCCCCCTGAAACTAAGAAAGTGGTA
>NW_020902867.1:0-487 GCF_003984885.1 Neopelma chrysocephalum
TGGGAGAACTGGGGCTGGAAGGTGGGAGAACTGGGACTGGAAGGTGGGAGAGCTGGGGCAGGAAGGTGGGAGAACCAGGTCTGGAAGGTGGAGTATCAGGGCAGGAAGGTGGGAGAGCTGGGGCTGGAAGTTGGGAGAACCGGGGCTGGGAAGTGGGAGAACCAGGGCTGGGAATTGGGAGAACCAGGGCTGGGATGTGGGAGAACCGGGGCTGGAAAGTGGGAGAACTGGGGCTGGAAGGTGGGAGAACTGGGGCTGGGAAGTGGGAGAACCAGGTCTGGAAGGTGGAGTATCAGAGCAGGAAGGTGGGAAACCCGAACCCTGGGTTTGAGGGGTTTTTTTGCCCAAAAAATGATGCTTCCAGGGCTGGAAGGTGGGAGAACTGGGGCTGGGAAGTGGGAGAACCGGGACTGGGAATTGGGAGAACCGGGGCTGGGAAGTGGGAGAACCAGGGCTGGGAAGTGGAAGAACTGGGGCTGGGAAATGG
>NW_020902868.1:0-656 GCF_003984885.1 Neopelma chrysocephalum
AGGGCTGTCAGGGCTCGGGGCCGACGATCAGCGCCGCGGTTAATGGGCATGGCAGGGGCCCGGCTGTGCTGACTGACGTGTCAGACATCAGAGCTGTGTGAGACCTGGCAGCGCTGTCACAGAGCTGCCTGCCAGCCCCATTAACCGCGGCGCTGATCGTCGGCCCCGAGCCCTGACAGCCCTGCAGGGGAGCACGACAGGGCTGCAACGGGAGCAGGGCACCGATTACACATGGCCCCACCGAGGCACACACAGCCCCTCCAGAGCATCCCAGAACGGGGAGGGACCGGGCACAGGACAGGGTACAGGATAGGGCACAGGACAGGGTACAGGATAGGGCACAGGATAGGGCACAGGATGGAGCACAGGATGGGGCACAGGATGGAGCACAGGATGGGGCACAGGATGAGGCACAAGATGGGGCACAGGATGGGGCACAGGATGGGGCACAGAACAGGGCACAGGACAGGGCACAGGATGAGGCACAGGACAGGGCACAAGATGGGGCACAGGATGGGGCACAGGACAGGGCACAAGATGGGGCACAGGATGGGGCACAGGATGGGGCACAGGATGGGCACAGGATGGGGCACAGGACAGGGCACAGGATGAGGCACAGGATGGGGCACAGGATGGGGAACAGGATGGGGCACAGA
>NW_020902869.1:0-383 GCF_003984885.1 Neopelma chrysocephalum
AGCCTGGCACAGCAACAGCAGGCAGCCCTGTGCCTGCTCACAGTGCACCACAGGGATGGTGGTGCACAGCATGGCACAGCCAGGGAGTCCAACCTCATCCAGCCACCCTCGTCCCCGGGATAGCACAGCACGGCCAGACTCTGCCCCAGGGCTGCCCTTACCTTCCTGGTCGCAGCCTGGTGGGGGACGAGCAGGGCCAGGGTGAGCAGCAGCAGCAGCCCAGGGTCCCCGTGGTGTTGTTGGTGGTGGCTCTGCCTGTGCTGCTGCCCCGCGCCCGCTCGGCCCCTTTCATAGCAGGGGGGCTGTGGGTGGGCAGCGGCCGCCCCTGCCGGGCCCCCTGCCACAGGACACCCATCAGATGGGAGAGCCCCATCCCCTCTGGA
>NW_020902870.1:0-348 GCF_003984885.1 Neopelma chrysocephalum
GGGAGAGCGGGGGTCAGGGGTGGGGGGTACATGTGTGGTCAAAGCTGAGCGGCACAGGGGCAGATGGGGGGGTTATGGGGGCAGATGTGGGGTTGGAAGTGGGGATTTATGGGGGCAGATGTGGGTGGGGTCAGAGCTGGGGGGGTTGTGGGGGCAGATGTGGGGTTGGAACTGTGGGGTTATGGGGGCAGATGTGGGGGGAGTCAGAGCTCAGGGGGGTTGTTGGGGGGGGGCAGATATGGAGCTGGAACTGTGGGGTTACGGGGGCAGATGTGGGCGGGGTCAAAGCTGAGGGAAAGGTGGGCAGGGTGACACAAGGGCTCCTGGTGACATGGGGGTCCCCATCAC
>NW_020902871.1:0-396 GCF_003984885.1 Neopelma chrysocephalum
CCACAACCCTTAAACCCCGCCCACAGCCCTTAAACCCCACCCACAACTCTTTAGCACCACCCACATCCCTTAAACCCCGCCCACAGCACCCAAACCCCACCCACAGCCCTTAAACCCCACCCACAGCCCTTAAGCCACGCCCACAACCCTTTCAGCCACACCTACTTTTAAAGCCACGCCCACCCCTTTTAACCACACCCACCCCCTTAAGCCACACCCCCTTTTTAGAAGCCACTTCCACCGTTCTTTAGGCCACGCCCCTTTAAGCCCCGCCTACCTGCGCCGCCATGTTGGAGGGGGCGGGGCGGAAGCTCAGGGGGTCGTCAGGACCTGTGGGCGGGGTTTAAGGGTTGTGGGTGGGGTTTAAGGGCTGTGGGCGGGGTTTAAGGGTTGTGG
>NW_020902872.1:0-552 GCF_003984885.1 Neopelma chrysocephalum
CCGCCGACATGGCGGTCCGGGGGCTGGCCGAGGGCCAAAATCGGATACGGTAAAGGATTCTTTCCAGACCGGATGCGCCGGAGTCGGGAGCCCCAGCTGCGCTCGTAGAGCGGAGCGCGGCGCACAAAGGGCAGAAGGCAGCCGGAGGCCCAGGCCCCTACTTCTGGGCAAAAATGGCCGTCGTTCACAGGCCGGCGCACCGGCTGGCCGGGGGCTAAAATTGCATACGGTCGAGGATTCCTTCCAGACCGAAGGCGCCAGGACCGGGACCCCGGCTGCGCGCGTAGAGCCGATCGCGGCGCACATGTGGCAGGAGGGAGCCGGAGGGTCAGGCCTCATCTTCTGGGCACAAAGGGCCGTCGTTTGCGGGCCGACGTGCCGGTCGGGAGGCGGCTAAAATTGCATACGGTCGAGTTTTCCTTCCAGACCGAAGGCGCCAGGACCGGGAGCCCCGGCTGTGCGCATAGAGCCGATCGCGGCGCACAAATAGCAGGCGAGAATCGGAGGGTCAGGCCCCTCCTTCTGGGCAAAAAGGACCGCTGTTCGCTGGCC
>NW_020902873.1:0-959 GCF_003984885.1 Neopelma chrysocephalum
AGAAGGATGGGCCTGACCCTCCGGCTCCCTCCTGCCCTTTGTGCGCCGCGCTCTGCTCTACAAGCGTAGCCGGGGCTCCCGACTCCGGCGCATCCGGTCTTGAAAGAATCCTCGACCGTATCTGATTTTGGCCCTCTGCCACCCCGGACCGCCATGTCGGCGGCCAGCGAACGGTGGCCCTATTTGCCCAGAAGGAGGGGCCTGACCCTGCGGTTCCCCCCTGCCCCTTGTGCGCCGCGATCGGCTCTACGCGCGCAGCAGGGGCTCCGGGTCCTGGCGCCTTCGGTCTGGAAGGAATCCTCCACCGTATGCAATTTTAGCCCCCGATTGGCAGGCGCACCGGCACACGAACGACGGCCCTTTTTGCCCAGAAGGAGGGTCCTGACCCTCCGGCTCTCGCCTGCTATTTGTGCGCCGCGATCGGCTCTACGCGCGCAGCCGCGGCTCCCGGTCCTGGCGCCTTCGGTCTGGAAGGAATCCTCGACCGTATGCAATTTTAGCCCCCGCCCGGCCGGCGCACCGCCCACGAACGGCGGCCTTTTTTTCTCAGACGGAGGGGCCTGACCCTCTGGCTCCCGCCTGCCCCTTTTGCGTTGTGATCGGCTCTATGCGCGCAGCCGGGCCTCCCGGTCCTGGCGCCTTCGGTCTGGAAGGAATCCTCGACCGTATGCAATTTTTGCTAACAACAGGCAGGCTCACCGGCCAGCGAACGACGGCCCTTTTTGCCCAGAAGGAGGGGCCTCACCCTCCGGCTCTCGTCTCCTATTTGTGCGCCGCGATCGGCTCTACGCGCGCAGCCGGAACTCTTGGTCCTGGCGTCTTTAGTCTGGAAGGAATCCTCGACCGTATGCAATTTTAGCCCACGGCCAGCCGGCACGTCGGCCAGTGAATGACGGCCCTTTTTGCCCAGAAGGAGAGGCCAGACCCACCAGCTCTCGCCTGCTATTTGTGCGCCGCGA
>NW_020902874.1:0-515 GCF_003984885.1 Neopelma chrysocephalum
TTCCTCTACTTCCAGGACCGCGTCGGGGACACGTTCCGGTAATTCCGACCTGCGTGTCCCGGTTCCCCGGTCACCGCGTCCCCCCACTCCCCCAGAGGGTCCCATTCCCGGTGTCCCCAGTTTGTGTCCCAGCGTCCCCCCTGTCCACCCTGTTTCCCCCCTGTGTCCCCAATCCCAGTCCCAGTGTCCCCTGCCCCAGTCCTCCGAGTGTCCCCAGTCCCAGTGCCCCCAATCCCTGTCCCAGTGTCCCCCCCCACTCTCCCACAGGGTCCCATTCCCAGTGTCCCCAGTTTGTGTCCCAGCGTCCCCCTGTCCCCTCCGTGTCCTCCCAGTGTCCTCAATCCCAGTGTCCCCCCATCTCCCCCACTCCCAGTGTCCCCAATCCCAGTGCCAGTGTCCCCCCCCAGCCCCCCCATGTCCGCAGTGTCCCCAGTGCCCCCAATCCCAGTCCCCGCGTCCCCCCACTCCCCCACAGGGTCCCATTCCCAGTGTCCCCAGTTTGCATCCCAGTGTCC
>NW_020902875.1:0-745 GCF_003984885.1 Neopelma chrysocephalum
AGCAAGAGCCCTGAGGAATGAGGCAGGGAGAGAATCTGCCTTCCCAGGGGCTGGGGGTCAGGGCTTGGCCCGTTGGATTAAGGAAACAAGTCACTGTTTATTCAGCATTAGAGACACCTTTCCCTTGCTTGTCCATCCTTGTCATCACTGTCTGCAGTTTTCTGCTCTAACTGGAACCTGGGGACACCTTCTCAGTTGTGTCCCTCAGTGAGACTCATTAGCACTACAGCAAACTTTAGTGTTTCAATCTCACTTTGACTTCTTAAGAAGTTGTTTGAACTTCCTCTCAGGGACTGATTCTCATGTAAACAACGCCAAACCCCCTTGAGGGTCATGAAATGCCTGGGGCTGTTGCTGTGCTGCTGAGCTGGGCCGGGCTCCTGGCACACAGGGAGCTCCTGGCAAGCAAGAAGAGCTTCAAAGAGACAGCTCTGCTGGTGAGCAGCTCCTCTCCACAGCCCAGCAGGGCTGAGGGCACTGCCAGGGCACCCAGGGCACAGGAGAGAAGGCAGAGAGATGAGAGGCAGCCTGGGCTGGGAGGTGACTGAGCTCTCACTCCAGGAGAAACCTTCCCAGGATTTGAATGAAGAATTCTCTGGCTGTAGGAAAGTGCAACTTGCCTGCCTGGAGGCATCTCCTAAATCTGGCCCATCCCACAGCTTCCAGGATCTTTCAGCAGGACTCTCCCAGTTGCTGCCGTGCAGAGGAAGTGGCCACATGGCAGAGCAGGGCAGGAGCTGCAGGC
>NW_020902876.1:0-418 GCF_003984885.1 Neopelma chrysocephalum
CAGACTGCAACCCCCATTCTGCTTTCCCTTGTGCTGCTGTGGGGGAGAAAGTGGAAAAGCTGGAAATTAAAGAGTGAAGTTGAGCCTGGGATGAATGGGGGGTGGACGCAAGCGTTCTAGTTTTCTGTTTGTTCCTCATCATCCTACTCTGTTTTCAATAGGAAATAAATTCATTTTCCCCAAGACAAGTACATTTTCTCCATGACAGTAATTGGTGAGTGATCTCTCTGCCTTTATCTTGACCCATGAGCTTTTCCATCCTATTTTTCAGCCCTGCCCTGTGTATGGGTGAGGTTGAAGGAGTAGCTGGGTGGGGGGCTGGCAGCTGCCCAAGGTCCAACCTCCACAGCAGGTCCTCTAAACATGAAATTGTTCCACCATGAACTGAGCAGAACCTGAATTGGTCATTCCTCTCACC
>NW_020902877.1:0-645 GCF_003984885.1 Neopelma chrysocephalum
GACTCCCTGCTGACAGTCACCATGTCAGACAGGGAGGAGGAGGCCCCCGAAGAGAGGGAGCCAGGGGAGAGCAAAGTGCCCCTCCCACAGCCTGGCAGAGGGGCTGTCGGGGCTTTCATGGTTCCACCACAGGCTGGCACAGATTCTGATCCACCTTTGAGAAATTGTGTGGTCGACGTGTTCTGGATAAAGCTGTCCCACCTTTGCACATTGTGACTCAGGAGTTTCGGTGGCCAGTTTGCGTGTCAAAAGCACTCAGTATTAAAACGTAGGAAGTTGCATCTGTGCACGAATCTGCACGAGCTCAATGCCCTGCATACCCACACAGGCTTTTCTGTCCCGAATCCTGCTGATTCCGTGCCTGGGACTGGATTTATTTCAGCAGCTAAATGGTTCACTGGAGGACTAATTGGCTCTGAGAGCTCCAGTCCTTTGCAGCAGATTATTGGCGTGCTGGCAGGAGCAGCTCCCTTCCTTCCCTCCCCCCTTCATTATAAAAACAGGAACTGCAGAGAAACCAAATACCACATGGGCCCTGCGCCGAGCCCGTCAGTGCTCCCGGCTCGGTGTTCAGCGCAGAAAGTGCCTTTTATATTTGGGAAGCGGAGGGAGAAAATTCTGGAAGCGCGAGAACGCGGCGATAGC
>NW_020902878.1:0-1009 GCF_003984885.1 Neopelma chrysocephalum
TTACCACACATCCAGAGGGAGCAATCCAGAGCCCACCTCGTCCTACCGTTCCCAGGAAGGCAGTTCATGGGCTGTCTGGGGAGGAGTCACGTGGCTTCTTCTCTTCTTCCTTCCCCCTTTCCCGATTGTCTCCTGCAAAAGCAAAGCTTTCTTGGCTTTCCTTGCTCAAGGAGATGCAGCAAAGGCCATCTTTTCAATCTAATACTGGAAACTACCTGAGGTTGTCATTTAAGGGGCTTCTCTCAGGTCCCGCACTCATCAATCCCCTTTGCCACTGGTTTTCTTGGCAGGTTCTGGCCTTCACGTCCTACAAGCAAAACCACGAGGAGCAAATTCAGCTGTTACTGCAACCAATCCAAGCTGGCACTCTGATGTGAAAGGATACCGGCTTGGCCTTACCAGGAGAGATCCCACATTAGGGGTAATACCTACAGGTTCCGCCCTCTTCCACTCTCCTGGAATTCCACTGGCCCACACCACAGGAACAACCGCAGCTGCCACGTCAGTCGGGACCCTGCCGCTGACAGGAGCTATTCCCTGCACAACAAGAGCTGCTGCTTTGACACATTTACTTTCAGCAATTACAGGGTCAATATCCCCAGTTTTCAATTTCATTTCTGCCTCAACTTTTCCAGTCCATCTCTTTCTAGCACAGGTTTGGGGGAGTTTGGCAAACAGACACACTTGGGAATTACCCAATATTTTCTCAGTCTGACCCCTGGCACACCAATCCCCTTAACAGGGCCAGTCCTTAATTCTCCCTCTGTTGCGTTAAGGACTGAGGAAGCTGGACCCGTGTCTGACCAGGACACGTGCAAACCAAATGCTGGGGACTGGAACACACACCTGGCCCTCCTGGAGCTCTTACAGTTATATTCCAGAGAAAACAGCCAATTGTACCATCACTGCTCAGTTCTTAAGCCCAATCCCACACTTCTTTTGCAGTTGGAGCACCACTTTTATAACCCAATTACAGTCCATTAGAGAGCTCCACGTCTAGCAGGGACAG
>NW_020902879.1:0-539 GCF_003984885.1 Neopelma chrysocephalum
CAGACTGGAGGCGCGGGGGCCGGAAGCCCTGTCTGCGCGCGTAGAGCTGAGCGAGGTGCACAAAGGGCAGGCGATAACCAAAGGGTCAGGCCCGTCCTTCTGGGCAAAAAGGGCCGTTGTTTGCGGGTAGACTTCTTGGGCGCCCCAGGGTTTCCCAGGATCCAAAATCGGATATGGTCGAGCATTCCTCCCAGACCGGAGGCGCCGGGGTCGGGAGCCCTTTCTGCGCGCGTAGAACCGAACGAGGCGCACAAAGGACAGGCGAGAGCCGGAGGGTCAGGCCCCTCCTTCTGGGTAAAAAGGGCCGTCGTTTGCAGTCCGGCGCACCGGCCAGGGTCCAAAATCAGATATGGTCGAGCATTCCTCCCAGACCGGAGGCGCCAGGGCCAGGAGCCCCATCTGCACGCGTAGAGCCGAGCGAGACGCACAAAGGACAGGCGAGAGCCGGAGGGACAGGCCCCTCCTTCTGGACAAAAAGGGCTGTCGTTCGCAGGCAGGCGTCCTGGCCTCCCTGAACTGCCTGAGGTCCAAAATCGGAT
>NW_020902880.1:0-546 GCF_003984885.1 Neopelma chrysocephalum
CTCATCGCTCTTTTCTTTGTCGAGCCGTTCCTGTTTCCTTGCTTTACTTTCTGTCTTTCAGAGAACTCCTGCTGTCCGTCCTTCCTTCCCCTTTCCTAATTTTCTTTCTCTCTTTGCTTTGCTTATTCCCGCAGCTTTCCATTCTTCAGTGACTCCACCAATCCACCTCTCTCTACCCGCACTCATCTCTTCAGCAAATACTAATGGACACTTCCACTACTGCACACCTTGAAATCTGCTTAAAATTCTTCTCCGTGTGGTCCTGACTGCTTCTGTGCCCCTAGTACTGGGAAACAAGATCCAGTGTAAAAAGCAATTCGGACGGTTTTTCTTCCTTATGTCCCTGCCAGTGGCGGCAGGCAGAGCCCAGGTGAAGCAGGACCCGCTGCTAGAGACCAGCGAGGGCAGTGAAATCACCCTCAAGTGCTCAAACGCTAACATAAGAATCGGTGATTTAATCCATTTCTACCGGCAGCTCCCGGGCCACAACCCCGAACTCCCGGTACGCGCTTCTGAAGTGTCCAGAGAGCGGCGGGCTTCAGCGTG
>NW_020902881.1:0-711 GCF_003984885.1 Neopelma chrysocephalum
TTACAGAATCTGTAGTTGGTGGGTAGTGCCAGCTTTACCAGATGCCTTCAAAAGCTGCAGTCCCATTGCCCTGCATGAACAGACTTCCTGTGCCAAGGTCTATACAAATTTTCCCACAGTGAGGTTGCAACATCTTTCTATGTCTGACAGCCTTTAACTTCTCTCTGCCTCACTCCCCTGCCCTAGGTGCTGCAGGCAGTGCCCTCAGCCCTGCTGGGCTGTGCATAGGAGCTGCTCAACAGCAGAGCTTCTCTTTGAAGCTCTTCTTGGTTGCCAGGAGCTCCCTGTGTGCCAGGAGCCCGGCCCAGCTCAGCAGCACAGCAACAGCCCAAGGCATTTCATGACCCCCAGGGGGGTTTGATGATGTTTACATGAGACTCAGTCCCTGAGAGGAAGTTCAAACAACTTTTCAAGAAGGCAAAGTGAGATTGAAACTCCAAAGTTTCTTGTTGTGCTAATGAGTCTCACTGAGGGACACAACTGAGAACCTGTCCCCAGGTTCCAGTTAGAGCAGAAATCTGCAGACAGTGATGACAAGGATGGACAAGCAAGGGAAAGGTGCCTCTGATGCTGAATAAACCTTGACTTGTTTCCTTAATCCAGAGGACCAAGCCCTGACTCTCAGCCCCTGGGAAGGCAGATTCTCTCCCTGCCTCATTCCTCAGGGCTCTTCCTGGGGAACTGGGATGTGGGATGTGCAATGCCAAGGGC
>NW_020902882.1:0-1205 GCF_003984885.1 Neopelma chrysocephalum
TCCAAGTTTTCTTGTTACAATTTTGACACTTTACACAAATCCAAGGGTGACATAAGCAACCATGAGTGTGGCAAGCACTTGTTAACTGTCTTTGCAAATCACTTGTATCTATAATTTCTCCTTCGAGATCAATTCCTTTCTTCTGTAGTGCTGTCTTCCACATAGTCATTAGATTATTTAGTCGTATTCGGCGTCTATGTTCTGCAGCTGGGTCCAGAGGCAGAAGGTGCGAAGGGTTCATGGAGTTGCAATGAAGGTGGTCTGCAACACTCAAAGAGGTCTTCTTCACCTTTCTTATAAAGGCTTACCTAAAAAAAAAATTCTAAACACATACTTCACTACTAGGATTAAAAGAATACAATTTATAGTCAGGTAACATAATTATATATATACTTATCTGATTTATAGCATTACTATTTACTACTTACATAGCATAAGTTTGACTATACAGTTTCTCTTTTGATCGAGTTTTAACCCTCAATCTGATCAGAGCAATAGGCAAAGCTTGATATCATTGTAAATTAGTTTCTTGACATTTTAGTAATTTGTTCGATAAGATGATTTAATTTTTACTTGCCCACTGGCCTGCAGCTTGTAGGGCGTATGTAATTCTCATTTGATCTGCAATGCTTTGCTTGTTACTCTCACAACTTTTGCACAAAAATGTGAACCTCTGTCTGGAGAGATGCTCTTTGGCACCTCAAACTGTGATATGATTTTCTTTAACAAGATTTGAGTTATTTTTCTTTCTCGGTTTGTCCTGTAGGGGAATGCTCCAGGCCACTCAGAAAATGTGTCAGTCAACACCAATAAATATTTATACCCCCCTTTTCTAGGAAGTTCAGAGAAATCAATTTGCCATACTTCACCTGGGAATTTGCCTCGATTTATTGTTCCTAGATGTATTTTGGTTCTTGTATTTGGGCTGTTCTTTAAGCATC
The DNA here is from genome assembly GCF_003984885.1 of Neopelma chrysocephalum. Lineage (NCBI taxonomy): Eukaryota > Metazoa > Chordata > Aves > Passeriformes > Pipridae > Neopelma > Neopelma chrysocephalum. Next base: position 942 of record NW_020902882.1, read on the forward strand.
TTTTGCATTGGGAAGTGACCTGTTTTATGGTAGTGAATAGTTTTGGTCCTGCTATTTTAGTTTGCAAATACTGATAAAGTGGATCTAAAATCCAGTGGGGCTTTTCATGTTCTATTCTTACGAATTGCCACATTAATTTTCCTGGTATTATTATTTGTCTTGTTTCTAATTGACTCTATCCATTGTCTAATAATTTTGCCTTTGTTTCTTTGAATCCATCTATGATCTGATTCCTGATGGTTTGGTTGAAAGTTAGTATCCAGT
>NW_020902883.1:0-565 GCF_003984885.1 Neopelma chrysocephalum
TTTTGCTCTCACCCCCTTTTCTCTCCCCACAGAGCTCCTGAGCCACCAGCGGCCGCAGCCCCTCCCCGTGGCCTGTGGGAAATGACTGCATCGTTGGCCTTTAATATTGAGCAGTTGCAGCTCTGAAGTTGCAGAAGAATGCAAACAACTCTAAGGAAATATTTCCTGCAGTGCCGGACAGAACAGACGTGGTGCAGCCGAGACCAAAGGTCCCCAATTGCGATGTGTATAATGTCACCAGTGACGCTGTGCAGGGTGTCCTCAGGTCCCCAGTGACAGTGAGCACAGTGTCTCCTGTGTCTCCAGGGAGGGTGTGTGCGGTGTGTTATGTTTGAGACTTTTAACCAGTTATGTTGCAGCACCATAGTATCCAAAAAGTATAAAAAGAAACATTTGAGAGCAATAAAGTTGCCGTGTGCCTTTCCCTGCTATCGGAGCGCTTTCCTTTCCCTCGACAGTGGCCTCGGGCCCAGCCGGGACCCCCCAGTCCAGCCCCACCCACACTTTGGGGGGGTCGAGTGTCCCCCTCGGCCCTGCTTTGCTTCGCATTCAAACCCCAGCTGGC
>NW_020902884.1:0-436 GCF_003984885.1 Neopelma chrysocephalum
AGGTTTGATACACAAGAAGGAACCGTCATCATACAATATGTAGATGACTTACTAGTGGCCGGAAAAACACAAAAAGAAGTAGAGAAAGAAACAGTAAGACTGTTAAACTTCTTGGGGGAACAGGGATTGAGAGTGTCAAAGAATAAACTTCAATTTGTGGAGAAAGAAGTAAAGTACTTAGGACATATTATAAAGAATGGAGGGCGTAAGCTAACCCCAGAAAGAATAAAAGGAATTTTAGACCTCCCTCTCCCAAGAACAAAGAAAGAGATCAGACAATTTTTAGAATTAGTGGGATTTTGCAGACTATGGATTCTAGATTATAGCAGTAAAACAAAATTCCTGTACGAAAAGTTGACAAATGACACGGCACCCGAAAAAGCCTACCGAGCAGAATACTCCCCAGAAGAGGTGAAGGAATTTAACAAATTGAAAG
>NW_020902885.1:0-623 GCF_003984885.1 Neopelma chrysocephalum
TACAAGGTCCCCCCCACAAATGGTTGGCAGACACTGCCAACCTCTCCCACCTGCCCCCAAAAGAACCACAAACACCAATTGGGTTCAAAAACTTCCCGCAATCGGGATGTGCCACCCCCCTCCAGCCCCCTCGCAGCGGCTTGGGGGAGCGCCGCTGGGAAAGCAGCCTGCCTTGGCTGGCTCTGGCAGCTGCCGCAGCCCCCGACAGGCCCTGTTCGGACCAGGGAGGGCGGGTGGCACAGCTCCGCTCTCACGCCCCGCCCGGGAGTTCTTCCGGGAGACGAGGAGCGGGCGGGAGCGGCGGCGACCCTTTCGATGGAGCCGCGGTCGAGCAAGCTCTGTCCGCTCAGCCGCGGCGCGGAGCTGCCCCCCGCGTTCCCCTCAGGCACCTTTCTCGGTGCTTTTGCTTTGGGATCCGGCGAAGCCGCGCCTGCGCTGCCACGCTGCCCGCAGGCGCTGTTGGAAGGGCGGGTGGGAGGTCCGCGGTCCCGTCCCGTCCCGGGAGAAGGGGAGGGAGGCGGGGCGCGGGCGGGAGCGAAGCAGCCCCTGGGAGCGGGGCCTGAGGGGACAGTGGGGTTCTTGGGGACGGGCAGGGCGGGAACGGGCGGGCGGGGATTGGCGGG
>NW_020902886.1:0-1322 GCF_003984885.1 Neopelma chrysocephalum
TGCATACGGTCGAGGATTCCTTCCAGACCGAAGGCGCCAGGACCGGGAACCACAGCTGCGCGCGTAGAGCAGATCGCAGCGCACAAGGGGCAGGCGGGAGCCCGAGGGTCAGGCCCCACCTTCTGGGAAAAAAGGGCCGTCGGTCGTGTGCCGGTGCGCCGGCCGTCCGGGGGCTAAAATTGCATACGGTCGAGGATTCCTTCCAGACCGAAGGCGCCAGGACCAGGAGCCCCGGCTGCGCGCATAGAGCCGATCGCGGTGCACAAATAGCAGGTGGGAGCCGGAGGGTCAGGCCCCCCTTTCTGGGCAAATAGGGCCGCCGTTCGCTGGCCGCCGACATGGCGGTCCGGGGCTGGCCGAGGGCCAAAATCGGATACGGTCGAGGATTCTTTCAAGACCGGATGCGCCGGAGTCGGGATCCCCGGCTGCGCACGTAGAGGTGATCGAGGCGCACAAAGGGCAGGAGGGAGCCGGAGGGTCAGGCCTCTTCTTCTGGGCACAATGGGCCGTCGTTTGCGGTCCGACGCACTGGCGGGCAGGGGGCTAAAATTGCATACGGTCGAGGATTCCTTCCAGACCAAAGACGCCAGGACCGGAAGCCCCGGCTGCGCGCATCGAGCCGATCGCAACACACAAAAGGCAGGCGGGACCCGGAGGGTAAGGCCCATCCTTCTGGGAAAAAAGGGCCGTCGTTCGTGGGCCGGTGCGCCGGCCAGCCGGGGCATAAAATTGCATACGGTCGAGGTTTCCTTCCAGACCGAAGGCGCCAGGACCGGGAGCCCCGTCTGCACGCATAGAGCCGATCGCGGCGCATAAATAGCAGGCGAGAGCCGGAGGGTCAGGCCCCTCCTTCTGGCAAAAAGGGCCGTCGTTCGTGGGCCGGTGCGCCTGCCATTCGGGGGCTAAAATTGCATACGGTCGAGGATTCCTTCCAGACCGAAGGCGCCAGGACCGGGAGCCCCGGCTGCGTGCGTAGAGCCGATCACGGCGCACAAGGGGCAGGAGAGAGCCGGAGGGTCAGGCCCCCCTTTCTGGGCAAATAGGGCCGCTGTTCGCTGGCCGCCGACATGGCGGTCCGGGGCTGGCCGAGGGCCAAAATCGGATACGGTCGAGGATTCTTTCCAGACCGGATGCGCCGGAGTCGGGAGCCCCGGCTGCGCACGTAGAGTTGATCGCGGCGCACAAGGGGCAGGAGGGAGCCAAAGGGTCAGGCCCCTCCTTCTGGGCACAAAGGGCCGTCGTTTGCGGGCCGACGCGTTGGCGGGCAGGGGGCTGAAATTGCATACGGTCGAGGATTCCTTCCAGACCGAAGGCGCCAGGAC
>NW_020902887.1:0-403 GCF_003984885.1 Neopelma chrysocephalum
GGCTTGGGGTGGGGCTTAACCGAAGGGGTGTGTCCAAGAATTGAGGGTGGGGCTTAAGCAAAGGGATGTGGCTGCATATTTGGGGGTGGGGCTTAATGAGGGGGTGTGGCCAAAGGGCTGGGGGCGGGGCTTGAGGAAATGGGTGTGTCCACAGATTTGGGGGCGGGGCTTGCAGGAGCAGGTACAGCTGCTTTGGGGGTGGAGCTTATTTTGGGGTGTGGCCAAGGAGAGGGATGGGACTTATTGGGGGAGTGGCCACAGCTTGGGGGGTGTGGTTTCCAAAGGGGGTGTGGCCAATGCTTTTAGGAGTGTGGCTTAAACGAGGAACCAATGGACAGCAGGGGGAGGGGCTTATGGCCTCAGGGGCGGAGCTTTCCCTCAACATCCTGCAATGGGGGACCCC
>NW_020902888.1:0-494 GCF_003984885.1 Neopelma chrysocephalum
TTTTGGGATGATTTGGGGTGATTTGGGGGCATTTGGGGTGTTTGGGGTGATTTTGGGGTGTTTTTGGGGTATTTCGAGGTGGTTTTGGGGTGTTTGGTGTGATTTTGGGGTGGTTTTGGGGTACTTTGGGGCGGTTTTGGGGCGTTTTTGGGATGTTTGGGGCGTTTTGGGGGTGTTTGGGGCGTTTTGGGGGTGTTTTGAGGTGATTTGTGGTGGGTTTGGGGTGTTTGGGGCGATTTTGGGGTGATTTTGGGGTGTTTTTGGGGTGACTCACATCCTTGTCCCCCTTCTTCTTGCGGGTCTGCACCGACAGCGACTCCACCTCGCTCTCGAACTGATCCACCTGCATGTTCAGGGTGTCGATGGTGTTCTGGGGCAAAACCACCCAAAAACGGGGCTCAGCAGCAAATTCCAGCAATCCCAGGGTCTTCCAGGAAAAAAAAAAACGGGATTTGGGGCAAAAAACCCGGGGTTTGGGAGAAAAAAATAACAGC
>NW_020902889.1:0-1146 GCF_003984885.1 Neopelma chrysocephalum
TTGGGAGGATTTTGGGGATTTTGGGGTGATTTGGGCAGATTTTGGGGTGATTTGGGAGGATTTTGGGGTGATTTGGGGTGATTTGGGGATAACTTGGGAGGATTTTGGGATGATTTGGGAGGGGTTTGGGCGGATTTGGGCGGATTTTGGGTGATTTGGGAAGACTTTGGGGTGATTTGGAGGCGATTTGGGGGTGTTTTAAGGTGATTTGGGTGACTTTGGGGTGATTTAGGGTGATTTCGGGGCATTTTTTGGGTGTTTTGAGGTGATTTGGGGCATTTTGGGGATGTTTTGGGGTGATTTGGGGTGGTTTTGGGGTGTTTTGAGGTGATTTGGGGTGGTTTTTGGGTGTTTTGAGGTGATTTGGGGTGATTTGGGGATGATTTGGAGCATTTTGGGGTGACCCAGGGTGATTTGGGGGTGTTTTGAGGCAATTTTGGGGTGTTTTGGGGGTGTTTGGGGTGATTTGGGGTGTTTTGGGGGCATTTTTGGGGTGATTTGGGGTGTTTTGAGGTGGTTTTGAGGTGATTTGGGGTGATTTTGGGGCGTTTTTGGGGCAATTTGGGGTGGTTTTGGGGTAATTTTGGGGCGGTTTTGGGGTGTTTGGGGTGATTTGGGGTATTTTTGGGATGATTTGGGGTGATTTTGGGGTATTTTTGGGATGATTTGGGGTGATTTGGGGGCATTTGAGGTGTTTGGGGTGATTTTGGGGTGTTTTTGGGGTATTTCGAGGTGGTTTTGGGGTGTTTGGTGTGATTTTGGGGTGGTTTTGGGGTACTTTGGGGCGGTTTTGGGGCGTTTTTGGGATGTTTGGGGCGTTTTGGGGGTGTTTGGGGCATTTTGGGGGTGTTTTGAGGTGATTTGTGGTGGGTTTGGGGTGTTTGGGGCGATTTTGGGGTGATTTTGGGGTGTTTTTGGGGTGACTCACATCCTTGTCTCCCTTCTTCTTGCGGGTCTGCACCGACAGCGACTCCACCTCGCTCTCGAACTGATCCACCTGCATGTTCAGGGTGTTGATGGTGTTCTGGGGCAAAACCACCCAAAAATGGGGCTCAGCAGCAAATTCCAGCAATCCCAGGGTCTTCCAGGAAAAAAAAATGGGATTTGGGGCAAAAAACCCGGGGTTTGGGAGAAAAAAATAACAGC
>NW_020902890.1:0-976 GCF_003984885.1 Neopelma chrysocephalum
TCCCAGTGCCCCAGGAAGAGCCCTGAGGAATGAGGCAGGGACAGGATGTCCTTTCCCAGGGGCTGGGGGTCAGGGCTTAGCCCTTTGGACTAATAAAACACATCTAGGTTTCGTTATCATCAGAGCCACCTTTCCCTTGCTTGTCCATCCTTGTCATCACTGTCAGCAGTTTTCTGTTCCAAATGGAATCTGGGGACACTTTCACAGTCATGTCCCTCAGTGGGACCCATTAGCACTACAAGAAACTTCAGTATTTCAAATTCATTTTGACTTCTTGAAAAGTTGTTTGAACTTCCTCTCAGGGACTGAGTCTCATGTAAACAACATCAAACCCCACTGAGGGTCATGAAATGCCCGGGGCTGTTGATTTGCTGCTGAGCTGGGCCGGGCTCCTGGCACACAGGGAGCTCCTGGCAAGCAAGAAGAGCTTCAAAGAGACAGCTCTGCTGGTGAGCAGCTCCTCTGCACAGCCCAGCAGGGCTGAGGGCACTGCCTGCAGCACCCAGGGCACAGGAGAGAAGGCAGAGAGATGAGAGGCAGCCTGGGCTGGGAGGTGACTGAGCTCTCACTGCACGAGAAACCTTCCCAGGATTTGAATGAAGAATTCTCTGGCTGTAGGAAAGTTCAACTTGCCTTCCTGGAGGCATCTCCTAAAGCTGGCACATCCCACAGCTTCTAGGATCTTTCAGCAGGAAAGTTGCTGCAGTGCAGAGGAAGTGGCCATATGGCAGAGCAGGGTAGGAGCTGCAAGCAGCAAGGACAGAGAGGAGAAGGGAGTAGGAGGTTGAAGGGATCCTGGGGTGGGAGGACAGGGCAGAGCTGCTCAGGGGAGGAACCTTGCCAGCCCTTTGCCACGCTCAGGCTCTGGCTGCAGAGCAGTGCAGGGGAGTTCCTGCAAGTGCCTCTCCCAGCTGCCAAATGCCAGCAGTGGCAGGAGCTGTCAGGATGGCTCTGCTGGATTTCCTGGGGTGCAGCA
>NW_020902891.1:0-728 GCF_003984885.1 Neopelma chrysocephalum
CAGGAAGAGCCAGAAGTGCAGGAGCTGCAGCTCCCGCCTGTCTGCGAATGCCAGGAGGAGGAACTGGGCCATGGAGCTGCTGTTGGACATGAGCTTCCCTTGCATATTAGTACTTGTCTGAGAAAAAAAAGGCAGTAACAAGTTATGATGGATGTCTCAGAAAAAAATCCATTCCAGTCCTCATGTAAACCCCTCAAACCAACTTTTCTCTCTCACAAAGAATCTGTGGCTGGTCCATTTTAGGAGCTCCGTTGAGTGCTGGCTCTGAAAGCTCCAATGAGCAGGGGGCTCTGCTGATGTTCTGGAGGATTCAGTTCTGCCCTACAACAACAGGTAAATAGGAACTGGGAGTGATGTTTGATGGCATTAAACAGCTTCTCATCATTGTCACTCCCAATTCACCCCATTGCAGAGCAGAGATGTGGGCAGATTTTTTTGGTTTTTTGCTTCCAGTTGCCCCACCAGAGGGAGTGGAATTTCTAAGGCAGAAATCCTTGGCATTTTTACTTCTGTCTATGAGGCACTTTGTGGGTCCTGTGAGACAAATAGATCATCCCTTCCTGCAGTGTGGGGCAGACAGTCTGTCCATCAGCCCTGCTCTCAGCTGCCCAAGGCTGTCACCTCTCTGAGCTGGAGGGCAAAGGCACCCAGGTATTCCCCTGAGGAGAAACTGGACCCTGTTGGGAGCTGGTGACTCCAGATCTGCAAACTCCTCATCCTGTCTCATC
>NW_020902892.1:0-375 GCF_003984885.1 Neopelma chrysocephalum
CCCTGCTCCCGGCTGGGGAGGGGGTTTAACTGGGACACCCGGGGGGAAGGACAGGAGGAGCCGGGGTTGTGTCCCCCACCCCGGAACCCCAACACTCACCCTGCGCCGAGCGGCACAACGAGCCCGGGACAAAGGCGGGCAGCGCCGGGCACTGCCCTTTGCCCGGTGCGCCCAGGGCACAGGGACACGGGCGGGTGGGCACGGGGACACGGGGGGGACCCGAGGGGGCACGGGGACACGGGGGGGCCCGGGGACACGGGGGGGCACGGGGACAGCCCGCCGGCGGGGCTGCGCGGGGGGGGGGGGGCTCAGCTCCCCGCGCACGGGAAAGGGGAACAGCCCCACCCTGCCCCGGGGAAGGGATTGGGGGTCCCC
>NW_020902893.1:0-322 GCF_003984885.1 Neopelma chrysocephalum
CGATCTTTGGGCCCCCTCCTCCTGCCCCCCCTCCCCTCCCTGCAGGCTCTGAATTCCCCTGGCTCTCCCTGTCTCCATCCCCACCCTGGGCCCTGCAGGAACAGGGATCCCGGGGGAAACTGGATGGAGTGGGGTTGGGGGGGAGCAGAAGGGATTTTCCCCCTCAGACTGGGCCAACCATGGGCTGGGGGGGCTGGGGACACCCGTGTCCCTCCCCCAGCCCCACAGGGGCCAATCCTGCTTAAACCTTTGCTGTGCTTCCCCAGCCGATCGCAGGACAAGGAGGAGGTGGATGTGTTGGGGTAAGTCCTGGAGTTGGGAT
>NW_020902894.1:0-845 GCF_003984885.1 Neopelma chrysocephalum
ACTCCGGAGCCGGGCACCGAATGCCTCATCTGCATGGAGCCTGTGGAAGACAGAAAGACCTTCAACACCCTGGTGTGCCCAGCCTGCAAAACCGCCTGGTTCCACAGGGACTGCATCCAAGTAGGAGTGGTTCCCTCACCCCGGGGGGCACGGCAGGGGCTCAGCAGCACCAGGGCCTCACTGGCTGCTTGTGTTTCTCCTGCAGGGACAGGCTCTGCATGCTGGTCTTTTATCCCTCCAGTGCCCCCTCTGCAGAAATGATGACACTTTTCTCATGGATATGTTCACCATGGGGATCTGAATCCCATTCAGGCTGGTGTCCTTCTGCCTGTCTCACAACACAGGGGGTGCAAGTGCTGTGCTGTGCCAGCAGCATCGGACCCCAGACTCATACAGCAGATCCAGAAGTCACCATGACAGGAGCTGTGTTAGAGAACCCAGTGCTGGGAGCTCCACTCACCGGGGGGACAGTGAGACAGGGACCCACCGCTGACACGTCCCACGTCAGACAGGGAGGAGGAGGCCCCCAAAGGGAGGAAGCCAGGTGAGAGCAAAGTGCCCCTCCCGCAGCCTGACAGAGGGGCTGTCAGGGCAGGCAGCACAGGTGCCATGACTGGGGCCATTGTCTCTCTCCCCTCCAGCATGCCTGCTGTGTCAGCCATCAGAGGCTGACCCGGACATCTGCGGGGAAAAAATCCAGATAACTGGGCTCTGTGCCCGCGAGTTCTGCCTGGTGAGTTGCTTCATGAGCTCCCTCCGTTTTTTGACAGGCAGTCCCTGCCACTCTCTCCTCATCATTGAGTGTCATTTTTCTACAGTTTTTTGCCAGCCACCTTCTTCACCAC
>NW_020902895.1:0-608 GCF_003984885.1 Neopelma chrysocephalum
CCTAAGTCTAACCCTAACCCTAACCCTAACCCTAAACCTTACCCTAACCCTAACCCTAAGCCTAAGCCTAAGCCTAAGCCTAACCCTAAGCCTAAGCCTAAGCCTAAACCTAAGCCTAACCCTAACCGCAAACCCTAACCCGAACCTGAACCCGCACCCGAACCCTAACCCTAACCCTAACCCTAAACGTAACCCTAACCCGAACCCTAACCCTAACCTGAATCCTAAGCCTTACCCGAAGCCGAAGCCGAACCCGAACCCTAACCCGAACCCTAACCCGAACCCTAAACCCTAACCGTAACCCTAACCCTAACCCTAACCCTAACCCTAAAAACTAACCCTAACCCTAAACCTAACCCTAACCCTAACACTAACCCTAACCCTAACCCTAAGCCTATGCCTAAGCCTCAGCCTAAGCCTAAACCGAAGCGTAAGTCTAAGACTGACCCTAACCCTAACCCTAAACGTAACCCTAAGCCTAAGCTTAAGCCTAAGCCTAAGTCTAACCCTAACCCTAACCCTAACCCTAAACCTTACCCTAACCCTAACCCTAAGCCTAAGCCTAACCCTAAGCCTAAACCTAAGCCTAAGCCTAACCCTAACCCTAA
>NW_020902896.1:0-365 GCF_003984885.1 Neopelma chrysocephalum
CGTCCCAGTATCCCCCAGTAATCCCCCAGTGCCCCACAAAGCCCCCCCAACTGTCCCCAGTGTGTGCCCAGATGCCCTTGGCCTTTCTGTGAGTGTGTGTGGGGGGTGTTTTTGTGGTCAGAGGGTCCAGGGGGGCTCCTGGAGTGAGATGGAGGATTGGGGACATCAGGGATGGGGTTTGGGGACAGTGGGGAGGGGTTTGTGGACAGTAGAATTTGGGATGTCAAGGAGAGGGTTGGGGCCATGGGGAGGCCCTGGGGACATTGGAGACAGCAGGGGGGTCTCGGGGTGTCAAGGGGAGAACTGGGTACACCAAGAGGGTCTTGGGGACAGCACGGGGGGTCTCAGGAACCACCTGCTCGTGG
>NW_020902897.1:0-749 GCF_003984885.1 Neopelma chrysocephalum
GGGGGGCCCAAGGCATCTTCCTCTCCCTCGCAGCCTCCTCCTCCATCTGCCCAAGCTTTGGGAAGGACAAATCCTGATGGGGAGGAAATCAAGTGCTGAGCGTGTTGGCTTGGGGGTTCCTCCTGCCCAAGTCCATCTCTAGAACTCACTGGGCATCCTGTGACCATAAAAACCTCCAAAACACCAAGATTCAGCCCAGAAAAACCCAACCGACATTCAGGCAAAAAAACCCTCAGAAATAGCGAGATGAACGCCTCGGAAACTGCAAAAAGTTAGGGTTCAGCCAAAAAATACTCCAAAATATGAAGATTCAGCCCAAAAAAAGGTGTTTAATTGGGAGGATGAGGGGAGCGAGGTTATTTTATGAGCACTTGATTGAGTTGCTATATACTAATCAAAAGCTGTATTAATGTAGTGTCACTTAAAACTCTCCAGGGCTGTTCCTCGAGGTTCTCTGGCCCCCTGCCAGCCCAGGGCTGTTTCTCCAAACCACCAAACCACGTGTGCCAAACGCCCTGGTTGGTCAGTGCCGGCTGGGGGAGAGGGCACTCGCTGAGGGGATGAGAAAACTGCACCCAGGGCTGGGCTGAAAGAGGCTTCAGCACCACTTCTGATGGCCCAGGGGCAGCATCTGGCTTCTCCCAAACAGAGAGATGGCACTTGTTCCTCTGCAGGGAGTCAAGGGCAGGAGGGTGACTCCTGCTGCATGGATGGAATGGCAGAGGATCCCTTGGGTCCCCAGGATGGAT
>NW_020902898.1:0-1982 GCF_003984885.1 Neopelma chrysocephalum
ACCCTAACCCATGACACTAACCTCTGACCGTAAGGTGTGAGCCTAACCCTAATCTGTGTCCCTAAGCCTAACCCGTGATCTTAACCTGTTACTCTAAGCTGTGACCGTAACCGTTAGCCGTGACCATAACCTGTGACCGTAACATTAGGGTGTGACCTTCACCTGTGATCCTAACTGTAACCCTAAGTGTTTGTTGTGATCCTAACCTGTAAGCCTAACCTGTAATTGTAACGTGTAAGTTTTAGACCGTAATGGTAAGGGTAATTGTAGTGTGGTGGTGTGTGGGTGTGGTCATTTGTAATTTTGGTTTGGTGCTGTTGTTGTGATTGGTAATTATTGTGTGTGTGTGTTGGTAATTGGGCAGTGGGGTTTGCATGGGTGTGGTTATGGTTTTGTTAGGCTTTGGGGTGTGGGTTTTGTGATTTAGGGTGTTTGGAATTTTTGTGTGTGTTGTGATTGGTGTTTGTTGTGTGTTTAGGTGTTTTTTGTGGTAGTTTTTTTTAATTTGTAGTAGTTTCCTTGATTGTGCTGTAGGTGGCAGTAGTCTTGGTAGGTTTTGGTTGTAATTGCAGTTTGTAGTCGGTAGGTGGTGCTATTGGTGGTGTTTGATGATGTCGTTTTTGTGTTGTGTCTGTAGGTGGCAGTATTTCTTGTTTTTAGTGTTTGTAGTCCGTTTTTATGTCAGTAGGTGGGAGTATTTTGTGGTGTTTTGTGACTTGTGGGTTTTTTGTTGAGATATCTGTGCTGTAGTGTAGTTTTTTGTCAGAAGTGCTTTGGGTTGTTATGTGTGTTCTGTGGTATGTTAATTGGCTAATTAGGTGGTTATTGGTGTTCGTGGCGGACCGTGGGTTGTGCTCATGTGTAGTTAGGTTGTAGTTGCTGTGGGGCAGAAATGGTTTTGGTAGTGAGGTGGTACAGTTGGTGATGTGGCAATGAGGGTGTGGTGCTTATCAGGTGGTCCTGAGGGGGCGTGGTATTGATGTGGTAATGAGGGGGTGTGGCTACAAGCTGGTAATGAGGGGGTGTGGCAACGTCGTGGTAATGAGGGGGTGTGGCAACGAGCTTGTAACGAGGGGTTCCTGAGGGGGTGTGGTAGTGATGTTGTAATGAGGGGTGTGGTAATGATGTGGTGATGAGGGGGTGTGGTAATGATGTGGTAATGTGGGGGTGTGGTGTTGATGTGGTAATGAGGGGGTGTGGCAATGAGGTGGTTATGAGGGGGTGTGGCAATGAGCTGGTGATGAGGGGGTGTGGCAACGAGGTGGTGACGAGGGTGTGTGGGAACGAGCTGGTGACGAGGAGGTGTGGCAACGAGCTGGTGATGAGGGGATGTGGCAATGAGCTGGTGATGAGGGGGTGTGGCAATGACGTGGTAATGAGGGGGTGTTGCAGCGAGGTGGTAATGAGGGGGTGTGGTAACGAGGTGGTAATCAGGGGGTGGTGCTTGTGACGTGGGAATCAGGGGGTGGTGGTTGTTACGTGGTAATGTGGTGGTGGTGCTTATCATGTGGTAATTAGTGGGTGGTGGTTATGATGTGGTAATGGCGGGGTGGTGCTTATGGTTTTGTAATGAGGCGGTGGTCCTTCTGATGTGGTAATGAGGTGGTGGTGATTATGACGTGACGTGGTAATGTGGGGGTTTTGGTTTTTGTTACGTTTCTGTGATTGCTACGGTGTGGTGAAGAAAAATTAATTAACTAATTAACCAATTAAGTCATTAATTAATTAACTAATTAGGAGGTTATTAAGTAATTAGGGGTTAATTTGTGTACTCATTTATGTGGTGGGGAGTAATTACTGTGTATATATACTGTGTATATACTGTATGTATTTAGTGTTTATAGTATGTGTAAAACAATAAAAATAATAAGTATGGTGCAGCAATACAGGGACTGGGTTTGTCCCAGGGAGTAAATGAAAATTTAATTTAATTAAAATTTAAATTTTAATTAAAGATTTACTCCCCGGGACCAACCCAGTCC
>NW_020902899.1:0-1424 GCF_003984885.1 Neopelma chrysocephalum
TCAGTATCTCAGGATCATGGACACAGCTCTAAACACACCGTGGGGCTGATTAAAATGCAGAAATCCCTCAGGATCTCTTTGTCTTCCTTTAATTGTCTTCAAGGCAATTTCAAAACAAGTCTTCAAAAATTGTACTTTTTTTTAATTTAATGATGGATATTTTTAAGTTCAGAGAAGAGGTGATAGAAGTGTTCTCCAAGTGATCTTGATGCTTAATGTCTTCTCAGGAGATCCAGACTAACCCTGTATGATCATCCTTGCTCGTCACCCCCCAACCTCACCAGTTCTGACATGGCCCATCTTGGACTGACAGCTGATGCAACTCCAAACACACTGTGGGACCCATTAAAACATTAAAAAAAAAATTATTTCCCTTCCTTTAATTGTCTTCACGTCTTCAAGATATCAACAACAACTAATTAGAGTTGTTTTGTAGTTTAGGTAAGGAGGAAGATTTTAAAGTGGAAGTCACAAAAAATATATTTTTTGATGAAAGGAAATGATTTACACAGAGCCTTGGGATGCAAGAGGGTCAGGATGCAAAGGATTTGGATCCAAAGACAAGGGGGCAAAAGACATTAGTAGAACTTAATAATTGACCAGTTGAACAGTTATCAAGTGATTCAATAGCATTTGCTATAATTTTAACAGTGACAGAATTATAGATTCACAACAACAACATTCCCACCACAGTCAATTCACACCCACACCCAGGCAGAGATGTGTGGACACATCAAGAGCTGGGTGTGGAAAGGTCCCTCTCCCAAATTCTCCTTGTTGTCAGGGAAACACTCCCCCAAATCCCTTTGTGTTTGCCAACAGACAAGGGTCCCAGCTGGAGGAGTGTTTGCTGAAGGGGATCAGAATTGTGCTGGGCATCAGCGAGGGTCTTTGGAGTGTTGCAAACTGGAGGGTTCCCGAGCTGGGAGAGGCTGCCAGAGGTGTCCCACTGAGAGGGAGGTGCTGGGGAGCTGCCAGGGCCTCCCTCAGCCCCGCTGGTTGTGGGCTCCCAAGGTGACTGGCTTTAGTTATCTGCTGAATTTCCATCGTGGTGTCAGGAATGACTGGAGTTCCCAAAATATTTGGGAATTGTATCCAAACTGTTCCATTTGGGTTACAATTCAGGTAGATATCGTTCCAAGGTTTTCAGGGGATGACTGATTATCCTGTGTTCCCCAGCTCTTACACCCATCTCAGTCAGCTGGATGGTTTATTGACAATGTGTCCCGAGGGGCGGCACCTCCGATGCCATAGAAACCCCTCCCCCCGCATTAGGAAACATTTGGAATTGATGAGGTGTTCCAGTGGAGCATGAAAATGAACAGCAATTTTCCTAAAGCCAGGAACCAAGCAGAACAAAGCAAGGCCCCAGCAGGTGCAGAGCAAAGGTCCCCCCATCCCTCTGTGCCCTGTGGCCGCTGAGG
>NW_020902900.1:0-483 GCF_003984885.1 Neopelma chrysocephalum
GAGCCGATCGCAGCGCGCAAGGGCCAGGTGAGAGCCGGAGGGTCAGGCCCCTCCTTCTGGGCAAAAAGGGCCGTCGTTCGTGGGCCGGTGAGCCGGCCGACTGGGGGCTAAAATTGCATACGGTCGAGGATTCCTTCCAGACCGAAGACGCCAGGACCGGGAGTCCCAGCTGCGCGCGTAGAGCCGATCACGGTGCACAAATAGCAGGCGAGAGCAGAAGGGTCAGGCCCATCCTTCTGGGCAAAAAGGGCCGTCGTTCGTGTGCTGTTGCGACGACCGGCCGGGGGCTAAAATTGCATACGGTCGAGGATTCCTTCCAGACCGAAGGCGCCAGGACCGGGAGCCCCGGCTGCGCGCGTCGAGCCGATCGCGGCGCACAAATAACAGGCGAGAGCTGGAGGTTCAGGCCCCTCCTTCTGGGCATAAAGGGCCGTCGTTCATGGGCCCGCGCGCCGGCCGACCGGGGGCTAAAATTGCATACGG
>NW_020902901.1:0-1734 GCF_003984885.1 Neopelma chrysocephalum
AGCATGATTCCTGATTTGTATATTTTGTGGGTCAAAAAAAAGAGGTAGAGAGTGAATTATATGGAATGAAGAATAAGATTTCAGTGTTGATGACAGGAACAGAGGGAAAAAAACAGGAAAGCCCCCCACTCCAAACACTATCAAAAGCTTTAGAAAGCAGGCTGGGCCCAAAATGTGTTACTCAGTGAGTGTTCTGCAGAAGAAAAGAGGCAGTTTATTGCTTCTTAAAAAAAACCCCAGTCATCATTTTCCTTACGGCATCCCTGAGCTCCTGGTTCTTGAGGCTGTAGATGAGGGGGTTCAGTGCTGGAGGCACCACTGAGTACAGAACTGCCACCACCAGGTCCAGGGATGGGGAGGAAATTGAGAAGGGCTTCAGGTGGGCAAATGTGGCAGTGCTGAGGTACAGGGAGACCACAGCCAGGTGAGGGAGGCACGTGGAAAAGGCTTTGTGCCGTCCCTGCTGAGAGGGGATCCTCAGCACAGCCCTGAAGATCTGCACATAGGAGAAAACTATGAAAACAAAACAGCAAAGTTCTAAAGAGAGAGTAAAAAACATAAGTCCAATTTCCCTGCGGTAGCCTGAGTGTGAGCAGGAGAGCTTGAGGATGTGTGGGATTTCACAGAAGAACTGGCCCAGGGCATTGCCCTGGCACAGGGGCAGGGAAAATGTATTGACTGTGTGCAGCAGAGCAGTGAGAAAGCCAGTGGCCCAGGCAGCTGCTGCCATGTGGGCACAAGCTCTGCTGCCCAGGAGGGTCTCGTAGTGCAGGGGTTTGCAGATGGCAACGTAGCGGTCGTAGCACATAATGATAAGGAGGGAAAACTCTGCTCCAAGAAAGAAGACAAGTAGAAAGACCTGTGCAGCACATCCCTTGTAGGAGATGGTTGTGGTGTTCCAGAGGAAATTGTGCATGGCTTTGGGGACAGTGGTGCAGATGCAGCCCAGGTCTGTGAGGGAGAGGTTGAGCAGAAAGAAGTACCTGGGGGTGTGCAGGTGGTGGTCGCAGGTTACAGCACTGAGGATGAGGCCGTTGGCCAGGAGGGCAGCCAGAGAGATGCCCAGGAAGAGCCAGAAGTGCAGGAGCTGCAGCTCCCGCCTGTCTGCCAATGCCAGGAGGAGGAACTGGGCCATGGAGCTGCTGTTGGACATTTGATGCCTCTATATGGTTTTCTGTTTAGGAGAAAAAAGACAGAATTGTATTAGGCCAGACTCAATCACCAAAACATATTGGATGTCTCATAGCAATTCAACATTCAGGGCCTCTTTTCAGGAAGATCTCTCTGCGTCCCTCTTCCTGAGCTCTGAGTTTTGCTGGCTGAAGGGGGCACTGGGAGCAGGGACCCTGGAATGGGCTCTCGAGGAATCCTTCTTGCGGTGCAGTGAGAGGCAACTTGGAGCACAGGCTGACCTCCAATTAAATGCACTTGTGATGTATCAAAGTGTTTCCAGAACTGCTGGTCAAAGTTTGCCCAAGGGCAGAACAGAGGGAGAGAATTTGGGGGACTTGATTTTGTTCCAGTTGCTCTTGCCAGGAGTGAGTTTGGATGGCTGAAATCTCTGACATTTGTAATGTGCTCCAAGTGAAATCTTGTGAGTCCTGAGAGGCAAAGGGATGGTCTCTTGGTGCAGAGACAAGAGCTGGCATCTTTCCTGTTCACAGCTGCCCCTGGCTGGCAGCTTGGTACTGAAGGGGGAATCACCCTTAGGAATTCCCTTAAAAAAGAAACAAG
>NW_020902902.1:0-1028 GCF_003984885.1 Neopelma chrysocephalum
TGTCTGCAAATGCCAGGAGGAGGAACTGGGTCATGGAGCTGCTGTTGCACATTTGTTGTTTCTTAGCACAGGGCCTGTTCAGGAAAGGAAAAGACAGGGAACAGTTAAGACAGACCTCTGTGAAAAAGCAACTCCATTTCTAAAAGAAATCGATGCGTCAAATGTCACTGAATGCACTGCCAAGGAGTCAGTTTTGCTCTGTTGCAGTGGGACATCGAACTTTTTTGATAGAGCTCTCACACACAAGGAATGTCAGATGTAACAGACCTTGAGTACAAAAGTTCCATCTCTACACCCATTACCCAGAAAAGCTGGGGCCGCAGAGCAGAAGCTTAGTCTGAGCTTAGAATAATTTTGACTGTGTTTTCTATTTTTACCATCACATCTGGGGAAGGTTCTTTCCACTGCAGGAATCCTCATTTCTATGTCCCAGCACACAGTGCCCAGCAGAGCTGCAGGGAAGGGCCCCCAGAGCTGCCTGAACGCCCCCTCCCCCAGGCCTTGGGGGCACTTACCTCCACTCCCTGCCCAGGGCTCTGCTGCCTGGAGCTGTCCCTGCCAGCAGCTGCTTCCCTTGGCCCAGGGCTGGGCCCTGCCAGTGCTGCCAGAGCCCATCCCAGCCCTGGGGGCTCAGCTCTGCCCTGCAGAGCCCTCCCAGCAGCACAGGGCACTGCCCAGGGGCATCTCTGGCTGAGCAGGATCTGATGGCAATGTCAGAGCAACCCTGAGGAGGCTGGAGAAGCGTCACTGCTGCTGTCTATAAGACAGTTTTGATGTCTGATACTTTCAGGTTCTATCCCCTCTAATCTAACAGACTTCAAGTTCAAGTGTCCCCTCCTGTGCTCAGGGATTGATTTCCCTGTCGCAGTCAGCATCCAGACAACCCAGAGTATAACACTGAAAGAACTGGTTCATTCTCTTTAAGGTATCCCCTGTCTGTCTGTGCCTCTTGCAAATACCTTCTGGGAAATTTCCTGCTTTGATCTGGAGCTGTGACCAGCCCTCATCCCTGCAGCACACTTTGGAGA
>NW_020902903.1:0-453 GCF_003984885.1 Neopelma chrysocephalum
CATATAACCAAAGAACTGGTACTTTGCCAAACCACACAGACCCATTTCCAATTGAAAGCTCAAAAGATAAAGTGAAAACAAGATTTTTTTTTTTTTTAACTTTTTATAATTCAAAGATGATCGATTTGATCTTCAAAACAATTTTAAGGACAACAGAGAGACTGAGCTTTTAGAGAGCTATACTGACTGTAATAAATGAAGCAAAGAAAACTGTTTTAGCAAATGCAAACATTGTTTTAGTATTAAGGATTCGGGAGCTGAAGTTTTGAAAAAAAAGTGAAGACTGAATCTGACAAAAGCAGTGATCAAGAGCAAAAAATCCTTAGACATTCCCTTCAGCAACAGTGACCAGAAGTCATAATTGAACAAGCATTCATGGACAATGTGAGAGGATTTCTTCAACAGGCCTGTACCAGCCACATACTAGTGCTCATAGAGAACAACAGACTTTTT
>NW_020902904.1:0-317 GCF_003984885.1 Neopelma chrysocephalum
AGCCTTTTTGCCCTCCTCTGGGTGCATTCAAGGACCTTCACATCCTTTCTAAATTGTAGGGCCCAGAACTGCACGCAGTGCCCCATGTGAGGCCACCCCTGTGTTTGCTCTGATACACCCAGGATATAAGGCAAAACCCACTAGAAGCTCATTCATTTAAAAGAAAGAATAATGTAAAA
Organism: Neopelma chrysocephalum; assembly: GCF_003984885.1. NCBI lineage: Eukaryota > Metazoa > Chordata > Aves > Passeriformes > Pipridae > Neopelma > Neopelma chrysocephalum. Next base: position 180 of record NW_020902904.1, read on the forward strand.
CAAACCCAACAAAGATCAACACCTAATTCTTTGAAACACTCTGCATTTTTGATTGCTGAGGTCCAGCTGTGCTATTTCTGTCTTGGGAGCTCACTTATGGACCATATGTGTTAGAGAATCAATACCCTCTTGTAATTA
>NW_020902905.1:0-345 GCF_003984885.1 Neopelma chrysocephalum
TTTCCTTGGGCTTTCCAGCTGACCTGGGGATATTGGGCACTCTTTCACGTCAAATTATGAACCAAGCGAACGAGATTTATGGCTCTGTGGGTCACCTCTAAACACCCTGAGCACTTTGGTTTTATGTTTACATGAAAACAGAGGAGCAAAATCCTGGAATAAAAATGGGATTCCCTTATCTAAACACTATCCCCATTACCTACACAAATCCTTTTACACTCCTACCAAAGCAGTTGACACACATGGGGGCATTTTCAGGGAAATAGGTCCCTGCCACTGACAAAGCTGGCCATGGTCTCACAACCAACAGCAATTCCACAAACCACAAGTGCTTCATCTGCTCTT
>NW_020902906.1:0-682 GCF_003984885.1 Neopelma chrysocephalum
CTCCCAAATGCATCTGACAGGGCCCACGGACTTGTGGATGCCAAGTTCTCCCAGGAGATCTCAACCCAGATCCCCCCTGACCACAGAAAGTCTTTCTTCCACCATTTCTTTTCACTGCTCTCCTGGGTCAGAGACTCCTCAGGGCTGGTTTTCTGTTCCAGAAGGGGCGACTCCACCGCTCCCCTTCCTGGCCTGCTTTGCCAAAACCCCTGGAGCCCTTCATGACAACACTCCAACCCTGGAGCCATCCCACCATCTCTCTGGGAGATCCAGGTCTCCAGCTGCCCAGGATCTCTAAATCTCTGTGTTTGTTTCCCTACCTCGGGCTTTGCTCTCCAGGCACTTCACTGAGGTGTTGGAGAGGGTCTGTTTGCCAGGAGGGCTGCAAGAGGACATCCCCTTGTCAGGCCTTGTGGCCACTGCCTGGGCTGCTGGACCTTCCTGGAAGTTTCCCCACTGGAGCCTTGTCTTGCTGCCTGGCTGGTCTCCACAACTCTGCCCTTCCCATGTCTTTCCTGGGTGAAATCCCTCCTTCCCAGCTTGGCTCAGACACCTGTGTCCCATTTCTTGAGGTGGATCCTGTGTCTCCCAATGCCCTGTTGATCTTCAAACAGGGTGCCATGGTTCCTCTGGAACCTCCTTCTCTGTCTGATATGTGCCACAGTCATTCAAGCTGTGCTTC
>NW_020902907.1:0-462 GCF_003984885.1 Neopelma chrysocephalum
TGGGCTTTAAGGGACTCCACAAAATCCCCTCAAAACCCCTGAAATCCACTTCTCGACCCATCGAAACCTCCTCAAGGTCCCCTCAAATCCCCTCAGAGACCTCATCCCTCCTCAGCACCCCCTAAACCCTCTCAGTGACCCGAAAAACCCACCTGGGACCCCCCAAGCTTATTCAAGGCCCCCCAGTCCCCCTCAGGGACCCTCAAAACCGTCTGGCACCCCTTAAACCCCCAAACCTGCCTAAAAGATCCCCGCAAAGCCCCGCAGGACCCCCAAACCTCCTCAGAGACTCCCAAACCCCACCTGGGACACCCCAAATCTCCTCAGAAACCAAAACTCCCTCGGAGACTCCCAAACCCCTTCAGGGACCTTCAACTTCCCCCCTAAGTTCTTTCAGGGACCCTCAAAACCTCCTCGGGAACCCCCGAACTCCTCCGCTAAGCCTCCACGAGACCTCCAGCC
>NW_020902908.1:0-1690 GCF_003984885.1 Neopelma chrysocephalum
CCAAGCTGCCTTAGCCAGAAGCCGCGCCGTTTCCCCCCCCCGCTGCCACCCCCCCCCCCCCCCCGCCGCCGTGCGCTGCCTCCGTGCGCTGTCTGTCCTGTCTGCCCTGCTGGTGCTGCTGTGCCCTGCCCGACCAGGAAGGGGGGAAGAAGCTGCGAACGAGCCCACACCATCACGCCGCTGCTGCTGTCTGCTCCCCGTGTCATCGAGTTCTACATCAGACTCCGAGATCAGACAGAGGGGCTCTGAGACCCAAATGCAGCTGTGAGAAAAGTTTTGCAAGTATCTGTGGCAGACAAAAAGTTACAACAACCAGAACTCTCTGCACCTCCTCTGCCATTGCCAGCTCCCTATATCCCCATGCAGGGACAGGTTTCCCCAAGCCCTTTTTTCCTGTAGACTCCACCACCTCCACAGAGTCCATTTAGGGAGGGGGAGGGAGTCGGACCGTGCTGAAGGAATCTGTAAAAGTTTGGGGGTTTAGGGGCTGGCGCGAGTGGGGAAGGTCCAGACCACAGATAAAAAGGAATTCTGTGAAATGCTATGATGGAGGGATGATTTGGTTGTTAACTCCTAATGCATTTTTAGTTATAACAGATGCAGGAGAAAATAGAAACTATTGAGTCTTAGATTAGAAGATGCTAACAGAAGCTATATCTACAATTATTCAGTATAAGTTAAGATTGAGCTATACTACATTTGTGTTACAGTATTTTAAGAATAAGTATTATCTCCAATAATAAGGACCCTTTTTTCTCTTAGCTCTTTAAGCTTTATCTCAGAATTCATTTCGTATAGACTGGACACACTAAAGTTTGTGGGAGTCTATGTTTTCCTTTGCACTGCAGTATTTTAGGTCTTTTGATGTGATGCTTTACCATATACACTTCCCAGATCTTTGAGATCTAGAGACATTTCTATTTGTTGTGTATATATTTTTTTTTCAAATGGCATGTGTTAATGAGAATGAGTAGGGAAAAAACTCTTCTGGTCATAGTTTCCTTGTGCTTTCTTTTAAACTCTACCTTATTCATGTCAAAAAGACATCACAATTCATTTCAGCTAAGATGAACAAAGAAATCTGCATAAACATGTAATCAGTGCTGTCTTAACCCTTCTTCTGTCTGATCAAGTTTCAGTCTATACATCTCATTGTGATTGAGTGAAAAAGAGGTCTACGGGAATAAGATACTTTTGTCCTTTACAGGAAGCACTTAGATTAACCTACTTTTTATTTCTTCTCTTTTTGTTACAGATTTCCACACGCATACAATTTAGCTTTCTTAAGACCTTGTTATGGCTTGCATGAGACTTAATTTACAGCACTGTTAATTGAGAGGGTTTAGACATACAACAATGTTCCCTGAACGCTTACCTTATCTGTATGCTCATTTGAGCTAAGAAATCTGAAAAAGGATTTTTTTTAAATTTAGGCAGATAGAATATTTTACAAAGAAAGCAAATGCTCTTGCACCCCAGAGCAAATGTTACCGAGTATGACTTATGCAATATATGTACTTTTTCAATGAGAAGGAGTAAAAGTTATAGACCCACTTTTTTATAACATTATCTTTGTGCTGACTATTCACAGTAACATCCTACGCAGCACGAAACTCTCACTGAACACCTATAAACTCGGTCATGTGTACCATATCCTACAGTTAACAGAACTGATTATGCATTTCAAGCA
>NW_020902909.1:0-647 GCF_003984885.1 Neopelma chrysocephalum
TGGCTCATCTCCCTTCTTTATCTATCTTTGTTTTCCTTTCTATATGCATATTTTAGCATTTTAGCTTCCTCTGTTTTCCTGTGTACTTATGCTTCTATTCCTTTGTGTCAATGTGTCCCACATACTTTAAAGAATTATTACCTCCACTGTTTCTAAGACTAAGTTCTCTATGCTTTTGCTTAAAGCCTACATCCTGAATTTAACTCTCTGGTTCTCAGATTGCTATGTTATATTTGCCTTCCAGGCCATACCTTGCTTCAGTATCCCATCTAACCCTGCCCTCTTTCAGTTTAAAAACCATTGTCCCTTGTCCTGTCCCTCCTGGCCCATATAGAAACTCCCTCTCCCTCCTTTTTCTAAGCCCCCTTCCCTGGTGGGGTGTCTTCAGCTCCTCCCAGGACCTGTGTGTGTGTCTGTATCTATCTTGTATCTGTCTATATTTATAGAGAGTATATATTTTAATACATTTCTATCCATACATTTATACCTAGATATTTATACACTGTAAATATTAATGCACACCTATCTACACAATGATGTTAACTTTGTGTCCAGACCTACCCCTTCCCCTCTGTAACCTTTTTGGGGGGTTTATTCCTTGGGATTTCCAGGGTCTCAGTTTCAGTGGAGCGGATCTTTCCCACCTG
>NW_020902910.1:0-443 GCF_003984885.1 Neopelma chrysocephalum
CCCATTGAGGGGCGGGGAAGGCGCCGGCGGCGGCGTCGAAAAGGGGCCGGGGGGGGGGGGGGGGGGGGGGGGGGCGGGTATGGGGGGGCCCCCACAGCGGGACCCCCCACCCCCAAAGGTCCCTCGGGCTTCTTGGAGGACGAGGAAGTCAAAGAGGAGGAGGATGATGATGAGGAGGAAGAGGAAGAAGCGGCGGTTTCGGGTTTGTGCTTGGTGGGTTGGGGGGTTCTGTCGAAAGGGGGGGCCCCGGGAGGGGGTGGTGGGGGGTACTCGAAGGTGGGTGGGGGGAGAGGCAGAGCTTTGGGGGGCTCGAAGGGCTCCGGGGGCGGCGGCTCCGGGCGCTGGTGGGTCAGGAAGTCCAGGAAGTCGAAGGGATACGACTGGAAGTGGCCGCTCTCGTCGCTCACGTTGGTCTCCATCGCCCCCCCCAGAGCCGGGGGGGG
>NW_020902911.1:0-1234 GCF_003984885.1 Neopelma chrysocephalum
CCAAAACTCACCTGGGGGACCCCAAAATATCCCTGAACCCAAACACCACCATGGGACCCCCTAAAAAGCTGTGGGATCCCCCAAACCCCACCCTAGTGCTGCGGGTGGACTCGTTCCACGAGAGCCAGGATGGGAAGGTGGGACCCAAAACGCACCTGAGGGAGCCCAAAACTCACCTGGGGGACCCCAAAATATCCCTGAACCCAAACACCTCTGTGGGACCCCCGAAAATCCCCCTGGGAGCCCCCAAACCCCCCTTGGGACCCCCCAAACCCCCTAACAGACCCCCCAACGCCCCCCAGCCCCCCTGTTTTGCCCCCCCCAGGTGGGATACGAGCTGAAGGAGGAGATCGAGTGCAAGTTCGACAAGTGGCAGGAGCCCCCCGGGACGCCCCAAACCCCCCCTGGGACCCCCCAAACCACCCCTGGGACCCCCCAAATACCCCGTTTTGCCCCCCCAGGTGGGGTACAAGCTGAAGGAGGAGATCGAGCGCAAGTTCAACAAGTGGCAGGAACCCCCTCCCCCCTTCCCGTGAAGCGGGATGGACAGAGGAAGAAGACGGGGGCCGTAGGTGAGTTAATTAGTGCTAATTAGTACCCCAGTTAACCCCAATTAATCATAATTAACCAGTCATTAACTGGTGGGTGGGCAGAGGGAGAATGGGGGGGCTGGGGGTGGGTCTGGTCTGGGTCTGGGTTTGACTCCCCTAATTAACTCCTAATTAGCCCCCAATTAATGCTCCAATTAGCACCTAATTAAGCCTCAAATTAACCACTTGTCAACCTAATTAACTCCTAGTTGAAACTGCCAGTTAATCCCTGAACTGACCCTCTAATTAAGCCCTAATAAACACCCAATGAACCTCTGATTAACTCCCAATTAATTCACCAATTAAATGGAATTAATCCCTAATAATGTGTAAGCTTTAACTAAGCCTTGATTAATCTCTTAACTACCACTAATTAACTCCCTATTTAACTATTGATTAACCCCGGAGTGACCTCTAATCAACCCCAAAACAAGGAACTCCCCAACTGAATCCTAATTAAGCCGTAATTAACACCTAATTTATATCTAAAACCCCCTGGTTAACCCTAACTAATGCCTAATTTATACATAGCTAGGGTATGAACCCTCTAATTAATCCCCTAGTAACTCTCCGATTAATCACTTAATAGATCCCTAATTACCCCCTAATTACCCCTAATTAGCCCCTAATTAACCCCCAGGTAC
>NW_020902912.1:0-712 GCF_003984885.1 Neopelma chrysocephalum
GAAACGGCCTTGTGCGCAGCGCGGGTAAACGGGGGGAGTAGCTCGGACTCTCTTTAGGTAGGGGGCACGGCGGCGGCCGCCTGGGCTCGGCCGCGGAGGTGCCGGCGGGGAGAGCTGTGGCCCCAGGGCTCGGCCAGGGCCCTCGGCGGGCGCCGAGGCGCTGCCGTTTCGGCCCAGCGGTCTGAGAGCGGAAGGAAAGGCCTTGTCCGCAGCGCGGGTAAACGCGGGAGTAGCTTGGACTCTCTTAATGTGTGCGTGGGTGTGGGATGGCGGTGGCCACCTGGGCTCGGCTGCCGAGGTGCCGGCTTGGAGAGCTGCTGTCCGAGCCCGGCGGGTAGACCTGGCGTCCCTGGCTCGGCGGGTAGACCTGGTGTCCGAGCCCGGCGGGCAGACCTGTTGTCCGAGCTTAGCGGGTAGACCTGGTGTCCGAGCCCGGCGGGTAGACCTGTTGTCCGAGCTTAGCGGGTACACCTGGTGTCCGAGCCCGGCGGGTAGACCTGGTGTCGGAGCCCGGCGGGACTTAGACCTGGTGTCGGAGCCCGGCGGGTAGCCCTGGTTTCCGCTAGCAGCGGGTAGACCTGTTGTCCGAGCCCGGCGGGTAGACCTGTTGTCCGAACCCGGCGGGTAGACGTGTGTTCCGAACCCGGCGGGTAGACCTGGTGTTAGAGCCCGGCGGGTAGACCTGTTGTCCGAGCCCGGCGGGTAGACCTGT
>NW_020902913.1:0-775 GCF_003984885.1 Neopelma chrysocephalum
ACACACCGATCCCTCAGCACGGCATTCCCAGACTCCCGGCACACACCGATCTCCCAGCACGGCATTCCCAGACTCCCGGGAAACAGCAATCCCCTGGCATTGCATTCCCAGACTCCCGGGACACACCGATCCCCCCCCTTTCCCCGACCCTTTCCCACGCTCCCCTCCGGGATCTCCGGGATTTCCAGGATCTCCGGGGACTCCGAGATTTCCAGGATCTCCCGGATCTCCGGGATCTCCGGGATCTCCGCGCTCCCGCCGCGCTCCCGGCGCTTCCCGCACCTCCTTCCTCCTCTTGGTCTCCTGGAGGGAGAGCAGGAATTCCTGGTGCTCCTTGCTGGTCCTGTCCATGAGGCTCTTCATCCTCTTCACTCCGTCGATGGCGTTTTCCACCTCGCCGTCGATGTATTTGCTGCCCGCCGCCGACAGCTCTGCCAGGGAGAGGAAGGGGCTCCTTCATCCTCCCCCACTCCCAAAAAAAAACCGGGAGTGCGGAGGCGTCTTTGCCCCCCAAAGTCCCGATTCCCGGGGGCGGAATTCGGGAAAAATGACCCGAAATCCCGGCCGAGGGGGATAAGGGGGGGGGTCTGTACCCACCACCCCAATATTGGGACCCCCCCTAACCCCGTGCAGCCCCCCCGGGGGAGAGGAATTGTGTCCCCCTTTCCGGGTTTTCCATGGAATAACGCTGTGCCCCCCCATCCAGGTTTTCCATGGAATAACGCTGTACTCTCCCCATCCAGTTTTTCCAAGGAATAACGCTGTGCCCCCCCCA
>NW_020902914.1:0-820 GCF_003984885.1 Neopelma chrysocephalum
AGGAATTTGCTGGCCTTGGGAGTGGAGCTCACAGGGTATTGAGAGGAGCATATCCCTCAAATACAATCTCTGTGCATACACAATATCTGTCTAGACAGACAGATAAAGCACTAATCAGATATATTCTGTATCATAAATATGGCACATATTCTATAGAATCCATCCTTAGCTATTGTATGATAGATCTGTAAGATATTACAAATAATAAGCAATAATAAGGCAAGTGTCCTCCTTAGGGACACACACTCCAATCGCAGGGCACCCCTTGGATCAGCACTTGGGGATACAAACTGACCTTGGGCTCAGGATGCAGCTGCGAGCAGAGGTTTCCCTGCAAGGTCTGCAGTGAGTCAAGCTCTGGAGAGGAGATTGTGCCCCACAGATGGGATTGCAGAGGCTCCCTCAGGTCCCCAGCAGGAACCATCACTCTCTGCAAGTCCCTGCCAGGAGGGTGTAGCCAGGTGGGGGTGAGGCTCTTGTGCCAGGAAGCAGCAGTAGGACAAGAGGGCTGGGTCTTGAGCTGTGCCAGGGGAGGTTTAGGTTGGATATTGGGAAGCAATTTTTTGCCGAGAGAGTAATGAGGCCTTGGAATGGGCTGGGCAGGGAGGGTTGGAGTCAGTGTCCCTGGAGGTATTGAAGGTGAGAGTGGATGTGGCCTCAGTGCCATGGTCTGGGAAGCACGGCGGGGTTGGATCCAGGGTTGGACTTGATGATTTGGGAGGTCTTTTCCAACCCAGCTGATTGTGTGATTCTCTGATTCCCATTCCTATGGTAGCACCTGCTTGAGGCTCCATCCCCAGGGTGAGAGAGATGTCTGTCC
>NW_020902915.1:0-1042 GCF_003984885.1 Neopelma chrysocephalum
CCCCCCAGATACTTTTGACCCCCCAATGCCCCCAAGACCCTTTTAACTCCCGCAAATTCACCCAAAGCCCGCCCAAGCCTCCCAAATCCCCATCCAACCCCCCCCCAGATCGCCCCAAATCTCCCCCAACCCCCCCTTAAATCCCTTCCAACCCCCCCAAAGAGGGATCACCCAGCACCCTGGGACAGGAACACAGTGGGCTGTACTGGGGGCACTGTGCTGTACTGGGAGGGCACTGGTGGGGGCTCAGGTGTCCCAGGACAACGTGACCCAGCTCCAGGAGAGATCTGGGGAGCAGTGAGGAGGTACTGGTCTGTACTGCTCTGTCCTGGTTCGTCTCCCCAATCCCCAAAGCCCGTCCCCAGCTGCCCCAGGACCCTCCTGGACCCCAAAACCCCCCAGGCCCCTGAGTTGGTCCTGCTGCCCCTTGAGCATCTGCAGCTCCTGCAGAACCAGGCATTTCATCAGCAAATGTGCAGCTGACCCCAAGCTGGGGGTGTGTTGATGTGCTGGAAGGCAGGAGGGCTCTGCAGAAGGACCCTATCCCCAGGGTGATAGAAATGTCTGTCCTTATATATCTGCAAGGTTAGTCTGTAAATGTGTGGTGTTAGAAAAGCAGGCTAAGTTCTGGGCTAGTTGTAGAAAGAGAAAGAAGCCCAGAGGCCAGTGCAAGCAGGCAGCCCTCAGCTTGCACATCATGTCCCCTCCGTGCAGGTTCCTGTCCTTGAGCCCAGGCCCTGAGGTGAGGCTGAGAAGTGGCGCGGAGGTGAGCCCAGAGCTGTCCCTGAGGTGAGTCTGAGAATAAGTGCAAGGCAGAGGTGCTGCTGAGGAACACAAACAGTGCCTGGCCATGGAGCCTGCAAGGAGGAGCAGAGACAGCCCTGGCAGTGTGGGGGGCCAGGTTGTCCCTGTGCCTTCCCCTGCAGGCCCTGGCTGTCCCTGGTGGGCCCCTGTCCATCCCCATCAGGTCCCTGCCCGTCCCCCCCGGGCTGAGCTCCCCCCAGGAAGTGCCGTGGAGCTGAAGCTGCTGCCATCCCCCCCC
>NW_020902916.1:0-1581 GCF_003984885.1 Neopelma chrysocephalum
AAAGGGGGGGGAAATGGGAAAAAGTGGGAAATGAGGGGAATGCAGGAAAAATGGGGAAGATGGAGAAAAGGGGGAAATATAGGAAATATGGGGGAAATAGGGGGAATGGAGAAAATGGGGGGAAATATAGGAAAAATGGGGAAAATAGGGGAAAATACAAGAAAATGGGGGAAAAATGGGAGAAATGCAGGAAAAATGGGAAAATGGGGGAAATTCAGGAAATATGGAGGAAATGAGAAAAATGGGAGAATACAGGAAAAATGGGAGGAAAATGGGGAAATTCAGGAAAAATGGGGGGAAATGAGGGAAATGGGAAAAAATCGGGAAATGCAGGAAATATGAGTGAAAATGGGGGGAAATACAGGAAATATGGGAGAAAAATAGGGGAAAATGCAGGAAAAATTGGGGAAATGGGATAAAAGGGAGAAATATAGGAAATATGGGGAGAAATGAGGGGAAATTCAGGAAAAATGGGGAAAAATGGGGGAAATGCAGGAAAAATGGGAAAAAATGGAGGAAATGGGAAAAAAATTGGGGGAATACCGGAAATATGGGGGAAGATTCAAGAAATAGAGGAAAAAAGGGGGAATACAGGAAATATGGGGGAAATGGGGGAAATGCAGGAAAAATGGGGAGGAAAATGGGGGAAATTCAGGAAAAATGGGGAAAAATGGGGGAAATTCTGGAAAAATGGGGGAAAATGAGGGAAATTCAGGAAATATGGGAGAAAATGAGGGAAATTGGAAAAATCGGGAAACACAGGAAATATGAGTGAAAATGGGGGGAAATACAGGAAATAGGGGAGAAATGTGGGGGAAATGCAGGAAATACGGAGGGAAAATGGGAAAAATGGGGGGGAAATGAAGGAAATAGGGAGGGAAAATGGGAAAAATGGGGGGAAAAGCAGGAAATAGGGAGGGAAAATGGGAAAAATGGGGGGAAAATGAAGGAAATATGAGGGAAAATGGGGAAAATGGGGGGGAAATGCAGGAAATAGGGAGGGAAAATGGGAAAAATGGGGGGGAAGTGCAGGAAATACGGGAGAAAAATAGGGGAAAATGCAGGAAAAATTGGGGGAAATGCAGGAAAAATGGGGGGAAACAGGGGGAATACGGGAAATAGGGAGGGAAAATGGGAAAAATGGGGTGGGAAAAGCGGGAATTTTCCCACCCTGGATCCTTTCCCGTTGTGGTTGCGGGAGTAGGGGTAGAAGGCTCCGAGTTCCATCCAGCGGGCGCAGAGCTCGAACCAGGAATCTTGGAAGAAGCCGCAGATGTCGGCGCCGGTCTGGGGAAGGGAAGGAAAAGCCAAGAGGATTCCAGGGAAAATTCCAGGGATTTGGTCACGGGGGGATGTCGGGAAGAGGCGGAGAACTCACGTAGGGGATGCCGAAGAGGCTGAACTCCATCATTCCTGCGGGGAAAAGCGGGAATTAGCGGGATTCGAGGAGAAATCGGCCCGGAATTCCCACGGTTTGGATGGTTCGGGGGCAGAAAATTGGGATAATCGGAGGGAAAGCGGGAAGGGAGGTGGAATTTTTGGCGTGGAAAATGGGATTGTTGGGAAAGAAGCAAAAAAAAA
>NW_020902917.1:0-827 GCF_003984885.1 Neopelma chrysocephalum
GAAAAGTCGGGAGCACATCAACCCTGAAGTCATCAAGTTCAGTTCAAAATCAATCGCTTATAAGTCAATAGGATCTTTAGAGGATAGCTTAAATAAGGTTTTATAAAGATAATTTCTAATAAGAAATAATGGGAATAAGTTAAGCTGTTTAAACAAATTTTATATTAATCCAGGGTAATTTAATTTCGTATGGTTTAGAATTTTTCCTTTTTGCATTTTGTTCCTTGTTTACTTTTCTAGATCCAAAAATGTCTGAGAGTCCTTTTGATTGGTTTAAGGTTTTTAATGTTAGTGCTAAGTTGAAGAAAATAATTTACGTAGCAATATGCAGAAGGCCTTAAAACAGCTACGATTCCTTCGCATGCCTTTATAAAGCCAAACCTTGTGGCCCAAACTATTCTGACACACAATGCCTTGGCATAATCATCCTTTCCATTGGAAATATAGAGAAGACTGTACATTGCCTTGACAAAGGAGCCTCCTTGCTAAAATTAATTTCATTTGTGGTATTCAAAGGAAGACTGCAATGTTTCTTGTTAGATTCATTGAAGAATACCTTTACTTCTAAAATGCAGCTACAAAATTTGTTATTAACTCACTCGGAACCAATGCATCAAAGCATTGATAAGTTGAAGAAAGAAAATAGTAATCAAAGCTTAGATGACATGTTTAGTTAGCATGATAAGTTAAAGAAAAACATTTAAAGCAATATTTGTATTCCTTTGTATCTTGTCTTGCGTTAGCAAACGTTTGATCAAAGTTTTTTCTGAGTTTTTTGTGTTTTAGAAAAATAAAAAAAGAAGGGGCAGATGTGGGAGCCCAAACCC
>NW_020902918.1:0-868 GCF_003984885.1 Neopelma chrysocephalum
GAACCTGCTGGCACACAGCTGAAGGAAATCATGATGTTCCTTCTCTCCGCTGGGCACAGACACTTCTTTCAGCACTGTCATTTCTCCAAACACACACAGAGTTAAGTCCAAGAGGCCCCTTTTCATGTCCCATCATTACACAAGAAACCCAGACAGTGCCCAGGAGGGATCTCCTTCACCTGCCCTGAGGGAAGGGACTCAGCTGAGTCAACAGAGGTGTCTCCTTGTGGCTCTGCAGACCTGAGGCCACAATAACACTCAGCTCCCTCCACAACCCCCATGGGCTGGGATTCCTCCTGCCCCACTTCAGTGGGCCCAAAACAGGCCCCTGCAGGTGACTCCTTGTCCCAGCTCCCATGGGAATGAAGGAAGACCAAAGCCAGGAGTGACCTGCTCAGACACAAAGCCCTGGTTCCTTCTGAGGGGCCAGAGGTGACCGAGATTCCTGCTGGGAACTGCAGGCTCCAATGGAGCAGTTCCTAGGGACAGGGCAGCAGCTGTGGGATCTCCTTGGAGGCTGCTGGGACATTGCTTTGGCCAACTTCAGTGGCAGAAGGGGCCCCCATGTAGGACAGGGGAACCTGTCACTGTTCCTTCTGTCCAGGGCAGCCCCTAGCGGTGTTCAGGTGACCAAATGGAGTCAGGTGGCACAGGGAGAGAGGTCTCTCTTCTGTTCTTTATCAGGGTGTTTTCTACATGTCCTCACAGTACAATGGCAGTTGTCTCCTGGACATCCCTTCAGTGCTGAACCTCATTCAGGGCAGCTGAGCCTGGATTGAACAGCCAAAGAGGGGCCTGTAGTGCCAGGGGAGGTTCCAGGACTCTGCAGCACAAGTGCAGCAGCTGCCATGGACAGCACAGGGCCTGT
>NW_020902919.1:0-309 GCF_003984885.1 Neopelma chrysocephalum
ACCATGGTTGTGCATACTGGTCCCAGACTGGTCCATACAGGTCCCTATTGGTCTGTACTAGTCTCATACTGGCCCGTACTGGTGCCATAGTGGTGTGAAGGGAGGTATTTGTTTCTGTGTTGGTGGTGGGGAGTGGCTGTAGTTAGTTATTTATTTATGTATTTTTTTTTATTTTTGGGTGTGGGAAGCAGAGGGGGGCCAGGGGAGGGATGTTGGGGGGTGGTTGTGGTGTTTGTTTCCCTTTTCCAGCACTGCATTTTGGTTTGGTTTGGTTTGGTTTTTACTTGTCAGTTTTTCAATGAAATAAAT
>NW_020902920.1:0-355 GCF_003984885.1 Neopelma chrysocephalum
CCAGGGTGGCTCTTAGGGGAGATGTGAGGCCCAGGGAGGCGGCTGCCAGACATCACAGCTGCCTGCAGGGCTATGGCGTGGCCTACCACAATCAATGTGTTGATGTCCTGGGAAGGTTCTGTCTTGGGTATGATGGTCAGGTCCTTCCCACTCTTGGCATGCACTGGCACTGATGTGCTGGTGAGGGTGCATTTCATGTGCACCCTGGGCAGTGCTGGGCCCTGCTCTGACACGTGTCTCTGGTGCCGTGTCCCTGCGTCCTTGTCCGGGGAAGCTGACACAGGCACGGGGATTGCCTGGTCCCGTTTTGCTGCCAGCTTCTGGCTGGGTGTCTGGCTCCCAGGGTGGCTCTTCT
>NW_020902921.1:0-575 GCF_003984885.1 Neopelma chrysocephalum
CCCATTTTCCTCACATCCAGGGGGCTGAAAAATGCCAGGAAAATTGGGCAGGCTTGGAAAAAAACCCTAAATAAATAGGATTATTCTGTAGTTTTAATTTAACCCCATAAAAGATGTCCCAGTTCAGGACGCGGCTCTGGGTCCCCTCTGAGCTCTGGACAGTTCCAGAAGCTCCAAAATGGGGCAAAAGCTCCAAAATGGGGCAAAAAAATCCCATTTTCCTCACATCCAGGGGCTGAAAAATGCCAGGAGAATTGGCCAGGCTTGGAAAAAAACCCTAAATAAATAGGATTATTCTGTAGTTTTCATTCGACCCCAAGCAAAGAGGTCCCGTGGCTCTGGGTCCCCTCTGAGCTGGGCCCCAAAATGGGGCAAAAGCTCCAAAATGGGGCAAAAAAAAGGGTCTGAAGGTGCAAATCCAGAGCCCCGGATTGGGTTTGATCCCATTAAAATCACTCCCAGTGTATCCATAATATTTTTGTTCCCATTTCCAAGCACAGTCACCACTTGTCCCTCTGATCTTGTTATGGGGGCAATTTCTCCTCCTCTGGGCACTCAGTGTCTGCAGTGGGGAT
>NW_020902922.1:0-931 GCF_003984885.1 Neopelma chrysocephalum
AGGGTTACAAATGATCAGACAAAAGATCTTCATCAGAATTATTTACTGCACAACAGAAACACTAAAACTACCAGGAGTACAGGATAAGATAGGACAGTGCTCTACACTAAAGCAATTGTTGAAGCAATTCTACTCCAGCTGGCACAAAAGCAAGAATTCTTAATAAGAGATGGATGAAACTCCCCCAGACCAATGCTGGTGGGGGGATCTCTGCTCTCAACCTCCAGCAGTGACCTTGGGGGCTCCCCAGCCAAGGCAGGAATCTCCACACCCCCCCAAGAAGGGTTCTGTTGGAAGAAGCTGCCCCTGTGAAAGGGGACTGGCCCTTTGTGGTCGAAAGGGATGGACTGACAGTCACTGGACTCCAGGGGTTGCCTCACCATCAGGGGCTTCATTCGGGGTGGAAGCAGCAGCCGAGGCTCTTCCGCAGTTGGGGCACTCGTAGGGCTTTCCCTTACTTGTGGGTCTGTTGGTGTGAGGTCAAGTAAGAGCTGCGGGTGAAGCTCTTCCCACACTCCCCACACTTGTAGGGTCTCTCCCCGGTGTGGATGCGCCGGTGCCTGACGAGGGCGGAGTTGTGCTTGAAGCCCTTCCCGCAGTCGGTGCAGCGGAAGGGCCTCTCATCCGTGTGTCCGCTCATGCAGGAGGAGATGTGCGCTTTGCTGAAACCTCTTCCCACATTCCAAGCACTTGTAGGGCCGTTCCCCAGTGTGGATACGCTGATGGATGAGGAGGTGGGAGCTCTTCGTGAAGCTCTTCCCACATTGCCCGCATGTATAGGGCCGTTCCCCAGTGTGTAGGTACTGGTGGGTGCGGAGGGTGGAGCTGTCCCTGAAGCTCTTCCCACATTCCCCACACGTGTAGGGCCGTTCCCCAGTGTGGATGTGCTGGTGTCGGATCAGCTTGGAGCTTTTGTTGAAGCCCTCGCCAC
>NW_020902923.1:0-517 GCF_003984885.1 Neopelma chrysocephalum
ATATGGTTGGGTTTGGTTGGGTTGGGGACACTTGGGTTGGGGACACTGGGGTGGGTGTAGACACGGTTGGGTTGGGTTGGAGACGGGTGACCCTAGACATGATTGGGGTTGGGGACAGTTGGGTTAGGGACACTTGGATGGGTGTAGACACAGTTGGGTTGGGTTGGGGACAGTTGGGTTGGGTTGGGGACACTTGGATGGGTGTAGACACAGTTGGGTTGGGTTGGGTTGGGTTGGGTTGGGGACACTTGGGTGGGTGTAGACATGGTTGGGTTGGGTTGGGTTGGGTTGAGTTGGGTTGGGGACACTTGGGTGGGTGTAGACATGGTTGGGTTGGGTTGGGTTGGGGACACTCGGGTTGGGGACACTTTGGTTGGGGACACTTGGGGTGGGGACGTTCAGGTTGGGGGCATTCGCATGGGTGTAGATGTGGTTGGGTTGGGGACACTTGGTTTGGGGACACTTGGGTTGGGGACACTCAGGTGGGTGTGGATACGGTTGGGTTTGGTTGGGTGGG
>NW_020902924.1:0-396 GCF_003984885.1 Neopelma chrysocephalum
CCTTGCCAGGAGCAGTCAGGGCAGGGAATGCAGAAGCAGACAAACCCGCAGGCCACACAGTATTGCCAGACCAACTGGCACAAGCTCGCATCTCCCATGATTTTTATCATCAAAACGCAAAAGCTTTGCAGCGCACGTTTCGCTTCAAACAAGAACAGGCAAAACAAATCCTTCAATCCCGCCCCGATTGTCAACAGATTTCCCCTGCACCTTCTATTGGCACCAATCCTCCAGGTCTCTATTCCTTAGAAAGATGGCAATCAGATATTACACACAGACCAGAATTCGGCAAATAGAAATTTGTCCACGTTTCCATAGACACCTTTTCAGCGTGCATTTATGCCTCTGTACACATTTATGCCTCTGTCATGGTTTGAGATTGGCCCCCCCTCGAGA
>NW_020902925.1:0-379 GCF_003984885.1 Neopelma chrysocephalum
GGCCGCGGGGGCGGGAGCGCGGCGGGGCCGCGGGTGGGCGGCGGGGAGTGCGGGTCCGCGGCACCGCCACGCCCGCCCCTGCGCTGGAAACACCGCGCGGCGGCCGCGTTAAACCGCGCGTGTGCGGAACACCCACGTGGGCGCGCGTGCGTTGGGCGCCGCCGCCGCCCCCCCCCGCCATCCCCCCGCAACCGAGCGCGGCGGGAGGTGCGAGACGTAAAAATAAAATGGCCAAACCGGCGAATCGTGTGGGGGGGTATTATTATTATTATTATTATTATTATTATTATTATTATTATTATTATTATTATTATTATTATTATTTTGAAAAATAAAAATTACTAAAACGGAGAATCGTGGGGTTTTAATTATTATTTTT
>NW_020902926.1:0-415 GCF_003984885.1 Neopelma chrysocephalum
CAGCTGGGACTCTCCTCTCCCACCCTGTGGTGGCTGGAGCGCGCTGCAAAACCTCAGTGGCTTTTTTTAGACATGGAAACTCCTGTTGTATTAATAAATAGGCAAGAAAAAACCATATGAAGTGAGTAATTTGAAAAGCAGTCGATGAAATTCCTTGAAGGCATTTAAAGCAGTGATGTGGTTCAGGGTGCACCATGCAGTGCATTAAATCACAGGACTTGTCCTGCTCATCTGAGGGTGAATTGTGTCTCTATAATGGACATTCACTGAGTGTCTTTCCAGAGGAACCGTTGAGTTCCTTTAAAAAAAAAAAAGGAAACAACCTGAAAAGCAAAGAAATTAAAAAACAAACAAACAAACAAACAAAACCCCCAAACAAACAAACAAAAAACCTCAAAAAACTCCCAAAATCAAA
>NW_020902927.1:0-313 GCF_003984885.1 Neopelma chrysocephalum
TCTGGGAAGCACAGTGGGGTTGGATCCAGGGTTGGACTTGATGATCTTGGAGGTCTTTTCCAACGTGGCTGATTCTGTGATTCTCTGATTCCCGTTCCTATGGCAGCACCTGCTTGAGGCTCTATCCCCAGGGTGATAGAGATGTCTGTCCATATATATCTGCAAGGTTAGTCTGTAAATGTGTGGTGTTAGAAAAGCAGGCTGAGTTCTGGAATGGTTCTAGAAGGAGAAGGAAGCCCAGAGGCCAGTGCAAGCAGGCAGCCCTCAGCTTGCACATCATGTCCCCTCCGTGCAGGTTCCTTTCCTTGAGCCC
>NW_020902928.1:0-470 GCF_003984885.1 Neopelma chrysocephalum
GGGGATGGGTCTGGGGGAGTCGTTGGGGGGGGAATTGGGGGGTTTGGGAGGGGTTGGGGGGAATTCTGGGGGGGATTTGACCTCGGGGATGGGTCTGGGGGGGTCCCTGGGGGGTCTCTGGTGGGTCTGGGGGGGATTTGACCTCGGGGATGGGTCTGGGGGGGTCACTGAGGGGTCCCTGGGGGGTTCTGGGGGGTTTGACCTCAGGGATGGGTCTGGTGGGGATCCCTGGGGGTCTGAGGGGGTTCTAAGGTGGTTCCTGGGGGGGGGTGTTGACCTTGGGGATGGGTCTGAGGGGGGGTCCCTGAGGGGTCTGGGGGGGTCCCTGGGGTGGTTTTGGGGGGACTTTGATCTCAGGGATGGGTCTGGGGGGTTCCTCAGGGTGTCCCACCCCCCTGACCCCCCATTTTTCCCCCCATTCCCCCCCCCAGGCGCACTGGCGCTGCCCCGAGGCCGAGGCTCAGGTGTCG
>NW_020902929.1:0-310 GCF_003984885.1 Neopelma chrysocephalum
CAGCCCACGGACCCCCCCGAACCCCCCAAAGGCCCCGGGGCTGCCGCGGGGGCCCCCAACGGCCCTCAGCCAATCCCAAAGCGCCCACGCCGCCCGCGCCCAATCCCAGCGCGCCGCGCTGATGACTCATCAGTCGCCGGCAAGAACAGCCCACAACACGGCCCCAAACCGGAGCCGCACTTTTCGCTCTCAGCCAATCCGAGCGCTCCCAAAATCCCCCAAAACGGCGCGGCCCGGCTGGTTTTGGGGTGTCAGCAGCTGTCCGGCGCTGGGCATGGAGCGTGTGCGGGGAGCTGGGGCCGTGCTGGCG
>NW_020902930.1:0-684 GCF_003984885.1 Neopelma chrysocephalum
AAAAAAGAGTGATCTCAGTTTAGGGCTGTTGTTGCAAGCTCCTCTGGGGTTCAGGCATTTTCTCAGAGAGGTTTCTATGACAGAGAGAAGACTTAACCAAGGACACTAATGGGAAACTCAGCGAGGGTCTTCCCTGCAGGTTTGCCTCTGTCCCAACTCCCTAGTTAGAACAGCTGGGACCAATTCATCACTGGATGGGTGTAACCCAAACCTGTGTATTCTAGAGCCTTCCATAGCATTGCCCAGAAACTGTTCTCAATAGAGCATTTCCACCCTCTGCCCAGAGCAGCCCTGACCCCTCAGGCTGTAAACTGGGCGTTCAGAGGCCTGTGAGATAGGAAGATGTTCCTGTCCTCACACCCTTTTGTGGAATTCCCCGCTCCGAGGGAAGGACTGAGCATTCCTGCCTGAACTGGAGAATATATAAACTTGGAGTTTTGGAACCTTTTTACCACTCGTGGGATCCAGAGGAAGACTGCAGCTCACCGCTCTCAACCAGACTGAGACCACCACCCTCGACTGGACTGCAATCACCACTTTTGACCAGACTGCAGCAGCTCTCCCACCAGCAGGTTTTTCCTCTCTCCCTTCACTTTGGACTCGGGGGGGGGGGGAGCAAAAAACACCACTTTGTTCATGCCCCAGGGTGCTGGGTTATACATTTGGGTTTTGTGGGTTAAAACC
>NW_020902931.1:0-520 GCF_003984885.1 Neopelma chrysocephalum
CCAATCCAGAGTTTGTGTGACAGATCACTGAGAAATAAGGAAAAGGTCCAGTTCCAGCACATTTTAGACTTCCCAATTTTATTGTCAAGTTGCACCTAATCTTAACAAATAGACTTTGTTATAGAATAATAAAACTGCATCTGAGTTTCACTGCTCATTTAAGACTGAGCAGTAAGACAATGTTATTTCTAATCCAGTGCCACATTTTAATTTTGCACAGCAAAATTTGGTAGTGAAAATGTTACCAAATGCCAAAGTAAAGGATCTTTAAAGATAAGCAAGGCTGTGCCCAGGTTTATGAGAGCCATTCAGATAGACTTTCTTTCATCATTAGATTGTTGTTGATTACAATTAGAAAACTTAGAGCTTTGAAAATTATCTTTTTTATGACCCTGTGGTAGTTTAAAAGCAATATCTCATTGGTTGAATAGGTTTTAGTTCATGTTTCCTTTTAGTTAATGCTCTGAAAACATATTATCCTGATTTACACATAAAATCCTGCTGTAAAGCACGTGGCATT
>NW_020902932.1:0-1013 GCF_003984885.1 Neopelma chrysocephalum
GTCAAGTTGCACCTAATCTTAACAAATAGACTTTGTTATGGAATAATCAAACTGCCTCTGAGTTTCACTGCTCATTTAAGACTGAGCAGTAAGACAATGTTATTTCTAATCCAGTGCCACGTTTTAATTTTGCACAGCAAAATTTGGTAGTGAAAATGTTACCAAATGCCAAAGTAAAGGATCTTTAAAGATAAGCAAGGCTGTGCCCAGGTTTATGAGAGCCATTCAGATAGACTTTCTTTCGTCATTAGGTTGTTGTTGATTACAATTAGAAAACTTATAGCTTTGAAAATTATCTTTTTTGTGACCCTGTGGTAGTTTAAAAGCAATACCTCATTGGTTAAATAGGTTTTAGTTCATGCTTCCTTTTAGTTAACGCTCTGAAAACATATTATCCTGATTTACACATAAAATCCTGCTGTAAAGCACGTGGCATTCATTCCCTAGGATATGTGTGTTTAAGTAGAATGAAATTAGCAGTGAGAGTTATTAAAGAAATCTTCCATACTCTTGTCCATGGACTGTGATCTGCAGTGAAAGGAACACTGAAGCCAAGAGGCCTCCTTAGAGGAATGAATATTCAGCAAACACAGCAAACTGATGTTAGGTCAGGATTAATTAGGAAAACAGATCAAACCTGGATATAGGAGATTTTTCCCTGTAAGACAGATTTGTTTTTCCATTTTGCTTAATATTGAATTGAGAGTCACATCATAAAACTTGTTTTGAAAGATTTCCTTTACATCAAATTTGAGTCCTTTGGATACATCAGTTGTTATTCTCTCTTCTCCTCCTTCTTTTTCTCTCTCTCTTTTCTCTCTCTTCTTTCTCTTTTTTTTTCTCTCTCTCCTCTCTCATTTCTCTTCTCTCCCTCTCCTTTTTCTCTTCTTTGCTTCTTTCCTTCTTTCCACCAGGATTCTTTTCCAATGGGATTCTTTTTGTTCTATGTCTTCTGTTTCTTCTTTGTTTTTCTTCTCTTACATTCTCTTATGTCACTTCATGTGAATTTAAAA
>NW_020902933.1:0-1220 GCF_003984885.1 Neopelma chrysocephalum
CGTTCGTGTGCCCATGCGCCAGCCTGCCAGGGGTTAAAATTGCATACAGTCGAGGATTCCTTCCAGACCGAAGGCGCCAGCACCGGGAGCCCCGGCTGCGCGTGTAGAGCCGATCGCGACGCACAAGGGGCAGGGGAGAGCCGGAGGGTCAGGCCCCTCCTTCTGGGCAAAAAGGGCCGTTGTATGTGGGCCGGTGCGCCGGCCGACGGGGGACTAAAATTGCATACGGTCGAGGATTCCTTCCAGACCGAAGGCGCCAGGACCGGGAGCCCCAACTGCGCGCGTAGAGCCGATTGCGGCGCACAAATAGCAGGCGCGAGCCGGAGGGTCAGGCCCCTCCTTCTGGGCAAGAAGGGCCGTCGTTGGCTGTCCGGCGCGCCTGCCAGTCGGGGGCTAAAATTGCATACGGTCGAGGATTCCTTCCAGACCGAAGGTGCCAGGACCGGGAGCCCCAGCTGCGTGCGTAGAACCGATCGCGGCACACAAATAGCAGGCGAGAGCCGGAGGGTCAGGCCCCTCCTTCTGGGAAAAAAGGGCCGTCGTTCGCTGGCTGACGGGCCTGCCAGTCGGGGGCTAAAATTCCATATGGTCCAGGACTCCTTCCAAACCGAAGGCGCCAGGACCGGGAGCCCCGGCTGCGCGCGTAGAGCCAATCGTGCCGCACAAATAGCAGGCGAGAGCCGGAGGGTCAGACCCCTCCTTCTGGGCAAAAAGGGCCGTTTTTCGTAGGCCGGTGCGCTGGCCGGCCGGGGGCTAAAATTGCATACGGTCGAGGTTTCCTTCCAGACCGAAGGCGCCAGGACCGGGAGCCCCGGCTGAGCGCGTAGAGCCGATCGCGGCGCACAAATAGCAGGCGAGAGCCGGAGGGTCAGGCCCCTCCTTCTGGGCGGAAAGGGCCGTCGTTCGTGTGCCAATGCTCAGGCCAGTCGGGGGCTAAAATTGCATACGGTCGAGGATTCCTTCCAGACCGAAGGCGCCAGGACCGGGAGTTGCGGCTGCGCGCGTAGAGCTGATCGCGGCGCAAAAGGGGCAGGCGAGAGCCGGAGAGTCAGACCCCTCCTTCTGGGCAAAAAGTGCCGTTGTTCGTAGGCTTGTACGCCGGCCAACCGGGGGCTAAAATTGCATACGGTCGAGGATTCCTTCCAGAACGAAGGCGCCAGGACCGGGAGTCCTGGCTGCACGCGTAGAACCGATCGCGGTGCACAAATAGCAGGCGAGAG
>NW_020902934.1:0-402 GCF_003984885.1 Neopelma chrysocephalum
CAGTATAACCCAGTATAACCCAGTACAACCCAGTATGAGCCAGTACAGCCCAGTATAACCCAGTATGAACCAGTATAACCCAGCACAAACCAGTACAACCCAGTATAATCCCATATAATCCAGTACAATCCAGTATAACCCAGTACAACCCAGTATAAACCAGTATAACCCAGTATGAGCCAGCACAGCCCAGTATGACCAGTATAAACCAGTACAACCCAGTATGAACTGGTATGAACTGGTATAACCCAGTATGAACTGGTATGAACCAGTATAACCCAGTATGAACCAGTATAACCCAGTATGAACCAGTATAACCCAGTGCAACCCAGTATAAGCCAGTATAACCCAGTACAACCCAGTATAACCCAGTACAACCCAGTATAACCCAGTATAACCCAG
>NW_020902935.1:0-324 GCF_003984885.1 Neopelma chrysocephalum
CTGGGTTATACTGGGTTATACTGGGTTGTACTGGGTTATACTGGGTTATACTGGGTTGTACTGGGTTATACTGGGTTATACTGGGTTGTACTGGCTCATACTGGGTTGTACTGGGTTATACTGGCTTATACTGGGTTGCACTGGGTTATACTGGTTCATACTGGGTTATACTGGTTCATACTGGCTTATACTGGGTTGTGCTGGGCTGTGCTGGGTTATACTGGGTTATACTGGGCCGTGGTGGGTTATACTGAGCTATACTTGATCATACTGGTTCATACTGGGTTATACTGGGTTGTACTGGGTTCTGCTGGTTTATACTGG
>NW_020902936.1:0-342 GCF_003984885.1 Neopelma chrysocephalum
CTGCTGCCTGCCAGGGGCAGCTCTCAGCCCGGCCAAGGAGCTGCCACAGCCCTGCAGAGAGAAGGTGTGGGTGGAAGGAGTGACCCCTCAGGGCAGGGCAGGGCTGGGCAGGGCCCTTCAGCTGCAGGGTCAGGGCTCCTCACAGCTTCAGCTCCACCTCCTGCCATTTGCAGGGGCCCTTCTCAGGAAGCACATCCCCCCAGAACACCTCCCCCTTCCCAGCCACCGCAGGCTGTCTGGGATCTGCTCTGCAGCCCCTGCCCAGGCAGAGCTGCCCCTGAGCACTGGGCTGGGCATGGCTCTGGCAGCACTGGCAGGGAGCTGAGCTGGGCACAGGGAGGG
>NW_020902937.1:0-654 GCF_003984885.1 Neopelma chrysocephalum
ACACGGAGAGATGTTCTGCCTCTCGTGCCCCTCGACCATTCTCACAAGCGCGTACGCTGGAGGACAATTCAAGAGTCTCCACGTGCCAACAAAGGAGGGATGTGAGGGAAGAGATGATGGCGGTGAAAGGAGCTCATGGCCTGTCTATCTTGAGTTCCCCGATACCAACGCGCACCCCTACCACCCCGCCTGGCCCCGCCGCATCCGCGGTGCAGAGCCTCGAACGCCGCCGCTCTCTTGCCTCTCACGCCTGGCCTCCGCAACCAGGCCGGGGCAGAATTGTCGTAGGAGGACAGGGGAGGGAGAGGAAGGCAGAGGAGGGAGAGGAGGCGGCCCCTGGAGCAGAGAGCAGAGGCTTGCAGGGGCAGCGAGACACTGAGCGGCGGATTGGCAGACGCGGCGCTGGCGGCGAGCCGGGCGGGTGGCTCTGGCCGCGGTTCTACTGGGTACGCAGGGATGGCGGCCGCGGACGGTGCGGGCCGGGGCAGGGCCTGGGGTGGCCGTGCAAGTCCCTGGAAGCTACCGTCCTGCCTGGCAGGTTCCTCACAGAGCTCTGCCCCCGAACTATCCTCCCGTCCGTCCCTCCCTCTGCACCATAAAGCATTCTCCCGGAACACTCATCGCTCTTTTCTCTGTCGAGCCTTTTCTCTTTCC
>NW_020902938.1:0-309 GCF_003984885.1 Neopelma chrysocephalum
GCCCCCCCCCCCCCCAGTGCCCTCCCAGTACAGCCCAGTGCCCCCAGTACAGCCCACTGTGTTCCTGTCCCAGGGTGCTGGGTGATCCCTCTTTGGGGGGGGTTGGAAAGGATTTGAGGGGGGGCTGGGGGAGATTTGAGGGGAGTTGGATGAGGATTTGGGGGTTTTGGGTGCTTTGGGGGGAGTTAAAAGGAGCATTGGGGGGTCAAAGGGATCTGTGGGGGGCGGGGATTAAAGGAAAAAGGGGGATTGGGGGACAGTTGGGGGGGGGCTAATGGGGCCTGGGGGGGAGAGGAGGGGCAGCACCAC
>NW_020902939.1:0-805 GCF_003984885.1 Neopelma chrysocephalum
TCCTCTGCTCCCTTCAGCTCTGCTCACAGCTGCATCTTCAGCCTGTCCCAGAGGCCAGGCAAATGTGTGCCCTTCCTCCGGGAAGGCTTGAAGCACAGTCGTGTTGAGATCATGGCCTACAGGTGAGCTATTGCTATTACTCAGTTGCCAGACTCTTGCAGTGCTTTAGAGCCATCCTCTTTGTGTTGTGGGCAGAAGACAGTGGTTGAGCTTCTGGTAGCCATAAAACAAATCCCTGATCCTGTGGGAAGCAGAGCAGTTTGTAGCCCACAGAAAAAAAGGGAAATTTCTTCAGCCTCCTTGTGGTGCATTGTAGCGCCCCTCCCTGAGAAAGCTGGTGCAGAACTTGTGGGCCTTCACTTGGTGTTGTCATTGGGACAAAGTGGGACAAGATGTGTTTGAAAGTTTCTTGCTGCCCTGCTGTGTGCTGCCCGTTGGCTGGTGGAGCAGCAGAGCAGAAATTCACTGTTGGCATCTGGCAAAGCAGCAGGTGAGAGCAGTTGTGAGGGGGAGGGGGGGTGAGGTGTCTGCTCTTCAAGAGGGACAAGACAAAGGAGTTGGGGAATTGTCCTGGAACTCTGGCATGGCGAGCTTGGAGCGCTGGGTGGGCATTTCTTGAGAGCTGTGGTGGCCCCCGCCTGCTTGGTCTGGGATGCCACTTCATCCTGAGCCTCATTTGATGGCAGTGTGTCCAGAGGCAGCCCGGCTCCAGGCTGAAGCAAAAAGCCAGAGCGGGTGATGCGGGAGCTGCTCCAGCGCCTACCGCAGCCTCCGGCCCGGTGGGAGCGTCCCGGGCCCTGCCCCG
>NW_020902940.1:0-1644 GCF_003984885.1 Neopelma chrysocephalum
CGGGGCAGGGCCCGGGACGCTCCCACCGGGCCGGAGGCTGCGGTAGGTGCTGGAGCAGCTCCCGCATCACCCGCTCTGGCTTTTTGCTTCAGCCTGGAGCCGGGCTGCCTCTGGACACACTGCCATCAAATGAGGCTCGGGATGAAGTGAGATCCCAGCCCAAGCAGGCGGGGCCACCACAGCTCTCAAGAAATGCCCACCCAGCGCTCCAAGCCCACCACGCCAGAGTTCCAGGACAACTCCTCAACTCCTTTGTCTTGTCCCTCTTGAAGAGCAGACACCTCACCCCCCCTCCCCCTCACAACTGCTCTCACCTGCTGCTTTGCCAGATGCCAACAGTGAATTTCTGCTCTGCTGCTCCACCAGCCAACAGGCAGCACACAGCAGGACAGCAAGAAACTTTCAAACACATCTTGTCCCACTTTGTCCCAATGACAACACCAAGTGAAGGACCAGAAGTTCTGCACCAGCTTTCTCAGGGAGGGACGCTACAATGCACCACAAGGGGACTGAAGAAATTTCCCTTTTTTTCTGTGGGCTACAAACCGCTCTGCTTCCCACAGGATCAGGGATTTGCCTGTTTTTTAGGGCTACCAGAAGCTCACCCACTATCTTCTGCCCACAACACAAAGAGGAGGGCTCAAAAGCACTGCAAGAGTCTGGCAACTGAGTAGTAGCAATAGCTCACCTGTAGGCCATGATCTCAACACGACTGTGCTTCAAGCCTTCCCGGAGGAAGGGCACACATTTGCTTGGCCTCTGGGACAGGCTGAAGATGCAGCTGTGAGCAGAGCTGAAGGGAGCAGAGGACAGCTCTGGCTCGGCCTTCAGGCCTGGCTTCTCTTTCAGCCTTGCAGATGTCTGCTGCACTGATTTGCACTCAGAGCAAGGGCAGAGAGAGAAGTCTTAACTCCCAGCCTGGGAAGAAAGCCTTAAGAAGCCTTCAAAAATATGACTCTCCTCATCCCTCCCACCGAGGTCCAAAGAGCTCCAATTCTCTCACCAAACGCAGCAGTTCTCCTCAAATGTCGGGACAGTTCTGGCAGCCCTGCCCTTTCTGCCAAAGTTGGACAGGTCCCCACCTGTCCCAAAGGCAAGCAGAGGCAAGAAGAGGGGACAGCCTTGTGATGGGGGAATGGGAGAAGCAAAGGCGGCAGGGGGAACAGAAGAAAACGAGGACACATCCTGGACTCTTGATGGCGACTGCCGTTGCTTCTTGCGGAGGAGCCCCTCTGTGCTTTGCCTGCTTTGGCACAGGCTGCACTGTGGGTATGGCCCTGCTCTGCTGGTGGCTACTGCTCACCCTCTGCACATAATCACAGAAAGACTGAGGTGCTCTAGTCCAAGTCCTGTTATGGAACAGGGTCTCCTAGAGGCAGTTGTCCCGATCCCTGAAGGTTGGGAAAAGCCAGGAAAGACGTAGGCAAAGAAGACATTCAGTATTTCTGCTTTTTTCCTGTCCTGTGGAACAAGCTCCCCCATCTTGTTGAGGGATGGGCCCACATTTTCCCTGCTTTTCCTTTTGTCACCTACAGACTTAAAGAAGTCCTTCCTGTTGTCTCTGACATCACTGGCCTGATTCAGTTCCATTTGGGCTTTGGCTTTACCAACTTCATCCCTGCATGCCCAGATAACATTTCTGTT
>NW_020902941.1:0-341 GCF_003984885.1 Neopelma chrysocephalum
ACTTAAACACAATATCCTAGGGAATGAATGCCACGTGCTTTACAGCAAGATTTTATGTGTAAATCAGGATAATATGTTTTCAGAGCATTAACTAAAAGGAAGCATGAACTAAAACCTATTTAACCAATGAGGTATTGCTTTTAAACTATCACAAGGTCATAAACAAGATAATTTCAAAGCTGTAAGTTTTCTAATTGTAATCAACAACAAGCTAATGATGAAAGAAAGTCTATCTGAATGGCTCTCATAAACCTGGGCACAGCCTTGCTTATCTTTAAAGATCCTTTACTTTGTCATTTGGTAACATTTTCACTACCAAATTTTGCTGTGCAAAATTAAAA
>NW_020902942.1:0-329 GCF_003984885.1 Neopelma chrysocephalum
CGACCACCTCGTGGGCGTAGAAGGCAGGGAAGATGCCCCTCTCCCCCGTCCGCATGTTGTACCCCCGGTACCAGTAGTCGTCCTCCTCCAGCTCCACCAGGATGGGGTCGTCCACGTCCAGCTCCAGCTCGTCCTCGTGGCGGGGGATGAACCTGGGGGGATGGATGGATGGAGGGATGGAGGGAGGGATGGAGGGATGGGTGGAGGGATGGGTGGATGGATGGATGGAGGGATGGAGGGAGGGAGGGAGGGATGGGTGGAGGGATGGGTGGATGGATGGAGGGAGTGATGGAGGGATGGATGGAGGGATGGATGGAGAGAGGGATGGA
>NW_020902943.1:0-336 GCF_003984885.1 Neopelma chrysocephalum
AGAAAATATGGATTTAGGAAGGAAAACACCGGGATATCCAGACTTCCTAAATCCTTGGGAGCAAAAAGCACCTTTGGAAAAGCTCAGAAAATAAGGAAGAGCCTGCTCAGGTTTTGAGGAATGGGTGGATTTTCCTTCTCTTCCAGACACAGGAATTTTTCCCTCTGAATTCCTGCTTTTTTTCCAGCTGTTTCCCTCCCCAGGGTGAAATCCCAGTGTGGTCCTGGAGTCAGGAATGTGAAGAGCACCAGGAGCTTCTCCGCACCAAAGAAAACCCAGATTTTTGCATTTTTAGGAATACAAAACCCCATTTTATTCCTACACCACGTTTTCCAT
>NW_020902944.1:0-429 GCF_003984885.1 Neopelma chrysocephalum
CAAGTGGGTGAACAAATACAAAGAATTCCCTCAGCTCAGTCCTTCACTTGGGCAAATTGCAAACAGCAAAGCTGAGAAGCTCTTTGATATATCACGAGTACATTTAATCTGAGATCACGCTGCATTCCAGGTTCCCTCTCTCAGCAGAGCAAGAAGGAGTCCTTGGGAGCCCATCAGAGAGTTATTGCTTCCAATGGTCCCCTCAGCCAGCAAAAGCCAGAGCTCAAGGGAGGGAACTGCAGGGAGGTCTGAGTGAGGAGAGAGAGCCTGAGAGTGGGGTGGCTGTGAGACGTGTAATGTTTGGCTGCAGAAGCCTGGTCTAACTCATCAGTGACTTTTCCTCCTCAACAGATCAAAATATTCTGTGGAAGGAGGAAATGTGCAACAGCAGCTCCCTCACCCAGTTCCTCCTCCTGGCATTGGCAGACA
>NW_020902945.1:0-427 GCF_003984885.1 Neopelma chrysocephalum
GGAGAGCAGTCACACAGAGCAGGGCAATCCTGTTCTGGCAGGAAGTGAGGCAGAGAGGACCCTCAGGGCTGGTGTGGGCAGTGGGCTCTGCACCCACCTGTGACCCCCATGGCCATTCCTGCATCGCTGTTTGTGTGTCAGTGACCACCTGTGGAGAGTGACAGGGATCAACGTGTTCACACATCAGTTATCAACCACTGCCAGATAGTGATACAGCTCATCATATTACACTGGAACAGGGCCACAGCAGCAAGAAATGTAAACTAAAACAGAGATAAACCTGTTGTTTAGTTCAGTCATTTCAATCAGCAAATGCCAAAGCGTTTGTGGCAGGTTTGCAGTGTCATTATTGCCCTCGTGCATCCAGCCCATGTGTCAGCTTTGCATATTTTTCTATTACATTAAGAGCATAGTAGTTTGGCAGAAA
>NW_020902946.1:0-522 GCF_003984885.1 Neopelma chrysocephalum
GAAAACCTTGAACTCTAATGAGAAGATCTTGCTGGCTTTGGGATGCTCCAGGTTTTGGTATTTGTGCTTCTCATGGGTATATTCCTTTCTATCACTAATTTATCCCAATTACCTTTATGTTCACCCCATATTTCCACTACTTAATAGTGCTCAGAACTTTTTTAATTGTTCCAACTTGTGGTTTTCTGCCTCTCTTTGTGTCTTTTTTTGCATAACAATTGCCAATTTCAGAAACAATTTCTTCATCTACCTGAAAGTAAAAATTGACAGCATTGTGCCCTGGCTCTTGTTGGGGTCAGTGCTTTTCTCCCTGGTCATGGGAACCACAATCTACAACGTCATGGATAAAGCGCTCAGTAACAATCTCAATTTCACCAGTCAAGGAAGGATTTGGAAAGCAGGTATCAGAATAGATCAACATTTTTTCCCCCATTATTTTATCATTGGTTTTGGATATGCCACTTCATTCTCAGCCGTCATCTTGTCTGCCCTTCTCCTTCTCTTTTCTCTCTGGAGACACAA
>NW_020902947.1:0-337 GCF_003984885.1 Neopelma chrysocephalum
CTCAACTAGGGAAAAATGAATTGAATTTATTGCCATTTGAAAACAAAGTGATGAGGAACGAAGACTAAACTAGAACCCCTTGCCTCAACCCGCCATTCATTCCAGGCTCAAGTTCACTCCTTCATTCCCAGAGTCTCTACCTCCTCTCCTACAGCAATGCAGGGGGACAAAAAGTGGGGTTTGCTGTAAGATTATAATGAGCTGTTTCCACTCCTTCCTCCTCATGCTCTTCTCCTGCTCCAGCGTTGGTCCGTGCCAAGGGCTGCAGATCTTCAGGATAATCTGGTTCCAGAGTAGCCTCTGCATGGGCTGCAATCGTTCACGATACACCCACCAC
>NW_020902948.1:0-409 GCF_003984885.1 Neopelma chrysocephalum
CCCTCCCAGTGCTCCCAGTGCTCCCAGTACCCCCAGGGAATCCCCATCCCCCCCCCCAGTCCGGGGGGGGGGGGGGGGGGGGAGTGTCCAGAACTGCTTTCTCTGCTCCTGTGGCTCCAAAACGCAGCTTTTTGGTTAAACTGGGAGAAATGATGTTTATTTGTTCAGCTCTCACCCCCCCCCTCAGGTGAGAGCTCTGGGGTGGTGGGGGGGCAGCCCCCCAACAGCTTCAGCCCCCCCCCCAGATTTGCAGGGTTGCAATTTGGGGCCAAATCAGCCATTTTCAAGGGGGAAAAAGCGCCAGTTTTCTGTCACAGTTAAGGAAGGGGGGGGGTCCTGAGGGGGTCCCGGGTGTTGGGGACAGAGGGAGGGGCAAGGGGGGGGAAGGGGGAGGGAGCTGGGGGGGGGG
>NW_020902949.1:0-1560 GCF_003984885.1 Neopelma chrysocephalum
AGAAAACTTCTCTCACAGCAATTACACCAAACATCTAAAGGTATATTTCACACACACTGCACTCACCAAACTCTTGGAATCAAAAGACCATTCACACAGTTCATATCCCTCTGTGTCTCCCGTATCGGGAGTAGGAATTGAATTACGGGAAAAATCTTGCCCCCTCTAGGAGCTACGCCACGGGACCACCCCGCCCTAGGGCTGTACTGCTGCTCCAGCCCGTGCCTTGTTGTGTTGTGGGGGACCTCTGCAGGACCACCCCGCCGAGAAGTTACTTGTGGGACCTCTGCGGGACCACCCCGCCGAGAGGTTTGTTGTATCTCTTATACAGCACTAGAACTTAATCTTATAAAATATTGGATTAAACACGGTAAACAACAGTCTTCCCTCAGGCACTATGAAATTCAATGTTTACTTTTTCAGTTGGCTCAATTTACTGCTAGTGAGTTACTTTTAAGTATTTCTTGAGTGGGCTCTTTTCTAGGGTCACTTTTCTGCTATCTTTTTATCAGATTGAAAAACAAAATTTTTGTAAAGTACTTTGACAGGTGGTTGTAAGATTATTTATATGATTATTCTCAGCATCTATCAACAGTAATGACTCCAACCTAGAACGTGATTCAGCACTTACCCAGCCAAAGAAAACAAATCAATATTAGCCATGCTGAGGAGTGTCAGAAGTATCCCAGATGTGTGGATTTAGCTTTGCTCCATCACACACTCTTTCCTTAAACAACTGGTCGAGCTGTCGCAAAATGTCGTGTTGGCTCCAGTGAGATTCTAATGGGTGTGATCAGAGATTGATGGTGTGAGAAATAAAGAATCGGTTTTATTACAAGCAAATGAATTTAGCAAATCACTAACATAAGAGGTTTTCTTTACTAACCTATAGGGCGTATCGTGGAGTTGTAAGACGCCAGATTCAGCCTGGAACCGGTGTCAGGGAAACATGCGAACGGGAATAGGGAACTGTAAATGAATATTGGTAAGGAAACCCCTTATACCACATGGCTGGTCCTGGAAGCTGCCGTGCTGCTGGACACTCCAGCTCTCAGCACAACACACCCAACCAGAAAGAGGGGAACGTCTCTTCTATGACGTAAACAGGGTTGAACCTTAAGAATGTTTAAAAAGCAGGACTTTAGAACTGAAGGGGGTGTTCCTGGGAATCCTGCGTGCCTAGGACACCCAACACGTGTTGTGATTTTTCCTTTTCGTTTTATTCCTTTTGTTTTGCAAACTTTTGCCGTCTTTCTAAATTCAATAAATGAGATTTTTCTCACAGAAGGGACTGGGAGGGGGTTTGGGTGGCGCTGGGAGGTGCTGGGAGGGGGCCCTGGGAGCACTGGGACCGGCCCCGCCCCTCCCAAGTGACGTCATCGTGCTGTGATGTCACATCTCTCCCTCCACCAATAAAGCGCAGTTTGGAAGCGCCGCCGCGTGACATCACTGAGGGGGGTGGGGCCTAGGGAAGGGGCGGAGCCTCGCCCCCTGCCCCACTATGACATCATAATGACATGCAAATGAGATGCTAATTAAACTCGCTATATAAGCGGGAGG
>NW_020902950.1:0-1005 GCF_003984885.1 Neopelma chrysocephalum
GCTGCTTGCTTGGATGGAAGATGGTTGAGAGAAAAGTAGTGATGGCTTACAGGGGGAGAGGAAAAATGTGTTATTTGGGGGTGTAAAGTGGGGGGGAATGACAAGGTGACAAGGTAGTGGAAGCCACGTGGACAGGAAAAGGAGGGCTTAGAGGAGACAGATCAGGACAGAAGGAGAGACCATCATGTTTCAGCCCCTGAATATCAAATCTTAGGAGATCATGAATGAAAGTAGAAACGAAGCTGACCTGTCCTTTGGTGAGTTTCCAAATGGATCAGCTGATATTTTTTAAGGAGGGTGCATTCCAGGGAACTTAATACAGAAAAGTGACCCCATCAAATTACACATGTATAGGGATTCATTATGGGTGATTTTTATATAAGAGAACACATACACATGCAAAGATTTGAAAGCATTTTGGAATAAAAACTATTGAAAAAGAGCCATTTTGGGTATAAATCTATAAATAGACACCTGGAGAGATACTCAGTACAAACAATATATTGGAACCAGCCCTTAGCAACAGGCCCCAACGACGCAGAAAATTACGCTACATTGGCCCCAAAACCCCAAAGTCCACTCTTCTTTATTAGTAGACACACTGTTCCAAAAAAATAAAGGAGTGTTGGAGGCATAACAATGGGTGTGAGTGCTGTTTTTTGTAAAAGAGCAAAAGACTAGGCCCTCCCGAGGAAAAAAGCTGTCAGCAAAAGCTGTGCAATGCAGCACTGTACTGCATCTATCCACCAAAAATGCTGCAGTCTTTTACCCAGCAACAAATGCCAAACAACACACACCAATGGAGGTGGTAAGTCTCCCTGAAGGGAGCTGTTCTTCTTTCTTTCCTAACTCTGCAGCTTTCTAGGTTGTCTTGGCTTAGTGCATCCTCCCAGGATCATTGGATCATTTTGGATGGAGAGGTCATCTAGTCCAACTGCCTCAGCAAATGCAAGGCAACAGTAGGAAGGCAGAACTGTCAAACTTGGGAAGAGTCCACAAAGACCC
>NW_020902951.1:0-790 GCF_003984885.1 Neopelma chrysocephalum
CTTTATATTATCTGTATAATACACAGTCTTACACACACAAACCAAGGATGTGCATGAAGTTCACACTAAAGCTCTGTACTATATTTATTGCTTTATGTGATCAGTGCTGCATTCAGGTTACATTTGACTTGCAGATGTAATGGAACCTCAGCAGAGTACAAGAGGGCAACCAAGAAAACAATGATCTTGGGGTGGCAAAGAGGTTTCTCTACATTGTTTTTCTGTGATGAAGAAATCACTGTCCCAGAGAAATCTTTGCAGGTGACAGGCTTGAAAAGGAAACACCTTCATAGCCAGAGCAAGGAGATCAGAAACCTTGCAAAATTCAACTGCAGCCAATGTGGAGGAATCTGACTTAGTCTTGGTTTTAAATATGACTAATACTCCTCTTCCTTTAGCAGATGCACTAATTCATTTCTATAACCTGCAGCCTTCCCCAAAGTGCAGAAACTCCAGAATTGAAATTTGTTGAAGCTGAATATCAGATCAAAAGCTTCAGGCCTCTTCCAGCACCATTTCATCAGCTCTGCCTCCTCAAGAGTCAGGAAAAAAAATACAGCTGCATGAAAAATAAATGAGCAGCTTTTTCTGACTCTGGAACCAGAAAATAATGACATGAAACCCAAATGCAGCACTGTCACTTGTCTTTCCAAATGCCAGCACTAATTCCCTCTCTGGCAGCTCCCAGAGACTTGTTAAACAAACGAGCCCTATAATGTACTTTGCAAGTGAAAGGTCCCGGAGTGGAAGAAGTCAACTCCAACACAGAAGGCCCTTAACAGAAATGCTG
>NW_020902952.1:0-839 GCF_003984885.1 Neopelma chrysocephalum
GCCAAGGCACTCGCCAAATGGCTGGACAGTAAAAATCACAAATTAACGGACGACACCACAGCCGAAGAATGGCAGGCGATAGGCTACAGCCTATGGCGGGATAATGAAAAGGGGGACCGAAAGGCAAAACAAGCTCTTATTGCCTGGAGGCTAGTTCTGATGGTGCTACAGCACCAAATGATGAACGAGAACAGCAGCCTCCATGTACCAGCCACCAAACGAGAAAAAGCAACTGCGTCACACCAACTGAGGCACTCACAAGGTGGCGGGAGGGAGAAGATAACATCACGGCGAACACAAAATGGCGGCGAGGAGGAGGGAGACGGGAGACGCGCGGGACGGAGGCGGGAGAAGACAGCGCGGGAACCAGCAGCGCGGGAAAAGAGGGGGCGGGCCCTCATAGCGCCACCCTCCAGACCACCTCCACCTCCTCCTGCGCGCGTCAGAGACCCCTCCCCTGAGTCGCCCACGTGTTCGTCCACTCCCTCCAGCACCACCTCCTCCCCTGAGAGGTCACCTTCCGGGGGTGAAAGGGGGGCGAGGGGCGGGGCTAGGCCAAAGGTCAAAGCCGGCTTCCGGCAACATGGCCGCGCCCATAGGGCCCATAACAACAAGGCCTACCCCGCCTACCGCTACCGAGACACTAACACTGACGATGACGTAGACCTTGACCAACACTCCCCTGAGAGGCACAGCGATATGCCCAATATATGGAAGCCTTTCAGGGAGGAAGCCGCTCAGGCTAATGACACAGAATTTTTAAAAGCATTCCCGATATTTCTGGAAGAGGGGAAAGCTCCGGAATGGAGACCGATCTCCTATCCCATGTTGAAAGATAT
>NW_020902953.1:0-509 GCF_003984885.1 Neopelma chrysocephalum
GAGACCCTCATGGGACCCCCAAATCCGGCTCCCAGGGACCCCCAAACCCAACCTGTGGCTGCACCCCCAAAACCACCCCCGGGGTCCCCCCCCAAATGATTCTTTGCGGCTCCTCCTGCTCCAGGATGCCCAAACCCACCCCAGGGACCCCAATTTATCCCTGGGGCTCCCCCTCCCTGACCCCGGGGACCCCAATTTACCTCTGGGCCACCCCTCAAACTCCAAAAGCCACCCCGGGGACCCCAATTTAACTCTGAGCCCCTCCAAAACCCACCCCGGGGATCCCAGTTTACCTCCAGGCCACCCCCAAACTCCAAAACCCACCCTGAGGACCCCAATTTATTTCTGGGCCACCCCCACCCCACCCCCAGACTCCCAAAGCCACCCTGAGGACCCCAACTGACCCCCGGGGCTCTCCCCACCCCACCCCACCCCGAGGACCCCAATTTACCTCTGGGCCAACCCCCCAAACTCCCAAACCCACCCCGAGGACCCCAATTTACCTCTGG
>NW_020902954.1:0-467 GCF_003984885.1 Neopelma chrysocephalum
CCCCCCCCGTCCCCCCACCCCGGGAGCAGTTGTCGAAGTTGAGGTCCCCGCAGAGGACGTCGAAGGCCACCAGGTCCCCGCGCTGCTCCTGCTCCTGCCGGAACTCCCGGAGCCACCGGAGCACCAGGGTCAGCTGAGTGTCACGGATGGTGGCATCGCCTGGGACGGGGACACGGGGACATGGACACGTACAGACACACGGACACGGGGGCACAGGGGCACGCGCAGAGTGGCACCACCCGCCCAGGCACCACTGGGACCCCCCTTGGTGTCAAGGGACAGACAGACACGGGGACATGGGGGGACATGGACACGTGAACAGGTGGACACGGGGACATGGACACACCGGCACGTGGACATGGTGGGATGGACACACGGACACAGGGGCACAGGGGGACACGGACATGGGCATGGTGGGACAGACACACGGACACAGACACAGGGACACGGGGGACACGGTGGGTGCA
>NW_020902955.1:0-689 GCF_003984885.1 Neopelma chrysocephalum
TCGAGGATTCCTTCCAGACCGAAGACGCCAGGACCGGGAGCCCCAGCTGCGCGCGTAAAGCCGATCGCGGCGCACACGGGGCAGGCGAGAGCCGGAGGGTCAGGCCCCTCCTTCTGGTAAATAGGGCCGCCGTTCGCTGGCCGCCGCACCTGGCGTTCCGGGGCCGGCCGAGGGCCAAAATCGGATACGGTCGAGGATTCTTTCAAGACCGGATGCCCCGGAGTCGGGAACCCCGGCTGCGCTCGTAGAGCGGAGCGCGGCGCGCAAAGGGCAAAAGGGAGTTGGAGGGTCAGGTCTCTTCTCCTGGGCAGAAAGGGCCGTTTCTCACGGTCCGGCGTGCCTGTCAGTCGGAGGCAAAAATTGCATACGGTCGAGGATTCCTTCCCGAACAAAGACGCCAGGGCCAGGAGCCCCGGCTGCGCGCGTAGAGTCCATCGCGGCGCACGAGTAGCAGGCCAGAGCTGGAGGGTCAGGCCCCTCCTTCTGGGCAAAAAGGGCCGTCGATTGCTGGCCGGCGCGCCTGCCAGCCGGGGGCTAAAATTGCATACAGTCGAGGATTCCTTCCAGACCGAAGGCGTCAGGACCCAGAGCCCCAGCTGCGCGCGTAGAGCCGATCGCGGCGCACAAATAGCAGGCGAGAGACGGAGGGTCAGGCCCCTCCTTCTGGGTAAATAGGGCCGCCGTTCGCT
>NW_020902956.1:0-1182 GCF_003984885.1 Neopelma chrysocephalum
CCCTTTGGGCGGGTGTTGTGCTGGCTCTGGCAGCCCAGCATGGCCCCCGGCTGCAGGACAACCCCGCTGCCGCCGCCGTCCTGCCGGGGCCGGAGTTGGGGGGATGTCCTTGGCCTTCCCTGTGGGCCGGAGGCAAATCCCTTCCCTGTCCTTCTTGCTTCCTGCCCCAGGCCCCGAGCTGAGGATGGAGAGCCCGGAGGACAAATCCTCCCGTGAGACCCTGGTGGGAGAGGCCGTTTTGAAGGGCTCCACGGCGCAGGAAGGCAGCGGGGAGGAAAAGGGCCGGAGATCCCCCTGCAGGAGGGGCTCCAAAGCCAGCCCAGGGTGCTCTGAGGAGGAAAGACCCCCTTGGGAAGGCGGCCGGAGCTTGAGGTGGAGCTGTGACCTGGTGGTTCCTAAGCAGCCTCCCAGCAGGGAGAAGCCCTTCAGGTGCTTGGAATGTGGGAAGAGCTTCAGGAAGAGCACCAACCTGCTCATCCACCAGCACATCCACACCGGGTAACGTCCCTACACGTGTGGGGAATGTGGGAAAAGCTTCAGTGACAGCTCCACCCTCCGCAAACACCAGATGATCCATACTGGGGAACATCCGTACACATGTGGGGAATGTGGGAAGAGCTTCAGGAATAGCTTCAACCTCCTCAAACACCAGCGCATCCACACTGGGGAACGACCCTATTTGTGTGGAGAATGTGGGAAGAGCTTCAGTGACAGCTCCAACCTCCGCAAACACCAGATGATCCATACTGGGGAACGTCCGTACACATGTGGGGAATGTGGGAAGAGCTTCAGCCAGAGCTCCGACCTCCTCAGGCACCAGCGCATCCACACTGGGGAACAGCCCTACACGTGTAGGGAATGTGGGAAGAGCTTCAGCCAGAGCTCCAACCTCCAGGGCCACCAGCGCATCCACACCGGGGAACGGCTCTACAAGTGCTTGGAATGTGGGAAGAGGTTTCCCAGCAGCTCACATCTCCTCCTGCATGAGCGGACACACACGGATGAGAGGCCCTTCCGCTGCACCGACTGCGGGAAGGGCTTCAAGCGGAACTCCACCCTCATCACCCACCGGCGCATCCACACCGGGGAGAGGCTCTACAAGTGTGGGGAGTGTGGGAAGAGCTTCACCGACAGGTCTGGCTTGACCCAACACCAACGGACCCACCAGTAAGGGAAGCCCTA
>NW_020902957.1:0-1305 GCF_003984885.1 Neopelma chrysocephalum
CGGGAGGGACCTTGGGGCCAGAGTCCCGTTTCCCAGGGGCTGCAGAACGTGCTCCAGATGCCTCCAACCCGTCACGCTTTCAGCTTGGGCTGCTGCCGTGAGGGGCCCGAGCGGGCACTGGGGGAAGAGCTGCTGCCACACAGCCACCCCGATGGCCGACACCGGCTGACCACGCCACAGCAATTACCCCGTGTGCCCGTGCCTGGCATCGCCTCCCTTCCAGCAGCAGAGCCTGGCACGGAGCCACTGCTTCCTTCGGGGAATGCCGCCTGCCACAGAGCCCCTTGGTCCATGTCTGGGGAAAGCAAGAGGGACAGCTGGATCAGATGGGACCATTCTCCCTTAAGGAGGTGGCATCTTCACGATCCAGGGGATCTCCTGCTTTGCAAGGCCCATTGTGCATTTGGGGCACAGGGTCAGGGGATGCTCAAGGCCTTCCTGCAGAGGCCGGGGAGAAGCTGCAGCCAGGCCAGGCGGGGAAACAGCCCCGCAAGGCGGGAAAGCAGCAGCGGGGCAGAGAGGCTGCGATGGATCCCTTCCCGCTGTGCAGCCACTGCCTGTCCACACGTGGATCTAAAGCCCCCGGCTGAGGAGTCTCACGGTTCAGGCTGAGGAAACAGACCCACCTCGCCCTTTATGAAGTTCCTTCAATATTTCATTCAGAACTTCATCTGACTCAAGGGTCTTTTTCTCTCCTGGAGGTTGGCTCTTGCCTCTTGGAGGACCTGAAGGGGAAGCAGTTCCATTGGACATGAACGGATTAGAAAAAGCCAGAGCTCAGCCTGTGAGGTCAGCAGGGACAGACTACTCACCCCTGCCATGTGAGACCAGTTTGGACGGAGCAACCAGAAAAGGAGTTGGAAAAGTCCTCCCTGCAGACAACCCTGTAATTCAACAGACAGAGAAGTTTCTGTCATCTGGCTCTTGCCATGTTGTGAAATATTTTTCTTTGAGGAGTCATTGAAACCTTACCTGCAGGAGGCTGCAAGGGCCGCAAAACTTTACGCAGCCAGTTCAATGGGGAAGCATTCCCAATGTTCTCATCTAAAAGCCAACAGAGATGGGAACCGTTTCCATTGCATGCTGGAATCCCCTCCAGCCTCAGAGAACTGTGGCACTGCAGGGGCTCGGGGAGCACCTTGGGGGCCAGATGCCAATGGACATGGCCAGAGCTGCAGAGGGGCCTGGGCAGCTCTGGGCTGGCTCCTGGCTGCTCTCCACAGTCTTTCCAGGCCCTGTGCAACATTCCTGGGGGAGAGGCTGGAGCAGCCAAGGGCCCCTCAGGGCTCTCTCCCGCACCCAGGA
>NW_020902958.1:0-519 GCF_003984885.1 Neopelma chrysocephalum
TGGGGGAGCCAACGGTGAGGGACCTTGGGCTGAGGGCACATTTATTGCAGGAGGGAATTTGGAGTCCCCCATTAGGTGGGACTGGTGTCCCTCAGGAGGCACCCAGGGATATTTGGGGGTGTCTCCCACGGTGTGTAGGGGTGAGGGCCCCCAAAGAAGTGGGGGGGGCTGCAGTCCCTTGTGAGGCACCCAGGGATATTTTGGGTCTCTCCTGAGGGGTGCAGGGGGCTGAGGTCCCCCGTAAGACTCACAGGGGGCTGAGGACTGTCATGAGGAACATGGTGGGGGGGTTGGATTTTCCTCTAAGGAGGGCAGGGGGTTTGGGGTCTTTCATAAGCCGTGCAGGGTCTGGGGCCTCTCATGAGGTTCTCAGGGGGTCTGGGGCCTCTTCTCTGGTGTGAAGGTGCTTGGGGACCTTTAAGGCGTGCAGGGGGCTGGGGTCCCTTGTATGGCTCACAGGGATATTTTGGGATCTCTCCTAAGGCGTGCAGGGGGCTGGGGTCCCTCGGCAGGAGCGCA
>NW_020902959.1:0-407 GCF_003984885.1 Neopelma chrysocephalum
ATCCCGCTCTTTGATGCCCATCATTGATCCTCCTCCCTGATCCCCTTGCCTGATCCTCCTCCACAACCCTGTTATCCCCCCCCTTGATCTGCCTCATTGATCCCTCTCATTGATCCCCCTCACTGATCCCCCTCATTGATCCCCCTCACTGATCCCCCTCATTGATCCCTCTCATTGATCCCCCTCATTGATCCCCCTCCATGACCCCCCTCCCTGATCCCCCTCAATGATCCTCCTCCCTGATCCTCCTCATTGATGCTGCTCATTGATCCCTCCCATTGATCCCTCTCATTGATCCCCCTCATTGATCTCTCTCATTGATCCCGTCCCTGACCCCCCTCCATGATCCCCCTCCACAATCCCCCCCATTGATCCCCTTCCACAACCCCCCTCCATGATCCCACTCT
>NW_020902960.1:0-1673 GCF_003984885.1 Neopelma chrysocephalum
CGGCGCACAAGTAGCAGGCGAGAGCCGGAGGGTCAGGCCCCTCCTTCGGGGCAAAAAGGGCCGTCGTTGGCTGGCCGGTGCGCCTGCCAGTCGGTGGTAAAATTGCATACAGTCGAGGATTCCTTCCAGATCGAAGGCGCCAGTACCGGGAGCCCCGGCTGCGCGCGTAGAACCAATCGCGACGCACAAATAGCAGACGAGAGCCGGAGGGTCAGGCCCCTCCTTCTGGGCATAAAGGGCCGTCGTTCGTGGGCACATGCGCCGGCCGACCGGGGGCTAAAATTGCATACGGTGGAGGATTCCTTCCGGACCGAACGCGCCAGGACCGGGAGCCCTGGCTGCGCGCGTAGAGCCGATCGCGGCGCACAAATAGCAGGCAAAAGCCGGAGGGTCAGGCCACTCCTTCTGGAAAAAAAGGGCCGTCGTTCGCAGGCCGGCGCGCCTGGCAGTCGGACGTAAAATTGCATACGGTCGAGGATTCCTTCCAGACTGAAGGCGCCAGGACCGGCAGCCCTGGCTGCGCGCGTAGAGCCGATCACAACGCACAAAAGGCAGGCGGGAGCCGGAGGGTCAGGCCCCTCCTTCTGGGCAAAAAGGGCCGTCATTCGCTGGCCGACGCGCCTGCCAGTCTGGGGCTAAAATTGCATACGGTCGAGGATTCCTTCCAGACCGAAGGCACTAGGACCGGGAGGCCCGTCTGGGCAGGTAGAGACGATCACGGCGCACAAGGGGCAGGCGAGAGCCGGAGGGTCAGGCCCCTCCTTCTGGGCAAAAAGGGCCGTCGTTCGTGGGCCCGTGCGCCGGCCGACCGGGAGCCCAAATTGCATACGGTCGAGGATTCCTTCCAGACCGAAGGCGCCAGGACCGGGAGGCCCGGCTGCGCGCGTAGAGCCGATCGCGGCGCACAAATAGCAGGCGAGAGCCGGAGCGTCAGGCCCCTCCTTCTGGGCAAAAAGGGCCGTCGTTCGTGTGCCGGTGCACTGGCCAGAAGAGGGCTAAAATTGCATATAGTCGAGGATTCCTTCCACACTGAAGGCGCCATGAC
Organism: Neopelma chrysocephalum; assembly: GCF_003984885.1. Taxonomy (NCBI): domain Eukaryota; kingdom Metazoa; phylum Chordata; class Aves; order Passeriformes; family Pipridae; genus Neopelma; species Neopelma chrysocephalum. The sequence continues at coordinate 1,046 of NW_020902960.1, forward strand.
CGGGAGCCGCGGCTGCACGCGTAGAGCCGATCGCAGCGCATAAGGGGCAGGCAAGAGCCGGAGCGTCAGGCCCCTCCTTCTGGGCAAAAAGGGCCGTCGTTGGTGGACGGTGCGCCTGCCAGTCGGGGGCTAAAATTGCATACGGTCGAGGATTCCTTCCAGACCGAAGGCGCCAGGACCGGGAGCCCCGGCTGCGCGCGTAGAGCCGATCGCGGCGCACAAATCGCAGGCGAGAGCAGGAGGGTCAGGCCCCTCCTTCTGGGCCAAAATAGCCGTCGTTCGTGGGCCCGTGCGCCAGCCGAACAGGGGCTAAAATTGCATACGGTCGAGGATTCCTTCCAGACCGAAGGCGCCAGGACCGGGAGTCCCGGCTGCGCGCGTAGAGCCGATCGCGGCACACAATAACAGGCGAGAGCCGGTGGGTCAGGCCCCTCCTTCTGTGCAAAAAGGGCCGTCGTTCGTGGGCCCGTGCGCCGGCTGACCGGGGGCTAAAATTGCATACGGTCGAGGATTCCTTCCAGACCGAAGGCGCCAGGACCGGGAGCCCCAACTGCGCGCATAGAGCCGATCGCGGCGCACACGGGGCAGACGAGAGTCGGAGGGTCAGGCCCCTCCTTCTGGGCAAAAA
>NW_020902961.1:0-315 GCF_003984885.1 Neopelma chrysocephalum
GGTGTGGAGTCCAGCTGGGGATTCCTTACTGGGGATAAAGGCAGGGGGATTGGGAAGAGGGCAGCAGTCCTCAGCCTCTGGAGGTGTCTCCTGCAGAGAGGGAAGGACAGGAATGGCTTGGAGAAAGATCTTGCAAACTCCCAGTGGTGGAGGTGCCCAGGATGAGATGGAATTCCCTGTGCTGGAGGTCATCACATCCCCTTGGGGTGCAGGGGCTGTAAATGCCTCCTTCTTGAATGGCTTCACCTCCCCTGGGCCCCTCCCCAGGCAACGTTCCTCAATTATCCAACAAACGAGGCACGAAGCAGAAACGGG
>NW_020902962.1:0-493 GCF_003984885.1 Neopelma chrysocephalum
CCCTCCCAGTGCTCCCAGTATGGACCAGTTGCCACCCATTCATTCCCTGTTTGAACCAGTAACCCCTCCCAGTGCTCCCAGTAGAACCCAGTAACCCCTCCCAGTGCTCCCAGTTTGGACCAGTAACCCCTCCCAGTGCTTCCAGTATGGAACAGTAACCCCTCCTACTACTCCCAGTATGGACCAGTAACCGCTCCCAGTGCTCCCAGTATGGACCAGTAACCTCTCCCAGCCTCCCAGTTTGAACCAGTAACCCCTCTTAGTCCTCCCAGTACAGCCCAATAACCCCTCCCAGTGCTGCCAGTTCGAACCAGTAACGCCTCCCAGTGCTCCCAGTTCGAACCAGTAACCCCTCCCAGTGCTCCCAGTACAACCCAGTAACCCCTCCCAGCCTCCCAGTTTGAACCAGTAACCCCTCCCAGGCTCCCAGTATGGACCAGTTGCCCCCCATTCATTCCCAGTTTGAACCACTAACTCTTCCCAGTGCTCCCAG
>NW_020902963.1:0-499 GCF_003984885.1 Neopelma chrysocephalum
CGCTCGCGGGCACGAGCGCGGGGGGAGAGGGACGGGACCCGCCCCGCCCCGCCCGCGCGCGCCCTGTGACGAGCGGGTTGGGCGGGGCCGCGCGCGCCGTGGCGGCGGCCGCCATGTTGGGGCGGTACCGTGAGGGGCCGGGGGGGGGTGCGGGGGCTGCCGCCATGAGCGTCTTACCCGGGCCGGGAGCCGGTGACGCTGCGCGACTCAGCCCGCGGGGATTGGTCTTGTCCCTGAGCAGGGTCGTTCCCGGGGCAGCCTCTTCAAGTGCTTCAAATAAAGACACACCTGCCAACACTGCCAACATTCTGCCTCTGCAGCAGCACCAACCCAGTGAAAGGGGCTGTTATCGCTGTTAAATATTTTTGCTTAGCTTGCCTGAGAAACTTGCCAGTCTCGGTGTTGAGTGAATTCTTTGTTTCACCATCATTCACCAGACCTGCTGCCAGCCCGCTGCTCTGGGCTCCAGACACCTCGTGCTTCACTTTCTCACCAAGAA
>NW_020902964.1:0-1610 GCF_003984885.1 Neopelma chrysocephalum
TTGCCGGGGGTCCCCCAGCTCCAGTATCACCCCGCTCCGCCCTCCACACTCGGCAGTTCCTGGGCTCCACACCCACCCCTGGCACTCCTGGGGGGCCCCAAAACTGCTGTGTCCCCCCCGCCGGCACCGGGCTGACAATGGAGCCGGCGGGGCCTGACCCAGCAACACCAACCCCCATCGCAGGGGGGGGACCCGCATCCCCCCGCCCACCGCCGGGGCTCTGCCGCCAACCCAGCCCAGCACCCCCAAAAAACACCTCCCGACAACCCACAAGAGCCCCCAAGGGCACAGCCCTGCACAAGGGCCGGCTGTGCCCAAGGCAACCAAACAGTCCCACAGGCAGGGGGGACACCAGAGGCTGCCCCAGGGCAACGAGAGCAGGGAGGAGATCGGGCCCCCTGACACGTGGGCGGGCTCTGGGTTCAGCCTGACCAGGGGCAATTTGGCACCAACAGCACGGCCTTGACTGCTGGCTTGGCACAGGGGGCCCAAACTCCCCCCTCTCCAGGCTCTCGGGGCTCTCACAGCTCCCCCCTCTCTCCAGCCTCCCCCACTCTCCAGGGATCAAGGCATGGGGACATGGAGGGACCCCCATGGCAACACCGCTCCCGTTCTCCCCCCTCCCATTAGCCCTCCTCTCCCACCCTTTTCCCGGGCCGTTTCCCAATGTGGATGAGCTGGTGGGTGTGGAGGTGGGAGCTCTGGCTGAAGCTCTCTCCACATTCCCCACACAAATAGGGCCGTTCCCCAGTGTGGATGCGACGGTGCCGGATCAGGTTGGAGCTGTGGCTGAAGCTCTTCCCACATTCCCCACATGTGTAGGGTCGTTCCCCGGTGTGGATATGCTGGTGGCTGAGGAGTTTGGTGCTCTCGCTGAAGCTCTTCCCACATTCCAAGCACTTGAAGGGCTTTTCCCTGCTGGGAGGCTGCTCAGGAACCACCAGGTCAGAGCTCCGCTTCAAGCTCTGGCCACCTTCCTGGCACAGGCTGGGTCTTTCCTCCGCAGAGCACCCTGGGCTGGCTTTGGAGCCCCTCCTGTGGGGGGATCTCCGGCCCTTTTCCTCCCCGCTGCCTTCCTGCACCGTGGAGCCCTTCAAAACAGCCTCTCCCACCAGGGTCTCACAGGGGGATTTGTCCTCCGGGCTCTCCGTCCTCAGCTCAGGGCCTGGGGCAGGAAGCAAGAAGGACAGGGAGGGGATTTGCCTCCGGCCCACAGGGAAGGCCAAGGACATCCCCCCAACTCCGGCCCCGGCAGGATGGCGGCGGCAGCGGGGTTGTCCTGCAGCCGGGGGCCATGCTGGGCTGCCAGAGCCAGCACAACACCCGCCCAAAGGGCCACTGACTTCCTCCTCACCTGCCTGGGGGGCCCAAGGCATCTTCCTCTTCCTTGCAGCCTCCTCCTCCATCCGACCAAGCTTTGGGAAGGACAAATCCTGATGGGGGGGAAAACAAGGGCTGAGCGCGTTGGCTTGGGGGTTCCTCCTGCCCAAGTCCATCTCTAGAACTCACCAGGCATCCTGTGTCCATAAAAACCTCGAAAACACCAAGATTCAGGCAAAAAAACCCCTCAGAAATAGCAAGAAGACCCTCGCCCCCCCAAACTGCAAAAA
>NW_020902965.1:0-382 GCF_003984885.1 Neopelma chrysocephalum
CCTCCTGCCTGTGCCCCACACGCAGGGCATTGGGGCCTGTCTGGCTGAAGCCCCTCAGTGGGGGCACCGGGGGTAAGAACAGACTTGCAGTGGGGAAAGCTGCTCTGAAAGCCCCGAGAGCTGGGCTGCGCAGAGGCTTTGCTGACAATGGCCTTGGGGGTGGACGTGCTGGGACTCAGGCCCAGGGGGAAAATCACAGGCCTGATCCCTGAGGAGATCAGCACATGCTGCTGAAAGGCTGGGGGAGAGCAGAGCCAGCAGAGGGAGGAAACAAGTGTGGACAGCCTGGGCTGATGTGCTTTGGACTCGTGCCTGGCCCGGCCTTGGCTGGGCACAGAAGGGACAGCCTTTGTGTCCCTGCAGGGCTGGGATTCACTCCCTG
>NW_020902966.1:0-739 GCF_003984885.1 Neopelma chrysocephalum
TCACCTGCTATTTGTGCGCCGCGATCGGCTCTACGCGTGCAGCCGGGACTCACGGTCCTGGCGCCTTCGGTCTGGAAGGAATCCTCGACCGCATGCAATTTTAGCCCCCGTCCGGGCGACGCACCTGCACACGAACGACGGCCCTTTTTGGCCAGTAGGAGGGGCCTGACCCTCCGGCTCTCGCTTGCTATTTTTGCGCCGTGATCGGCTCTACGCGCGCTGTTGGGGCTCCCGGTCCTGGCGCCTTCGGTCTGGAAGGAATCCTCGACCGTATGCAATTTTTAGCCCCCGGTCGGCTGGCGCACGGGCCCACGAACAGCAGGCAAATTTGCCCAGAAGGAGGGGCCTGACCCCCAGGCTCTCACCTGTTATTTTGTACCGCGATTGGTTCTACGCGTGCAGCCGGGGCTCCCGGTCCTGGCGCCTTCGGTCTGGAAGGAATCCTCTACTTTATGGAATTTTAGCTCTCTTCTGGCCAGCGCACCGGCACACGAACGACGGCCCTTTTTGCCCAGAAGGAGGGGCCTGACGCTCCGGCTCTCGCCTGCTATTTGTGCGCCACGATCGGCTCTACGCGCGCAGCCGGGGCTCCCGGTCCTGGCGCCTTCGGTCTGGAAGGAATCCTCGACCATATGCAATTTTAGCGCCTGACTAGCAGGCGCGCCGGCAAACGAACGACGGCCCTTTTTGCCCAGAAGGAGGGTCAGGCCCCTCCTTCTGGGCAAAAAGGGCTGTCGTT
>NW_020902967.1:0-610 GCF_003984885.1 Neopelma chrysocephalum
CCCCCCCCGCCAAAGAGTGATCCAGGGCGTGGCCCAGGTGTGGTGCAAGAGGGGGCGTGGTCGCGGCGAGGCCACGCCCCTTCCTCTCCCAAAGCCACGCCCCTTTCCCCCCTTTCTGCCGGCGCCCCAGGGGGGAACTGGGAGCTACTGGGAGTTACTGGAAGCCGCCGGGGAGGTAACTGGGGGGCGCTGGGAGGGGAGGGGGAGGGTTACTGGGAGCGCTGGGAGGGGGGAACTGGGCGAACTGGGAGTGCTGGGAGGGGGGAACTGGGCGAACTGGGAGTGGCCGGCGGGGTGACTGGGAGGGATGGGGGGGGCTTACTGGGAGTGACTGAGAGCACTGGGAGGGGGTTACTGGGCATACTGGGAATGACTGGGAGGACTGGGAGGGGGTTACTGGGCATACTGGGAGCATTGGAGGGGTTACTGGGAGCACTGGGAGGGGTTACTGGTCATACTGGGAGTACTGGGAGGGGGTTACTGGACATACTGGGAGCACTGGGAGGGGCGAGGCGGGAGGGGGGTCCGAGCGCTTTACTGGGAGCACTGGGAGGAGGTAACTGGGAGCACTGGGAGTTACTGGGAGAACTGGGAGCCCCCGGCGGGGGGG
>NW_020902968.1:0-1394 GCF_003984885.1 Neopelma chrysocephalum
GCTCGGCTCCCTATGGGAAGAGCGCATCCCCCCGATCCCGATCCCGTCCCCAATCCCGCTCGGCTCCGTAGGGGAAGAGCGCACCCCCCCGATCCCGCTCTCGATCCCTCCCTCTCCCGCTCCCAATCCCGCTCCCGCTCGGCTCCCTACGGTAAGAGAGCACCCTCCCTATCCCGATCCCTATCCTGCTCCTGCTCAGCTCCGTATGGGAAGAGAGCACCCCCGATCCCGATCCTGCTCCCGCTGCTGCTCCCACTCGGCTCCCTACAGGAAGAGCGCACTCCTGATCCCGATCCCGATCCCGGTCCCGCTGGGCTCCATACGGGAAGAGCGCACCCCCCCGATCCCGATCCTGATCCCGATCCCGCTCCCGCTCCCTCTCCCGATGCCAACCCCAATCCCGCTGGGCTCCGTACGGGAAGAGCGCACCCCCCCATCCCAATCCCGCTCTCGATCCCGCTCCCGCTCCCATTCCTGATCCCGCTCCCATTCCCGATCCCAATCCCTCTGTGCTCCATACGGGAAGAGCGCAACCCCCCAGATCCCAATCCCAATCCCGCTCCCGCTGGGCTCCGTACGGGAAGAGCGCACCCCCCCGCTCCTGATCCCGCTCCCGCTCTCAATCCCGCTGGTCTCCGTACGGGAAGAGCGCGTCCAGGACCCTCTGGCCGGTGAGCAGCGGGTTGTTCGCCGGGAGCTTCTCGGCCACGGGCCGGACCTGCCGGACGGGCCACACCTGGAGCATGGAGAGCCGCTCCCGGAGCCCCTGGAATTCCAGCTCCAGCACCACGTCCTGCGGGAACGGCAGCGCGGGATGAGGAGCTGCTGCCCGACTCCCCCCATCCCGATCCCGATCCCTGCGGGAACAGCGCATTCTCCCCATCCCGATCCCGATCCCGATCCCTGCGGGAACAGCGCATTCCCTCCACCCCGATCCCTGCAGGAACAGCACGTTCCCCTCATCCCGATCCCGATCCCTGCAGGAACAGCACGTTCCCCCCATCCCGATCCCTGCGGGAACAGCACGTTCCCCTCATCCCGATCCCGATCCCGTCGGGAACAGCGCGTTCCCCCCATCCCGATCCCGATCCCGACGGGAACAGCGTGTTCCCTCCATCCCGATCCCTGCGCCCCCGATCCCAGTCCCGATTCCTATGGGAACAGCGCACCCTCCTGATCCCAATCCCGCTCCTGCTCTGCTCCCTAGAGGAACAGCGCACTACCCCCGATCCCGATCCCGATCCCACTCCCTACAGGAACAGCACACCCCCCGATCCCGATCCTGCTCCCGCTCGGCTCCATACGGGAAGAGTGCACGCCCCCCTATCCCGATCCCGTTCCCGATCCCGATCCCGCTCCCTCTCCCGCTGCCGCTCCCGCTCAGCTCCCTATGG
>NW_020902969.1:0-439 GCF_003984885.1 Neopelma chrysocephalum
TCCAGGGGTTGCCTCAGCATCAGGGGCTTCATTCGGGGTGGAAGCAGTGGCCGAAGCTCTTCCCTCAGTCGGGGCACTGGTAGGGCTCCCTTACTGGTGGGTCTGTTGGTGTGAGGTCAAGGTAGAGCTCTGGGTGAAGCTCTTCCCACACTCCCCACACTTGTAGGGCCTCTCCCCGGTGTGGATGCGCCGGTGGGTGACAAGGTGGGAGTTTTGCTTGAAGCCCTTCCCGCAGTCGGTGCAGCGGAAGGGCCTCTCATCCGTGTGCGTCCGCTGGTGCACGAGGAGATCTGAGCTGGTGTGAAACCTCTTCCCACATTCTCCACAATTGTAAGGATGTTCCCCAGTGTGGATGCGCTGGTGTCTGCGGAGGTTGGAGCTGTCCCTGAAGCTCTTCCCACATTCCCCACACTCGTAGGGCCGTTCCCCAGTGTGGATG
>NW_020902970.1:0-317 GCF_003984885.1 Neopelma chrysocephalum
TTTCCCCTCTAAAGCAATATCTTGACAGGGAGTAACACACCTTAGCTCCACCCTCCAGTTGCCTGTGATGTGCAGGGCTGGTTGTACAGGCATTTTACAGTAACTGCCCTCAGTTTATTCACCTGCAGAGCAAATGTCATAACATATCCAAAAGTGGCTTCTTCTTCACTGTTGTCATAGCTGAGATACTCAGACAGATGTTACAATTCAATTACTTGGATCCAAAGCTGTCTGAAGTCAGCAAAGGATAAAGTGACAGTGGACTCTGTTCAGTTCTTAGGGCAGAGAGAGTGGAAACAGAAAGTGCTCTCACAAAT
>NW_020902971.1:0-334 GCF_003984885.1 Neopelma chrysocephalum
GTGTGTGTGTATGTGCGTGGGGGGCTCCTCCACACGCTCCCCCCCCCCTTCCCCGCGCCGCTTTTTATTCGTTTTTCGCCTAAATCAAATTTTTTTTTCAAAATTTTTCCCTCCTTTTTCCCCCCCTCGCCCCCCCTTCCCCCTCCCCTCAGCCCTGCAGAACATGGCGTCCCCGTCCTAGCGTTTTAAAAATAAGCCGGGGCTGCCATTTTTGTTTGCCTTTTGTCTGCGAATTTTAATAAAAACGTCTGAGAATGTGGGAGAGGCGGCGGATGGAGGGGGGGGGAGAGCACCCAGCCGGGCCACCCCCCCCCCCCCCCCCCCCCCCCCCCCC
>NW_020902972.1:0-483 GCF_003984885.1 Neopelma chrysocephalum
GCAAGGGGCAGGCGAGAGCAGGAGGGTCAGGCCCCTCCTTCTGGGCAGAGAGGGCCGTCGTTCGTGTCCCGGTGAGCCGGCCGACCGGGGGCTAAAATTGCATACGGTCGAGGATTCCTTCCAGACCGAAGGCGCCAGGACCGGGAGCCCCGGCTGCGCGTGTAGAGCCTTTAGCCGTGCACAACGGGCACACGAGAGCCGGAGGGTCAGGCCCCTCCTTCTGGGCAAAAAGGGCCGTCGTTCGCTGGCCGGCGCGCCGGCCGACCGGGGGTTAAAATTGCATACGGTCGAGGATTCCTTCCAGACCGAAGGCGCCAGGACCGGGATCCCCAACTGCGCGCATAAAGCCGATCAAGGCGCACAAATAGCAGGTGAGAGCCGGAGGGTCAGGCCCCTCCTTCTGGGCAAAAAGGGCCGTCGTTCGTGTGCTGGTGCCCTGGCCGGCCGGGGGCTAAAATTGCATACGGTCGAGGATTCCTTCCA
>NW_020902973.1:0-344 GCF_003984885.1 Neopelma chrysocephalum
TCGTGTGTCGGTGCGCTGCCTACCGGGGGCTAAAATTGCATACGGTCGAGGATTCCTTCCAGACCGAAGGCTCCAGGACCGGTGGCCACGGCTTCGCGCGTAGAGACGATCATGGCGCACAAATAGCAGGCGAGAGCCGGAGGGTCAGGCCCCTCCTTCTGGGCAAATAGGGCCGTCGTTCGTGTGTCGGTGCGCTGCCTACCGGGGGCTAAAATTGCATACGGTCAAGGATTCCTTCCAGACCGAAGGCGCCAGGACCGGGAGCCCCAGCTGCGCACGTAGAGCCGATCGCAGAGCGCAAGGGGCAGGCGAGAGCAGGAGGGTCAGGCCCCTCCTTCTGGGCA
>NW_020902974.1:0-338 GCF_003984885.1 Neopelma chrysocephalum
ACAGACATTGTACAACAGCGGTGTCAGGACAGCGGTGTCAGGACAGCGGTGTCAGGACAGCGGAGGCAGCAGTAGCTGCCGGACGGTGTGAGGGCCAGGGGCCATGGCCCTTGCTCTCCGCCTCCTCCTCCTCCTCCTCCTGGCAGTGGCCCTGCACGCCAGGGCTGCCCAGGCTGCTCCGGTGCCAGCGCGGGGAGCAGGTGAGCCGGTGGCCTGGGGCACCTTTCCCGGGCCAGCGGGCTCTTCTCCCCGGGAAGCGTCGGGGATGGTTTTCCCCAGGGCTTTAGCCAGGGTTTCCTGGGTGCGAGAGAGAGCCCCGAGGGGCCCTTGGCTGCTCC
>NW_020902975.1:0-649 GCF_003984885.1 Neopelma chrysocephalum
GATCAGAGGGATGGGAACAGGGAATGGAGGGATCAGAGGGATGGGAAGGGAGAGGAAGGAACAGGGAATGGTGGCATTAGAGGGATGGGATGGGAACAGGGAATGGTGGGATCAGAGGGATGGGAACAGGGAATGGAGGGATCAGAGGGGTGGGAACAGGGAATGGAAGGATCAGAGGGGTGGGAACAGGGAATGGTGGGATCAGAGGGATGGGAACAAGGAACGGAGGGATCAGAGGGATGGGACGGGAACAGGGAATGGAGGGATCAGAGGGATGGGCATGGAAAGGACGGGCTGGGAATAGGGAATGGTGGGAGCAGAGGGATGGGATGGGAACTGGGAATGGTGGGATCAGAGGGATGGGAAGGGAAGGGATGGGATGGGAACAGGGAATGGTGGGATCAGAGGGGTGGGAAGGGAGAGGATGGGAACAGGGAATGGTGGGATCAGAGGGATGGGCATGGAAAGGAGGGAAGGGGGGATTTCCTGATCCCTGGGAGTGTCCAAGGCTGGGTTGGATTCCCTGGGATAGCGGGAGGTGTCCCTGAACATGGAATGGGATGGGATTTAAGGCCCCTTCCCACCCAAACCAGTCTGGGATAAAGGACACTTAGAATCCAGTCAGAGGGATTTTTCTGGAATGTGGGGA
>NW_020902976.1:0-500 GCF_003984885.1 Neopelma chrysocephalum
TGATATCAAGGACTGCTTTTTTCATATTTATTTAAATCCGGCTGATTTGGCAAAATTCGCATTTTCAGTCCCAGCCATCAACGCCTGTGAACCCCACCGCAGGTTCCAGTGGAGGGTGCTTCCTCAGGGGATGAAAAACTCCCCAACACTATGCCAAATGTTTGTGGCAGAAGTGTTGGAACCAATTAGAAAAAGATTCCCATGGTCAATCATCTTCCATTATATGGATGATGTATTGATCTGTGCAAAAACAAAATTGGCAGTCAGACAAACATTAGATGCCACAATTGCGGCCCTAAATTCTAAAGGATTGGAAATATCCCCTGAAAAAGTACAAAAGGAGGCACCATGGAGGTACCTCGGACTCCAAATTACCTCAAAAACTATCAAACCTCAATCAGTTCTAATTGATAAAAACGTCCGAACTTTAAATGACCTCCAGAAATTACTGGAAGCGATCAATTGGATCAGACCTGTGCTGGGGATCACAACCGGTGATC
>NW_020902977.1:0-779 GCF_003984885.1 Neopelma chrysocephalum
GCTTAGAATAATTCTACCTATAATTTTCTATTTTTATCATCACATCTAGAAGGTTCTTTTCCACTGCAGGAATCCTCATTTCTATGGCCCAGCACACAGTGTCCAGCAGAGCTGCAGGGAAGGGCCCCCAGAGCTCCCTGAACGCCCCCTCCCCCAGGCCTTGGGGGCACTTTCCCCCCACTCCCTGCCCTGGACTCTGCTGCCTGGAGCTGTCCCTGCCAGCAGCTGCTTCCCTGGGCCCAGGGCTGGGCCCTGCCAGTGCTGCCAGAGCCAATCCCAGCCCTGGGGGCTCAGCTCTGCCCTGCAGAGCCCTCCCAGCAGCACAGGGCACTGCCCAGGGGCATCTCTGGATGGGCAGGCTCTGATGGCAATGTCAGAGCAACCCTGAGCAGGCTGGAAAAGTGACACTGCTGCTGTCTATAAGACAGTTTTGATGTCTGATACTCTCAGGTTCAATCCTCTCTAATCTAACAGAGTTCAAGTTTTAGTGTCTCCTCCTGTACTCAGAGATTGATTTCTCTGTCACAGTCAGCACCCAGACAACCCAGAGTATAACACTGAAAGAATTGGTTCATTCTCTTTAAGCTACCCCCTGTCTGTCTGTGCCTCATGGAAATACATTCTCGGAAATTTCCTGCTTTGATCTGGAGCTGGGACCAGCCCTCATCCCTGCAGCACACTGTGGAGATCAGAAGGACTCTGCCCTGCTCTGCCCTCTCAGGAGTTGTTCCCTCCCCACAGCCCTTCTCCCCCAGCCCCGTGGCAGCTCCTTGGCCGGG
>NW_020902978.1:0-403 GCF_003984885.1 Neopelma chrysocephalum
GTCTTCTGTGAGGGGGATTCCAGAGTCTCCTCCGATGTTGCCTGTTGTTGGTATGGAGTTTGCTCGTACTGGGGGTGATGGTCGCATATTCTGTCGAGTAGTCAGAAGATTCCTTCAGGAGAGCAACATGCTCTGGGTCTTAACTGGAGGATGTAAGGGGAAGCAGGAGGGACAAGATCGTTCCAGACCTGGGACAAGATAGGCCAGAGCAGTGCCCCCAGCCCTCCTGGAGCAGACAAGCTCAGCCAAGCCAACCCTGGACACCCATTGCCAGGCCCAGGGGCACCAGGCCCAGGGGCACCAGGGTGCTTTGCCTTTTACCTGTGCCCAGGATTGCACAGCCATCACATTCCCATCTGGTTATGCTGTCCCCAGGCCAGAGCAGTGTCTGTGGGTGCCCTCG
>NW_020902979.1:0-453 GCF_003984885.1 Neopelma chrysocephalum
TCCCCTCCACCACCCAGCACTTCTCATCTCACCCACCCCTTTTCCCCCCAGGTCCTTCTGCCCCACACACAGCCCACAGCAGGCAGTGGAGGCGACTCCGGAGCCGGGCACTGAATGCCTCATCTGCATGGAGCCTGTGGAGGACAGAAAGACCTTCAACACCCTGGTGTGCCCAGCCTGCAAAACCGCCTGGTTCCACAGGAACTGCATCCAAGTAGGAGTGGTTCCCTCACCCCGGGGGCCACAGCAGGGGCTCAGCAGCACCAGGGCCTCACTCTGGCTGCTTGTGTTTCTCCTGCAGGGACACGCTCGGCATGGTTGTCTTCTATCCCTCCAGTGCCCCCTCTGCAGAAATGATGACACATTTCTCATGGATATGTTTACCATGGGGATCTGAATGCCCTTGAGGTTGGTGTCCTTCTGCCTGTCTCACAACACAGGGGGTGCAAGTGC
>NW_020902980.1:0-1086 GCF_003984885.1 Neopelma chrysocephalum
ATGACCCCAATGACCCCATACCTGGTCAGCAGTGATCCCATTGGCAATGGCCGCCTGGACACTGTCCCTGGTCACTTGGGCCACCACCAGGTTTGGGAATCGATAGAGCAGCTCCGAGAACAGGGCGATGAGAGCGACCTGCAGCTCTGAGTCTGGGGACAATGGGGACAGTGAGAGGACAAGGGGGGACAATGGGAAATATGGGGACATTGGGATAATGGGACATGGGGATAATAGGGATAATGGCGACATTGGGGACATTAGGGACATTGGAGCCGATGAAAACATTGGGATAATGGGGTGATGAAGATAATGGGACATTGGGATAATGGGACATTGGGATAATGGGGACAATGGGGACATTGGGGACATTGGGATAACAGGAAATACAGGGACACAGGTGGACACTGAGGACAACGGGGACATTGGGATAATGGGGGCAATGAGGACGTTGGGATAAAGAGACATTGGGGGCATTGGAGACATTGGGATAAGGGGACATTGGGGACATTGGGATAACAGGACATTGGGGACATTGGGATAACAGGACATTGGGGACGTGGAGATAACAGGGACATTGGAGACACTGAAGACATTGGAATAAGGAAACATTGGGTACATTGGGGGGATTGGGGGGACACTGGGGACACCAAGGGGACACTGGGGACATTGGGGACATTGGGGATATTGGGGGACACTGGGGGACATTGGGGGACGCTGGGGGACACTGGGGGACATTGGGGGACATTGGGGGGACATTGGGGGGACACTGGGGGGACACAGGGGACAAGGAGGGGACACAAGAGGACATTGGGGGGACATTGGGGGACACGGGGACAACATGGACGTGGGGACAAGGGGACAATGGGGATGTGAGAACAATGGGGACACCAAGGGGACAGGGAGTGACAGGGAAGGACAGAAGGTGCCAGGGGGTGCCAGGGGGGTGTTGGGGGTGTCACCAGTGTACGCGTAGATCCTGTAGTTGGTCTCCACCAGGACGAAGCCGTGAGCGTCGGGCTCCGGCACCGACCCCGACGTCCCCGAGGCCAGAGCGATGGCCAGGCGGGTGGGGTAGAAACGGCG
>NW_020902981.1:0-376 GCF_003984885.1 Neopelma chrysocephalum
GTCCCCCTCACGCTCCCCGGGCGGCGTGGTCAGACCCGGGCTCTGCCGGGGGTCCCCCTCCCGCTCCCCGGGCGGCGAGGTGTGACCCGGACTCTGCCGGGGGTTCCCCTCCCCACTCCCCGGGCGGCGCGGTGAGATCCACCTCTGCCGGCGGTCCCCCTGCCCGCTCCCCGGGCGGCGGCGTGGGACCCCGGCTCTGCCGAAGGGGCCCCCCTCATGCTCCCCGGACGGCGTCGTGGGACCCCGGCTCTGCCGAAGGGGTCCCCCTCACGCTCCCCGGGCGGCGTGTGGGACCCGGTGTCTGGCGGCGGTCCCCCTCCCGTTCCCCGGGTGGCGTGGTGGGACCTGGGCTCTGCCGCGGGACCCCCTCCCCGTT
>NW_020902982.1:0-312 GCF_003984885.1 Neopelma chrysocephalum
CCCCTTTTGGGTTCCCACCCCCCCTTTTTGGGGTCCCCCTCCCCCCCCGTGGATTTTGGGGGTTTTTGGGGGGTTTTGGGGGTACCTGAGCGGGGGGAGGGGCAGCGCCGGGGGTCTCTCGGGGGGCACGGGGGGGTCTGGGCTCAGGGGGGGCTCCGTCAGGGAGAACAGGGACACGGCTCTCTGCACTGGGGGGGGGGGTCAGAACCCCAAAAACACCCCAAAACACCCAAAAAACACCCCAAAATACCCCAAAACCACCCCAAAATACCCCAAAAATACCCCCAAACCACCCCAATATAACAAAAAAAA
>NW_020902983.1:0-397 GCF_003984885.1 Neopelma chrysocephalum
CCCGGTTCCGGGCATTGCACGGGCTCTGGAGATTCCCTGTTTGCCGGTGGGGGGGGGGGGGACGGGACGGGATTAATTCTGCAGCCGCCGCCAAGTTGCTGTTTGGCACGGGGCGGATGTTGTGAAACGGGAGCCGGCTCCCGGCCCTGCTGACAGCCTCCGTCACCCCCTGGCCCGGGCTGGGGCGGGGGAAGCCGGCGTGACAAAAACACCTCGTGGCGGGGGACAACAGAGCGGGCAAAACGAGAGCACCGGCCGGTTTTGTTTGCAGGCGCGGAAGGGCTGGGGCTGCTCCGCTCCTCGTGTTTACCTCGGTTTATGTTATTTTTTTTTTTTTTTTTTTTGCCATCGCGGGGGGGGGGTGGGTGGGAGGGAAAGGCGTGGTTTTTTTCCCCCA
>NW_020902984.1:0-439 GCF_003984885.1 Neopelma chrysocephalum
AAATTGCATACGGTCGAGGATTCCTTCCAGACCGAAGGCGCCAGGACCGGGAGCCACGGCTGCGCTTTTAGAGACGATCGCGGCGCACAAATAGGAGGCGAGAGCCGGAGGGTCAGGCCCCTCCTTCTGGGCAAAAAAGGCCGTCGTTCGTGTGCCGGCGCGCCGGCCGGCCGAGGGCTAAAATTGCATACGGTCGAGGATTCCTTCCAGACCGGAGGCGCGAGGACCGGGAGCCCCAGCTGCGCGCGTAGAGCCGATCGAGGCGCACAAATAGAAGGCGAGAGCCGGACGGTCAGGCCCCTCCTTCTGGGCAAAAAGGGCCGTCGTTGGCTGGCCGGCGCGCCTGCCAATCGGGGGCAAAAATTGCATACGGTCGAGGATTCCTTCCAGACCGAAGGAGCCAGGACCGGGACCCCGGCTGCGCACGTAGAGCCGATCG
>NW_020902985.1:0-520 GCF_003984885.1 Neopelma chrysocephalum
GAGAACGCGACACGTTAGTAGGGGTCGGGAGGTCCTCACTGAGGTTGTCCAATGGACCTCCATCAGTGAGTCTTCTCCTCGTTCCTCTTCCCATGACGCCGCACAGAGGAGATCGTCAGTGGGGATCATTTTTGCCACCGGGAAGCGGTCCTCCAGCTGTAAGGGAGGAAGGTGGACAGTTAAACAGATGGCGATGTTAGAGTTTGTCAACCCTGTCAGGAGTGTGGGAGTCACGAAAATGCCCCTTGCCACAGCCGAAAGGTGAGAGACTATCAGATATATAGTATTTGTGTCTATTTCCGCAGATGGTATAACTTTAATCATTTGCTCGCATTGATTTAATAAGGGTATTGGGTGTGTAACGGTAAGGGTTATCCAGTTCAAGGGAGTACATTGATTTTGAATTTGGGAAGGGACGAGTTCTGCCGGAGGTTCCCCAGTTACGGGGTGGCCGGGCGCGATGTTTGGCGCAGGATGGAGTGTGGTTGAGGGGTTATTTGTGTCCTCGCGCCCCCCTGAG
>NW_020902986.1:0-521 GCF_003984885.1 Neopelma chrysocephalum
CCTCTCCTGGCTCCGCACACCCCTGTGCTGTGGAGGGCTGCGATCCCAGGGGAGGCTCTCCAGGCTGCCACAGCCCTGGCAGAGCCGCCAGACAGCAGGCACCTGCCTGCTCTGCCCGTGGGAGAAGCGGCCCCAGCCGGGCTGGGCCTTGTATTTAGGGGGTCTCCTCTGAAGAAGCCCAGAGCTGTTCCGGCCCCTCCCTGCAGGGGCTCCTCCATCAGCGCCAACTTCCCACCCTGCTGCTGCCTCACACGTGCCCCTGGGCTGGGCCAGTCTGGGCTTGGCCGGCCTGGAGACCGCGGGCGGGCTGTGCTTTGGGGCTGGAAGGCTTGTGCTCCCGTCTGCCGCACTCCCAGGCAGTGCTACGTGGCCGGGAAGGGGCAGTCCCGGGGATATCCCGAGGCCTCTCTAGGCAGGGGGGCCAGGGGCACAACGGCGCTACCCCAGGGGATCCCGGTCGTGCCCAGGGTGGGACTCACTGGGGCCAAGAAATGATCACCCAGACATTTGTCATGAGTTTG
>NW_020902987.1:0-524 GCF_003984885.1 Neopelma chrysocephalum
TCCAGACCGAAGGCGCCAGGACCGAGAGCCCCGGCTGCGCGCGTAGAACCGATCGCGGCGCACAAATAGCAGGCGAGAGTCGGAGGGTCTGGTCCTTCTTTCTGGGCAAAAAGGGCCGTCGTTTGCTGGCCGGCGCGCCGGCCGAACGGGAGCTAAAATTGCATACGGTCGAGGATTCCTTCCACACCAAAGGCGCCAGGACCGGGAGTCCCGGCTGCACGCATTATACAGATTGCGGAGCACAAATAGGAGGCGAGAGCCGGCGGATCTGGTCCCTCCTTCTGGGCAAAAAGGACCGTCGTTCGTGGGCCCGTGCGCCGGCCGGCCGTGGGTTAAAATTGCATACGGTCCAGGATTCCTTCCAGACCGAAGGCGCCAGGACCGGGAGCCCCGGCTGCGCGCATAGAGCCGATCGCGGCGCACAAATAGCAGGCGAGAGCCGGAGAGTCAGGCCCCACCTTCTGGGCAGAAAGGGCCGTCGTTCGTGGGCCGGTGCGGCGGCCGACCGGGGGTTAAAATTGCAT
>NW_020902988.1:0-749 GCF_003984885.1 Neopelma chrysocephalum
GCTGGTCACGGTCCCAGTTGGGGTGCTGGGCACTGTGGGGGTGCTGGTTCTTGTGGTCCCAGGGTTGGTTGGTGTGGTGCTGGGCACAGTGGTGCTGGTGGAGCTGGGCACACTGGTGCTGGTGGAACTGGGCACAGTGGTACTGGTGGAGCTGGGCACACTGGTACTGGTGGAGCTGGGCACAGTGGTGCTGGTGGAGCTGGGCACAGTGGTACTGGTGGAGCTGGGCACACTAGTGCTGGTGGAACTGGGCACACTGGTGCTGGTCGAGCTGGGAACAGTGGTGCTGGTGGAACTGGGCACACTGGTGCTGGTGGAGCTGGGCACGGTGGTACTGGTGGAGCTGGGCACACTGGTGCTGGTGGAGGTGGGCACACTGGTACTGGTGGTACTGGTGGAGCTGGGCACAGTGGTACTGGTGGAGCTGGGAACAGTGGTGCTGGTGGAGCTGGTCGAGCTGGGCACGCTGGTGCTGGTGGAGCTGGGCACAGTGGTACTGGTGGAGCTGGGCACACTGGTACTGGTGGAGCTGGGCACACTGGTGCTGGTGGAGCTGGGCACACTGGTGCTGGTGGAGCTGGGCACACTGGTGCTGGTGGAACTGGGCACAGTGGTACTGGTAGAACTGGGCACAGTGGTACTGGTGGAACTGGTGGAGCTGGGCACACTGGTGCTGGTGGAGCTGGTGGAGCTGGGCACAGAGGTGCTGGTGGAACTGGGCACACTGGTGCTGGTGGAGCTGGTGGAGC
>NW_020902989.1:0-362 GCF_003984885.1 Neopelma chrysocephalum
TGCAGACTGTTGGAGGGAGTCCTTTATAAAGGTGCTGCCAGTTTTGTTGATGCCAGAGTAACTCCTGGAAATATCCACTGAGGGGTTTTCCCTTTTGCTCTGATGTGTCAGTCCCCGAAAAAGGGCCCTGGAATTCTGGCATCACCAGACAAACAAATCTCCAAGAGTTGGGTGAATTCCCCTTCCCCCCGTTTCCAGGACACACGGGAATCTCCTGAGGTTGGACAAGACCAAGGTGATGCAGCCGGGTCAGGGCAGCCCCCGGGATCAATGCAGGCTGGGGGAGGAAGGGATGGAAGTCCCTGCTGGGAGAGGGCTCTGGGGGCCCAGAGCAGGAGGAATGGACCTGTTGGAGTGGATCC
>NW_020902990.1:0-567 GCF_003984885.1 Neopelma chrysocephalum
TCCTTGGCTGAGTCCACAGCCATGCAACTATTGGGGTTTCAGACATACACATTAGCCCCTTGTCTTCTGATATTTTACAGCTCCCAAGGACATTGGTCCAGGGTGAGAGATGAGACACTGTAGGACAATGAACAACAGCTGAGAAGTTCAGGCTCAAGCTGGTACCTCTGGAAGTGATACAGCTTGTAGGAGCTGTTTGCAGCCTCATCCACTTTGTTCACGCACATTCGTAGGAGAAGTAATTGCAGTCTGATGGGGACACTTTAGTACGTGTGATGGCATCTTTAGATTGGATTTGGACACCCCTCCTCCTGCAAGGATGCTCTGGGGACTGTGACATCACCAGTGGTGGAAATTTCAGCAAGAAGCAACTGGTGGTTTCTACATAAGATGACCCTGCAATCCAGCACTGGAGCAAATGATTTTTATTGTGAACTACTCAGGAACTACATGATCTGGCACACACTGATCTTTTACTTGACACATTGAATGCATTGATTATATTGAATACACTGAATACGTCACAAAATCATTTAGCTATAAATCTGCAGCAAAGGTTCAGAAGCA
>NW_020902991.1:0-1844 GCF_003984885.1 Neopelma chrysocephalum
TGGATCGGGATTTAGGGGTTTTTAGGGGGCTTTGGGTGCATTTGGGGGAGTTAAAAGGGGTCTTGGGTGTCAAAGGGATCTGTGGGAGGAGGGCATTAATGGGAAAATGGGGTTTAAGGGACATTTGGGGGGTTAATGGGGCTTGGGGGAGGAGAGGATGGGTAACACCAAGAGCAGGTGAGTCCTGAGACACCCCTGGTGTCCCCAAGACCTTCTTGGTGTTCCCCAATTCCCCACTTGACACCCCGAGACCCCCTTGGTGTCTCCAGTATCCCCAGGGCCTCCCCATGGCCCCAATTCCCCCCTTGACACCCCCAATTCCACTGTCCCCAAACCCCATCCCTGATGTCCCCAACCCTCCATCTCACTCCAGGAGCCCCTCCTGGACCCTCTGACTGAAAACACCCCCCATGCTCACAGAAAGGCCAAGGGCATCTGGGGACACCTTGGGGACAGTTGGGGGGCTTTGTGGGGCACTGGGGGATTACTGGGGGATACTGGAACACACTGGGGGGAACCAGGGGGCACTGGGAGGGATTGGGGGGTTACTGGGGGATTACCAGGACACACTGGGGGAACACTGGAAGGTTACTGGGCCATACTGGGGGTTACTGGGTGCTCACTGGAGGATCACTGGGCCATACTTGGGGGCAGTGGGATGTCACTGGGACACACTGGGTGGTCACTGAGGGGGTTACTGGGCTGTACTGAGAGTCACTGGGAGGTCATTGGGATATACTGGGGGCACTGAGATCCCCTTACCCAGATGTGGTACATCTCCCTCCCCAGATTTTGGGGGGCATCTCTAGGACCCCTCCCCTGGGAGCTGGGGGACCCCCTGAACCCACTGCTGGGCTTTAGGGGACTCTCCAAAACCCCCTCAAAACTCCTGAAATCCCCTCAAAAATCCACCCCTCCACCTGTCGAAACCTCCTCAAGGTCCCCTCAAACCCCCTGAGAGACCTCATCCCCCCCCCCCGCACCCTTTAAACCGTCTCAGTGACCCCCAAAACCCACCTGGGACCCCCCAAGCCCATTCAAGGACCCCCCAGTCCCCCTCATGGACCCTCAAAACCATCTAGGACCCATTAAACCCCCTAGAGACCCCAAAACTGCCTAAAAGGTCCCCGCAAAGCCTCCCAGGACACCCAAACCTCCTCAGAGATTGGAGGTACAAACCAATACAGAGCAGAACAGACCAGTACAAACCAGGACAGACCAGGACCTCCTCAGTGCTCCCCAGATCTCTCCTGGAGCTGGGACACGTTGACCTGGGACACCTGAGCCCCCCCCCCAGTGCCCTCCCAGTACAGCCCAGTGCCCCCAGTACAGCCCACTGTGTTCCTGTCCCAGGGTGCCGGGTGATCCCTCTTTGGGGGGAGAGGTTGGAAGAGATTTGAGGGGGAGCTGGGGGAGATTTGTAGGGATCTGGGGGGATTTGGGGGTCTTTGGGTGCATTTGAGGGAGTTAAAACAGGTTTTGGGGGCATTGGGGCATCAAAGGGATCTGTGGGGAGAGCAGATAAAAGGGAAAATGGGGGTTATGGAACATTTGGGGGGGGTTAAAGGGGCCTGGGGGGGAGAAGAGGGGCTGCACCACGAGCAGGTAATTCCTGTGACCCCCCCCCCGGTGTCCCCAAGACCCTCACCACTATCCCCACTGTCCCCAAACCCCATCCCTGATGTCCCCAACCCTCCATCTCACTCCAGGAGCCCCCCTGGACCCTCCAACAACAAAAAAGCCCAACCCCTCACACTCACAGAAAGGTCAAGGGGCATCTGGGGACACATTGGGGACAGTTGGGGGGCTTTGTGGGGCACTGGGGGATTACTGGGGGATACTGG
>NW_020902992.1:0-787 GCF_003984885.1 Neopelma chrysocephalum
ACCTCCCTTCACAGGGGGTCTCACCCTTCCCCCCCGACCTCCCCCAGCTCCCGGGGGGTCCCAACTCCCCCCCGACCCCCCCCTTACACTTGGCAGACACTCGGTAGCCCCCCAGGGGCGGGGGGTGGCCCTCGGCGGCGTCGAAGCCAGCGGAGACCAGCACCAGCTCGGGGCAGAACTCGTGGGCGATGGGCATCACCACCGTCCTGGGGGGGCAAACACCGCGCCAAGGGGGGGGCTGAGACCCCCGGGGGGGGCGGGACCCCCACAGGGACACGGGGGAGGGATGGGGGGGACGCAATACCTGAAGGCAGCCAAGTACTCGGGGTCCCCCATGGGGGGGTCGAGCCCCCCAGCCCAGGCCACGTTGACGGTGAAACCCTCGCCGGGCCCGGAGCCCACCTTGGGGGGGGGAAGGGGGGGGTTGCGGGGGGGGTGTCGCCCGTGGGGGGGGGGCCAGGGCCTTGTCCTGCCCCACAGGAGGTGGGTTTGGGGGTCCCGACCCCAGGGCCTTGTCCTGCCCCACAGGAGGTGGGTTTGGGGGTCCCGACCCCAGGGCCTTGTCCTGCCCCACAGGAGGTGGGTTTGGGGGTCCCGACCCCAGGGCCTTGTCCTGCCCCACAGGAGGTGGGTTTGGGGGTCCCGATCCCCAGTTCTGTGCCCCCAGAGGCAGGTTGGGGGTCCCGGCCCCCCTTCTCTTGTGCCAGCAGAGCCGAGCTGGGTGACCCAGGAATGGGAAATGAGCCCCCCAGGGCACTGCCCCTGCTCAGCCCACACCCCGTCCTGG
>NW_020902993.1:0-1023 GCF_003984885.1 Neopelma chrysocephalum
ACGTAGATAATTAATACTTTTCACCACATTCCTACAAATTACCCAATTATCTAATTTTTTTGGACAAACTATGCTATTAAACAACTTTTTTTAACCAAGGATCCAATAACTGCAAAACCACGCAGCAACACTCCCACCTATTGACATATAAAAGTGATTGCACACATCCCAAACACTGAACATGGCACCTACCCACAAAACACAGGAACTGCAACAAAAAATTACTACAAACACTGCACCTTCTGGACAACAAAAGAACTGCACAAAAAATAATTGTTTTAAAAAATTAAAAAAAAATACCAGAAAAAACCACCCAGATCAGAACCCAAACACTGCCCAGGACCCCAAAAAAACCACCCAAAACAATCCAACCAAACAGAATGACCACAGAAACCCTAAAGCACAAATCCTAACCAAGCACACCCAAACCCTAACCCATCCCAAACCACACACAAACCAACTGCTGACCCTAATGGCCAATTCCCATGGCAACACCACGATACAATTCCCAATCCCAACACCCAATTACTGTTGGGGTTCAGGTTGGGATTACGGGTTACAGGTTGGCGTTACGGGTTAGGGGTCAGGGGTTACGGCTTATGAGTTATGGGTTGTGGGCTATGGGTTGTGGGTTATGGGTTGTGGGTTATGGGTTATGGGTTAGTGGTTAGAGTTAGGGGTTGAGGTTAGGCTTAGAGTTAGGGTTAGGCTGAGGGTTAGGGTTAGAGTCAGGGTCAGGGTCAAGGTTAGGGGTTAGGGTTAGGATCGGAGTCAGGGTTAGGGTAAGGGTCAGGGTCAGGGTTAGGGTTAGGGTCAGGGTTAGTTAGTTAGGGTTAGGGTTTAGGGTTAGGGTTAGGCCCTGGGTGTGACAAAGGGAGGGCCAAGGCACGGGATCCTGAAGACGGCTCAGGTGGTGCAGAACCTCTGGGCCTTCACTTGGTGTTGTCATTGGGACAAAGTGGGACAAGATGTGTTTGAAAGTTTCTTCCTGCCCTGCTGTGTGCTGCCCGTTGGCTGGTGGAG
>NW_020902994.1:0-487 GCF_003984885.1 Neopelma chrysocephalum
AAATCTTGGAATTGAGCCCCAAAATCCTGGAATTTAACCCCAAAATCTTGGAATTGAGCCCCAAAATCCGGGAATTGAACCCCAAAATCCTGGGAATTGAACCCGAAAATTGGGCCCTGAACCCCCAAAATTCCTGGAATTGACCCCAAAACCTGGGAATTGAGCCCCAAAATCCTGGAATTGACCCCCAAAATTGGGCCCTGAACCCCAAAAATCCTGGAATTGAGCTCCAAAATCTGGGAATTTAACCCCAAAATTGGGCCCTGAACCCCAAAATTTGGACCCTGAACTCCCCAAAATCCTGGAATTGAACCCCAAAATCGACCCCTGAGGGTGGGGGAGGGGCCAGAGTTGGTTCTCGGGGTGGGGGAGGGGCAGGGGGTGGAGCCTCAAAATGGGAGGAGCCTTCAGGGTGGGGGAGGGTCAGGGGGTGGTTCTTAGGGTGGGGGAGGGGCTGGGCGTGGTCTTTTGGGGGGGGGGGGGGGCC
>NW_020902995.1:0-702 GCF_003984885.1 Neopelma chrysocephalum
ACCTGATACCCTGAATATTTTGGAGCTAAAAACGCCCATTTTGGGGAGCGGGAAAGCTCCGATTTTGGGTTAAAACCCAACCGTTTCTGCGCCTCCAGGTGAGCCCGGATGGCCCGGACCTGACGGCGACCCTGGATGGCTCCGCCCTGGAAGGGGCGTGGCGCTCAGGGGAAGGGTGGCCACGCCCCAGCCACACCTGGGTATCCTTTCCCCTAAACAGGAGGGGGGGCTGGGGTGGGCGGGGCTTAGGGCGGGGCATGGGGGTGTGGCTCTCCCAACACGCCTTGACAGGTATCAAAGCTCCTGGACCTGCCCCACCCCGCAGAGGCCCCACCCACCGAGCAGCCACGCCTCCAGCTGGGCGTCACTTGGGAGCCCGACTCCGCCCACCACCAGGTGACGCTGCTGCCAGGTGAGAACCACGCCCAATCCCTGCCACGCCCCTTTGAGCCACGCCCCCTTTCGCCGTGGCCACACCCCTTTTCTCTCCTAGACGAGGACAAGGCCTGGTGGCAGAAGCCAATCGTGGCCCGGGAGCTGTTTTGGTAAGCCACGCCCCCCCGGAGAAAACCACGCCCCCTCGATGAGGTCCTGCCCCACGGGAGAAAGCCACGCCCAGTCGGCGAGGCCCCGCCCACCTGGACCTTCCCTCAGCCCCCCCTTATGTTTCCCTATGGGGTGAGCAAGCCACGCCCCTTTCTG
>NW_020902996.1:0-2029 GCF_003984885.1 Neopelma chrysocephalum
GGGGGGCTCTATAGGGGTCTGTGGGTCTGGAGGACTCTAAAAGGGGCTGGGGGGTCTATAGGGGTCTGGGAGTCTGTAGGGGCTCTATAGGGGTCTGTAGGGCTCTATAGGGCTCTGTAGGGTTTTATGGGGCTTTGTAGGGGTCTGTAGGGCTCTGGGGGTCTGTGGGGCTTTCTGTGGGTGTGTAGGTCCCTCTAGGGGTCTGGTGGGCTCTGTAGGGATTTTTTGGGTTCCAGAGGGTTCTGTAGGTCTCTGTAGGGATCTGTGGGGCTCTGTGGGTTCCATGGGTCTTTGTGGGGTCTGTGAGGCTCTGTAGGCTCTGTGGGGCTCTATGGGGTCTCTCTGTGGGTCCCTGTGGGGCCTGTGGGTCTCTCTGGGGGGTCTGTGGGGCCTGTGGGTCTCTGTGGGGTCTGTGGGTCTCTCTGTGGGTCTCTGGGGGGCTCTCTGGGTCTCTGTGGGGCTCTGTGGGTCCCTGTGGGTCTCTCTGTGGGTCTCTGGGGGGTTTTTGGGTGTCTCAGTGGAGTCTGTGGGTCTCTCTGTGGGTCTCTAGGGGGTCTGTGGGTGTCTCTGTAGGTCTCTGTGGGGTCTGTGGGTCCCTGGGGGTCTCTGTGGGGTCTGTGGGCCCCTGGGGGTCTCTGGGGGTCTCTGTGGGATCTGTGGGTCCCTGTGGGTCTCTGGGGAGTCTGTGGGTCTCTGTGGGTCTCTGTGGGGTCCCTGTGGGTCCCTGTGGGTCTCTGGGGGGTCCCTGGGGGTCCGGGGGTCCCCCTGACCCCCCCTGTGCCCCGCAGAGGCTGCAGGACCAGATCAAGACATGGGTGGCCTCTAACGAGATCAAGGACAAGCGGCAGCTCATCGACAACAGGAAGCTCATCGAGATGGTACCGGGGGCTCCCCCAAACCTGGCACCCCCAAAACGCTCTGGGACGGGCACTGGGACCCCCCAAAAACACACTGGGACCCCCAAAAATACACTGGGACCCCCAAAATACACTTGGACCCCCAAAAATACAGTGGGATGGGCACAGGGACCCCCAAAAAATACACTGGGACTCCCCAAAAATACACAGGGATGGGCACAGGGACCCCCAAAAATACACTGGGACCCCCAAAAATACACTGGGATGGACACTGGGACCCCCAAAATCCAGGGACACCCCTAAAAACACAGGAACCCCCAAAAATATATTGGGATGGGCACTGGGACCCCCAAAATACACTGGGACCCCCAAAATACACTGGGACAGGCACAGGGACCCCCAAAAATACACAGGGACCCCCAAAAAATACACAGGGACCCCCAAAAATACACTGAGACTCCCAGAATACACTGGGACCCCTGAAAATACACTGGGATGGGCACAGGGACCCCCAGAAATACACTGGGACCCCCAAAACATAGACTGGGACTCCCAAAAATATATTGGGATGAGCACAGGGACCCCCCAAAATACACTGGGACCCCCAAAATACACTGGGATGGGCACAGGGACCCCCAAAAATACACTAGGACCGCCAAAAAATACACTGGGACCCCCAAAATACACTGGGACCCCCAAAATACACTGGGACAGGCACAGGGACCCCCCAAAAGCCAGGGACACCCCTAAAAACACAGGGACCCCCAAAAATATATTGGGATGGGCACTGGGACCCCCAAAAATACACTGGAAACCCCAAAAATACCCAGGGTTCCCCAAAAATACCCTGGGACGGGCACAAGGACCCCCAAAAAATACCCTGGGATGGGCACAGGGACCCCCAAAATACACTAGAACCCCCAAAAGTACACAGGCATCCCAAAAAATACACAGGGACCCCAAAAATACACTGGGACGGGCACTGGGACCCCCAAAAATACACTGGGACCCCCAAAATACACTGGGATGGTCACAGGAACCCCCAAAAATACACTGGGACAGGCACAGGGACCCCCAAAATACACTGGGATAAATTTGGGGGGAGTCAGGATAAATTTGGGGGCTCCGGATAAATTTGGGGGGGGGTCAGGATAAATTTGGAGGTCAGAATA
>NW_020902997.1:0-459 GCF_003984885.1 Neopelma chrysocephalum
TGGGAGGAACTGGGAAGGTCAAGGGTCAAACTGGGAAGGTCAAGGGTGATACTGGGAGCAACTGGGAAGGTCAAGGGTCAAACTGGGTGGAACTGGGAAGGTCAAGGGTCAAACTGGGAGGAACTGGGAAGGTCAAAGGTCAAACTGGGAGGAACTGGGAAGGTCAAGGGTCAAACTGGGAAGGTCAAGGGTCGAACTGGGAACAACTGGGAAGGTCAAGGGTCAAACTGGGAGGAACTGGGAAGGTCAAGGGTCAAACTGGGAGGAACTGGGAAGGTCAAGGGTCAAACTGGGAAGGTCAAGGGTGATACTGGGAGCAACTGGGAAGGTCAAGGGTCAAACTGGGTGGAACTGGGAAGGTCAAGGGTCAAACTGGGAGGAACTGGGAAGGTCAAAGGTCAAACTGGGAGCAACTGGGAAGGTCAAGGGTCAAACTGGGAAGGTCAAAGGTCAAACTGG
>NW_020902998.1:0-934 GCF_003984885.1 Neopelma chrysocephalum
TAGGGCTGTTGTTTCCTGTTTTCAGCCCTGCCTCCCAACTGCCAGCCCGACTCCCAAAATTGCCTACGGACAAAGATTCCTCCCAGAACAAAGGTGCCAGCAGAGAAAGCTCTTGCTGCTCATGGAGTCTCCAGGCAGACAAAGCAACTGTACCACAAAGCAAAAGATTCCAGTCTTGATTTCCCGCCGAAAAGGGCTGTTGTTTCCTGTTTTCAGCCCTGCCTCCCAACTGCCAGCCCGACTCCAAAATTGCCTATGGATGAAGATTCCTCCCACACCAAAGGTGCCAGCACAGAAAGCTCTTGCTGCTCATGGACTCCCCAGGCTGACACACCAACTGCACCACAATGTCAAAGCTTCCAGTCCTTCTTTCCTGAGGATATTGGCTGTTGTTTCCTGTTTTCAGTCCAGCCTCCCAACTGCCGGCCCGACTCCCAAAATTGCATACGGACGAAGATTCCTCCCACACCAAAGGTGCCAGCAGACTAAGCTCTTCCTGCCCATGGAGTCTCCAGGAAGACAAAGCAACTGCACCACGAAGCCAAAGATTCCAGGCTTTCTTTCCTGGCGATAAGTGCTTCTGCTTCCTGTTTTCAGAACTGCCTCCCAACTCCCAGCCCGACTCCCAAAATTGCATACGGATGAAGATTCCTCCCACACCAAAGGCGCCAGCACAGAAAGCTCTTGCTGCCCATTGAGTGCCCAGCCAGGCCTACCAACTGCACCACAAAGTCAAAGCTTCCAGGCTTTCATTCCTGGCGATTGGTGCTTCTGCTTCCTGTTTTCAGCCCTGCCTCCCAACTACCAGCTCGACTCCCAAAATTGCCTATGGTCGAAGATTCCTGCCAGAACAAAGGTGCCATTAGAATAAGCTCTGGCTATTAATGGAGTCTCCAGGCAGAGAAAGCAACTGCACCACAAAGTCAAAGCTTCC
>NW_020902999.1:0-516 GCF_003984885.1 Neopelma chrysocephalum
CCCTCAAGGCTGAGACCCCAAATGCAGCCCCCGCTGGGCCCCCCCCCGGCCGCCCCCCCCAGCACCGAGCCCTATGGCCAGTACCGTGAGTGGGGCTGGGGGGGCTGGGGGGGCTTTGGGGGGGCTTTAATGGAGCCCTGGGGGGAGCTTGGGGGGACTTGAAAGGACTTTTGGGGGCCTGAGACCTGGGGAAGGGTCCTGGGAGGGGTTTGGGGGGGGTCCTGGGGTGGTCTGGGGGGATGTTGAGGGGGTCCTTAGTGGTTCGGGGGGGGGGGTCCTGGGGTGGTTTTAGGGGGTCCTGAGCGGGACTCCTGGAGTGCTGAGGGGAGTTTTGGGGGGTGCCAAGGTCTTGGGGGTTGTGCCAGGGTTTTGGGGGTCCCCCCTGACCCCCCCGTGCCCCCCCCAGCTGTGCCCGACGTCTCCACCTATCAGTACGACGAGACCTCGGGGTACTACTACGACCCCCTGACCGGCCTCTACTATGACCCCCACTCCCAGGTGGGACTTCTGGGGGGG
>NW_020903000.1:0-339 GCF_003984885.1 Neopelma chrysocephalum
AAAAAAGGGAAAAAAGGGAAAAAAGGGAAAAAAGGGAAAAAAGGGAAAAAAGGGAAAAAAGGGAAAAAAGGGAAAAAAGGGAAAAAAGGTGGGAAGAAGGCAAAAAAAGAGAGAAAAACCATTAATAAGGTAACCAACCCTCATTAAGCATCATTAACTAGTTAACTTAATAATTGTTTTTAATTAAAAGTTTCCACTTTGTGAAAAAGGTTTGGTTTATTTCCTATTTAATTAAATTAAATTTTCTGCATCTCAGTGCTACTGGGATCATTAATTATTCAGTCAATCCGCTAATTGTTTAAATAAATAATTGAGTTAACTATCAATGCAGCCACGAAG
>NW_020903001.1:0-689 GCF_003984885.1 Neopelma chrysocephalum
AACTATCCAAATTAGGGAAGGATCAAAAGTTTATGAAGATGATGATGGAAGGACACTGAGTTCATGAAGATGAAGAACAGGAACGACCCCTGAAATTCTCCCCAAATTGGAGACCACATGTCTAACTCCGCCTCAACTCTGCCTGTTATGAATATTAAAAGTCGATGTTGCAATATAATGAATATTCATAATGTGTGATGCAATTGCTTGACAAAAAGCATATAAAAGGCTCAATTGTAAGTTACTCGAGCGGAGTAGTTTGTCCAGGGCGACCTGGGCTGCTCCCCAGTCGTAAATAAATAAATACCTCCTGCTTATAGACTGAAAATTCATCTCTGAGCAGTTTCTCCGCGCCTTCTTTGGGGCACAAATTGGCATCAACTGCTCGTGTGTGAACAGTTCGAAAGGTTTAGTTAAATCTGGTAAATCCTAGTGCTGGAGCTGACATCAAGGACTGTTTCAGTTGTTTAAACACATCTCTGGTCTCCTCTGTCCACGTTACAACTCCCTCTTTGGCCGTTTTCAGGGCCAAATTGTTGGACTGTTCTTAAAGCCTTGTGGAAGAACTCTCCAGGTTAGTTGCGTTTTCCTCCCTGTCTCAGGATTTTCCCACTCAAAGGCAAAAATCTCTTGGCTGTCTTCGTGTACAGGAATGCAGAAAAAGGCATCTTTAAGATCAAGTACAGTGA
>NW_020903002.1:0-593 GCF_003984885.1 Neopelma chrysocephalum
GGGGGGGTCTTTGGGGACATCCAGGGGTCTTTGGGGTCTTTGGGGACATCGGGGGGTCATTGGGGACATTAAGGGGTCTTTGGGGACATCCAGGGGGTTTTGGGGTCCTTGGGGACATCAGGGCCACCAAGGAGACATCAGGGGGTCATTGGGGGGTCCTTGGGGACGTCAGGGGGTCTTTGGGGTCTTTGGGGACATTGGGGGGACCAAGGGGACATCAGGGGGTCTTTGAGGACATTGGGGGGTCTTTGGGGACGTCACAGGGTCTTTGGGGACATCAGGGGGTCTTTGGGGTCTTTGGGGACATCGGGGGGTCATTGGGGACATCAGGGGGTCTTTGGGGACATCAGGGGGTCTTTGGGGACCTCCAGGGGTCTTTGGGGTCTTTGGGGACATCAAGGGGTCTTTGAGGACATCCAGGGGTCTTTGGGGTCCTTGGAGACATCTTGGGGACATCCAGGGGTCTTTGGGGACATTGGGGGGTCCTTGGGGACATCAGGGGGGTCTTTGGGGTCTTTGGGGACATTGGGAGATCCTTGGGGACATCGGGGGGTCCTTGGGGTCTTCGGGGACATCAGGGGGTCCCCAATGTC
>NW_020903003.1:0-662 GCF_003984885.1 Neopelma chrysocephalum
GTGGGATTTGTGGAATTAGGAGGGAGAAGGGTCTGGATGTTGGTGGGAATTTGTGGAATTAGGAGGGAGAAGGACCTGGATGGTGTTGGAGATTTGTGGAATTAGGAGGGAGAAGGGTCTGGACTGTGGTGGGGACAAGGCCATGAGGCTTTGGAAACCCTCCAGGCCCTGGAGTGGATGTAAAACAACCTTAAACCACAGGGAATTCCCAGGAGGAGAAACTGGGAAATCCCTCCTGAGGTTTCCTGACCAGTCCTGTTTTCCTTTCCCAGGGAATTGTGGGCAGGGACACAATTTTTGTGTGTGGGGATTTGGGAAGGAGAAGGGTCTGGACTGTGCTGGGGATTTGTGGAATTGGGAGGGAAAAGGGTCTGGACTTTGGTGGGATTTGTGGAATTAGGAGGGAGAAGGATCTGGATTGTGGTGAGGATTTGTGGATTTGGGAAGGAGAAGGGTCTGGGTTGTGGTGGGGATTTGTGGAATCAGGCTTTGGAAACCCTCCAGGCCAACATGGACCCAACGGAGCACCAGGAACAGGAGATGGGAGAAGAAATCGATGGGAGAACAAACTGGTGGGAGAACAAACTGGTGGGAAAACAAACTGGTGGGAGAACAAAAGTGCTGGGATAACAAACTTCTTGGAGAACCCCCTGGAAAGCCAA
>NW_020903004.1:0-307 GCF_003984885.1 Neopelma chrysocephalum
TGATGTCTCTGCACCAGCTCTGGCTGTTGCCATGTGCACTTGGCCTTGTTAACTTGGATCCTGAGCCCCTGTGCCACAGGACATCCCTCCCAGAGCCCAGGCCCTTCTCCTGGGGGTCACTGCAGAGCTGAGCAGATCCAGGTCACCTCCCATTCCTCTGCCAACCCCCTGGGCCTGCTCTGGGCCCTGCAGGTCCTTGCCCTGCTCCCAAGGGCTGTGGGGGTGTTTAATGGTCAGGGCTTGGGGTTTAGAGCTCAGGATGGGGATTAGGCAGAACTTTGGGAGGTTTGTTGTTCTGCTGGCAGTG
>NW_020903005.1:0-343 GCF_003984885.1 Neopelma chrysocephalum
TGGGGAGCAAAGAAATGCCTGGTTCTGCAGGAGCTGCAGATGCTCAAGGGGCAGCAGGACCAACTCAGGGGCCTGGGGGGCTTTAAGGTCTGGGAGGGTCCTGGGGGAGGTGGGGAGGGGCTTTGGGGATTGAGGGTACAAACCAGGACAGACCAGGACAGACCAGTACCTCCTCACTGCTCCCCAGATCTCTCCTGGAGCTGGGACATGTTGTCCTGGGACACCTGAGCCCCCCCCAGTGCCCCCAGTACAGCCCAGTGCCCCCAGTACAGCCCACTGTGTTCCTGTCCCAGGGTGCCGGGTGATCCCTCTTTGGGGGGGTTGGAAAGGATTTGAGGGGGGG
>NW_020903006.1:0-320 GCF_003984885.1 Neopelma chrysocephalum
TTAAAAAAAAGGAAAATTTTTAAAAAGAAAATTAAAAAAAGGAAATTTAAAAAAAAAGAAAATTTAAAAAAAAAGAACATTTAAAAAAAAGGAAATTTAAAAAAAAAAGAAAATTCTAAAAACTTCAGTTTGAGGGTGTTCTGAGGGGTTTGGGTGCCATTGAAAGGGGGTTCAGGCACCACCTGGTCGCTAAAAATATGGGAAAAAAGGACTTTTAGCCCCAAAACGCCTCTGGAGGATCCATAAAAAGACCAAAATAAGAGGAAGGAGGTTCCACCTTGAGGAATTCCAGCGTGGGCTGCTGGATTTTCTCCTCCAGC
>NW_020903007.1:0-511 GCF_003984885.1 Neopelma chrysocephalum
TCCCCCAGCCGACCTGTCCCTGGACCCCGACACGGCCAACCCCTACCTGGTTCTGTCTGAGGACAAGCGCAGCGTCCGCCTGCGCGGGGCCCCCCAGGAGCTTCCCGCTCACCCCAAACGCTTCGACTACGCCTTCTGCGTCCTGGCTTCCGAGGGATTCCAGGCGGGAAGACACTACTGGGAGGTGGAGGTGGGCGACGGGGAGAGCTGGGTGCTGGGGGCCGCCCGCGAGTCCGTGCGGCGCAAGGAGAAGGTCGACTTCGCCCCCGAGGAAGGGATCTGGGCCGTGGGGCTCAACTGGAAGGGCAAGAATTGGGATCAGTACCAGGCGTTCACCTCGCCCGAGACGCCGCTGTCGCTGTGCGAGCGGCCCCGCAAGGTCGGGGTGTACCTGGACTACGAGGGCGGCTGGGTGGCCTTCTACAACGCCGACAGCATGGCGCCCATCTTCACCTTCACCGCCGCCTTCTCCGAGAGGATCTTCCCCTTCTTCTGGCTCTTCTACGTCGGC
>NW_020903008.1:0-434 GCF_003984885.1 Neopelma chrysocephalum
CAGTGGGTGCCACCTCCAGGGACACAGCTCTGGGTCACCCCCATGGCTACCAGCTCCAAGGATGTGTCACCACGAGGGCCACCAGCCCATGTCACCATGGTGGGTCCCTCAGCAGGGCCACCAGCCCTGGGGACACCTGAGCCACATCCAGGTGACCCCTGGGACACCCCACCCTGGGCTTCAGTTCCAGGGATGTGTCACCCCCCCCCAGGCCATCCCACACCAGGGGGTGTCCCCTCCTGTCCCCCTCCCCTCCTTTGGGGTCCCCTGTGCCCCCCCAGGCGCTGGGACTTTATGTCACTGGTGTCACCACAGGCTCTGTGAGGGGGCACCCCACCCCCCCACATTGGGGGGGCAGCAGGGACCCCCCCCAGGGTCACAGGGGATGTGGCACCAGCCCTCTGCCCACCCCCACAGTGACATTTGGGGACATC
>NW_020903009.1:0-528 GCF_003984885.1 Neopelma chrysocephalum
CATAAAAGCACTGACCTCATAAGCCCATAGATGTCATAATGGTGCAGTCCTCATAAAAGCACTGACCTCATAAGCCCATAGATATCAAAATGGTACAGGCCTCATAAAAGCACTGACATCATAAGCCCATAGATGTCATAATGCTGCAGGCCTCATAAAAGCACTGACCTCATAAGCCCATCGATGTCATAATGGTGCAGGCCTCATAAAAGCACTGACACCATAAAGCTCATCCACTTCATAATGGTGCAGGCCTCACAAAAGCACTGACCTCATAAGCCCATAGATGTCATAATGGTGCAGGCCTCATAAAAGCATTCACCTCATAATCCCATAGATGTCATAATGGTGCAGGCCTCATAAAGGCAGTGTCATCATAAAGCCCGTCCACTTCATAATGGTGCAGGCCTCATAAAAGCGCTGAAATCATAAAGCCCATCCACTTCATAATGGTGCAGGCCTCATAAAAGCAGTGGCCTCGTAAGCCCATAGATGTCATAATGGTGCAGGCCTCATAAAAGCACTGAC
>NW_020903010.1:0-1818 GCF_003984885.1 Neopelma chrysocephalum
GTGGGCTTTATGATGTCAGTGCTTTTATGAGCCCTGCACCATTATGAAGTGGATGGGCTTATAATGTCAGTGCTTTTATGAGGCCTGCACCATTATGAAATGGATGGGCTTTATGATGTCAGTGCTTTTATGAGGCCTGCACCTCTATGAATTGTATGGACTTTATGTGGTCAGTGCTTTTATGAGACCTGCACCATTATGACATCTATGGGCTTATGAGGTCAGTGCTTTTATGAGGCCTGCACCATTATGAAGTGGATGGGCTTATGAGGTCAGTGCTTTTATGAGGCCTGCACCATTATGACATCTATGGGCTTATGAGGCCACTGCTTTTATGAGGCCTGCACCATTATGACATCTAAGGACTTATGAGATCAGTGCTTTTATGAGGCCTGCACCATTATGAAGTGGATGGACTTTATGATGACACTGCCTTTATGGGTCCTGCACCATTATGACATCGATGGGCTTATGAGGTCAGTGCTTTTACGAGGCCTGCACCATTATGACATCTATGGGCTTATGAGGCCACTGCTCTTGTGAGGCCTGCACCATTATGAAGTGGATGAGCTTTATGATGTCAGTGCTTTTATGAGGCCAGCACGATTATGACATCGATGGGCTTATGAGGTCAGTGCTTTTATGAGGCCTCCACTATTATGAAGTGGGTGGCCTTTATTATGTCATTGCTTTTATGAGGCCTGCACAATTATGACATATATGGGCTTATGAGGTCAGTGCTTTTATGAGGCCTGCACCATTATGACACCTATGGGCTTATGAGGTCAGTGCTTTTATGAGGCCTGCACCATTATGAAATGGATGGGCTTTATGAGGTCAGTGCTTTTATGAGGCCTGCACCTCTATGAATTGGATGGACTTTATGTGGTCAGGGCTATTATGAGGCCTGCACCATTATGACATCGATGGTCTTATGAGGTCAGTGCTTTTATGAGGCCTGCACCATTATGAAGTGGATGGACCTGATGATGACACTGCGTTTATGAGGCCTGCACCATTATGAAATGGATGGGCTTTATGAGGTCAGTGCTTTTATGAGGCCTGCACCATTATGAAATGGGTGGGCTTTATGAGGTCAGTTTTTTTATTAGGCCTGCACCGTTATGACATCGATGGCCTTATGAGGTCAATGCTTTTATGAGGCCTGCAGCATTATGACATATATGGGCTTATGAGGTCAGTGCTTTTATGAGGCCTGCACAATTATGAGGTGGGTGGGCTTTATGTGGTCAGTGCTTTTATGAGGCCTGCACCATTATGACATCTATGGGCTTATGAGGTCAGTGCTTTTATGAGGCCTGCACCATTATGACATCTATGGGCTTATGAGGTCAGTGCTTTTATGAGGCCTGCACAATTATGAGGTGGGTGGGCTTTATGATGTCAGTGCTTTTATGAGGCCTGCACCATTATGACGTTGATGGGCTTATGAGGTCAGTGCTTTTATGAGGCCTGCACCATTATGAAGTGGATGGGCTTATAATGTCAGTGTTTTTATGAGGCCTGCACCATTATGACATCTATGGGCTTATGATGTCAGTGGTTTTATGAGGCCTGCACCATTATGATGTGGATGGGCTTTATGATGTCAGTGCGTTTATGAGGCCTGCACCATTATGACATCGATGGGTTTTATGAGGTCAGTGCTTTTATGAGACCTGCAACTCTATGAATTGAACGGACTTTATGTGGTCAGTGTTATTATGAGGCCTGCACCATTATGACATCTATGGGCTTATGATGTCAGTGGTTTTATGAGGCCTGCACCATTATGATGTGGATGGGCTTTATGATGTC
>NW_020903011.1:0-3262 GCF_003984885.1 Neopelma chrysocephalum
GTCTAAGTTTCATGTAGAAAAGGGCATAGAATTAGAACAGATAAACTAGACTTTCTTGGGAGAGATGGAAGAAAAGTCTGCTGATTACAGTTCTGCTTTTCTTGTCTTCCCTTAGACTGTCATTGTCTCTCACCTACTGTTCAAAGAGGCAGCAATTAATTCTTCTTCTGAAGAGTTTGCTGTACTAAGTGTCTGTCAAATTGATGCCTTCAACTCAAGATAGCACATACTTCTTAGTTGCAAATTTCTCACAGGAGATTTTCAAGCGTGCCCATAAATCTCATCACTGTTTGGGAGAAGGTTTTCTCATCTGTACCAGTCTAGTCACATCATTTGCTATTGAATGCTGGTGGTAATCTAGTCAGAACAGGACCCTGTGCTTCACTAATTTTCCCTTTTTGTTGTTGGGGGTGACTTCTTACCAGGGATGTTATTCTTGACACCCCAGGGCAAATGGAGGGATTTGCCTGGTCAGCGTCAGGAACCATCCTAACCGAGGCCTTGGTGAGTGCTTTCTGTATGACTGGACAGTGAAGCTGTCTGTGTGAATGACTTGGCTATTGCTCACTGTAGTCCTAATTAAAGTGTCTTTTGCTCTGTGTTCCCAGGCTTCCTCTTTTCCTTTGGTTGCTGTGTGTGTGCCGGACACCTCTGGCAGGACTAACCCTATCGCTTTTATGTCCAACGTGCTGTATGCCTGCAGGTAAGAAAAGCTGGAAGTGCAGTCCCTCTGCATTGATTGCTGTGTCTCTTTGGTAGTTATTTTGGAGGGGAATCATAGAGTGATTTGGTTTGAAGGGGACCTTTAAAGGCCACCCTGTCTTCCGTGGGCAGGGACACCTTCCACTATCCCCGGTTGCTCCAAGTCCCATCCAGCCTGGCCTGGAACACTGCCAGGGATGGGGCAGCCTCAGCTTCCCTGTGCAGTGTGCTCTAATATCTCTCCACTGTCATCATGAAAAATTTTGTCAGTATGTCCCTTTCAGTTGAAAACCATTATCCCTTGTCCTATCACTACAAGTCTTGGTAAAAAGTCTCTCTCCATTTTTCTTATAAATCCCTTTATTTACTGGAAAGCTGCAGTAAAACTTCCCTGAAGTCTTCTCCAGGCTGAACAACCCCAACTTCCTGGCCTGTCTCCATAGGAGAGGCCTTCTAGTTCTCTGATGGTTTTGGTGACCTCCTCTGGGCCCACTCTGCCAGGTCCATATCTGCCGTGATTCCCAGAGGTGCACGCAGTGCTCCAGGTGGGATGAGAGTGGAGTACAAAGGGAGAATCATCCTCCTCGCCCTGTGCCCCCGCTGGTTTGGATGCAGCCCAGGGGATGGTTGGATTTGTGCTTGTAAGTGCACTTGGATGCCTCCTATCCACTTAGTCTGCTGGTTTGGTTATTCTCTTAGTGGTTTTCCCATTGGATAAGCAGAATAATTTAGGTGCCAATGGACATCTGGAAGTCATTGGGTCAAAACTTAGCATTAAATATTCCATGAGACCTTAGCGTGAGGAAGGCTGGTTATATTAGATCTAACATATTGCCTACTGCTTATAGACCCAGTTATCTAAGGTGAATCAAGGTAGGCTAGTTTAAGCACCTTCTTGTAAATACAGAGTATTTTATTCTATTTTTTAATGTTGTTGATACTTTTAAGAGATTCTTCAGAATTTGTTTGGAGTTCAGCATAGCACGGAACTCTTGATTTATTGTCTTCTTCTTCGTACATGAATTTATCTGTTGTCTTTCATGTCATCCCAGAGACTAAATACCTGTGGAACCATCAACATAGCTAGAGCTGTCATAATTCATGGTAAATGTTGGTAAAAGGTTTTCAAAAAACCTCTCAATCCTTGTACCAAGGTCAAGAGCTATATCACCACGATAGGAGTGTGCAAACTGTGTCTTACTACATATTGCGTTTTCTGACATTAATTTGAGAAAAAGATCATAGAATATATACAGTGAAATGAATATGTCAGCTCATGTGTCAAAGTAATTTTGCTTTATAGATGTTCTGTGTTATTTGAATTCATTGCTCAGTTCACAAATAATCTCTCAGAACCTAAGGTTTGAGTCAAATGTAAAATGCACGGAAGAGTTAAAAACTGGGATCTTAGCATCATAGCAAATGGTAACCAAACTTGACTGGGTGTGTAGGAGATTTTATATCTTACATCTTGGAGCATATTTTGTTTGACGATTGTAAGCAGGACCTGGGTGAAAATTACATTCTATTAGGTGCACAGGAAAATAATTATCCTTTGAAGTCAAATGTATTCAGTTTTGCACAAGTCTTGTCTGCCTTATGTTTGAATTGCTTTCTATTCTAGGAAGTTTTAAATTAAACTTTTATTTTGTGTCTCTCCCCCAGTATCCTGTACAAGACAAAGCTGCCTTTCATTGTAGTCATGAACAAAGTCAGTTAAAGCTCTGGTTTCTATGTCCTCATGGGACATTGTTCTGTTTAGCTTCTTTGCTGTGGTGTCTTTGTCTTACCACAATAATAGAATTTTCTAGAAAAGAGAGGCTGGGAGGGAGCTGCAGGCTGATAACCGAATGTAAAAAGGATCTTTAATCTGGTATCCAAGTGCACAAGAATAATCAGGGATGGGCAGTTGCACCCAAATGTTCAAATCAGAGACAGTGCTAACAATTTGAAACGTGTTTTGCAGCTTAAGCCTGGATGAAAGGGAAACGTAACTCTGTAAAAAAAGGGTAAGGTCATGCCAGAATCTGCGCTTACATGCCCAGT
Organism: Neopelma chrysocephalum; assembly: GCF_003984885.1. Lineage (NCBI taxonomy): Eukaryota > Metazoa > Chordata > Aves > Passeriformes > Pipridae > Neopelma > Neopelma chrysocephalum. The sequence continues at coordinate 2,749 of NW_020903011.1, forward strand.
TTTCCCAGAATATTTGTCTTCATTAATAATGATTTCCACTCAGCAGCAGGCTAATGACTCGCAGTGGCAGTGGTGTAACCCCTGCCTGTTTTGACTGAGGAGTCTCACCTGTTGTAGCAGGCAAAACAGAAAAGATGTTTGGTGCAGTATTTGCTAGAGAGCAGATACTTACTAGTCTAAGAATACACATCCACTGTTGTGTAAGGAACTTGTAGCCTTAATGCTTTTGAGCTTAACAGCCATATCATTAAACATGATAATTTCAGATAGTAAAAGAATCCCTTTAGATTTTTGATGTAACTGTTCTCCACAGGCATCCTTTGTGTTTGCATCCCCAACTCAGCAAGCTTTGTATGCACACACATATGCATGCTTTGACTGGGATATTTTCCCTCCCACCAGCCCAGTAGGATTAGTGTCTGCTGTGCTCCAACTCCACCCATCTGCCCTGTGACCCAAACCATGCATATCTTTGGTATCTGCTTGCTTACTGAGCAACTTTTTGTACACTGTT
>NW_020903012.1:0-396 GCF_003984885.1 Neopelma chrysocephalum
TTGGCCTTGGCCCGCGCCTTCCCGCCCTGCTTCCCGCGCCCGGACATGGCAGCGATTCAGCAACTCGGCGCTCGCTTCGGAGCCGCAAAAGCCTCGATAGGTCCCAGCCCAGCTCGCCCGGCGCTTTATATACAACCCGGGCGGAGCGGCAGCGCCTGCTCCGATTGGCTGCAAGGCAGGAATCGTTTGGCAGCCAATGGGAAGGCGAATTCAGAGGGGGCCAATAGCAAAGCTGGGCGAGGGGTGACGACGGGAAGGAGAACCAATAGCGACGCGTCGCTGGGAACAGCACCGCTATAAAAGCGGCTCCCGCGGCCTCTGTGCTGTCGTCGGTTCTTCGTTGTGGTTGTTTTGTGTCGAGAGTCCTGCGTTCGCAGCCATGCCCGAGCCGGCCAA
>NW_020903013.1:0-714 GCF_003984885.1 Neopelma chrysocephalum
GAGAGAGAGCAGAACTAAGCCCTACAGAGACAGAGTTTGGGGTAAGACCTGAAACAAACTCCCCAAACCCCTCGGAGACCTCCTAGAGAGGAGATGGACTCTTACTCGAGAGGAGTCTTGGAGTGCTACAGCACCGAAAAGAGAGGAGCTGAGAAGCTCAGGCGTCCTGGAGCTGGACTGGGACGACCAGAAGGAATGCGGAGGAGGGCTTCACCCCCCCGCTGTCGCTGCTAAGCTTGCAGCCTGAGATCAGAGCACGGGAGCTCTGCACGGGAGCTTGAATCCCCTGAGGATAGGGACCGTCACGAAGGCTTCTGCACTTCGTCATATGAGGTGGTGAAGTGACCTTTGTCCCGGCGAACACAGCCCACAGAAGAGAAAGACCCTCGCTTGGAGTCGAAGGGCCGAGAAGGGCTTGGAGACCTCCCTCGTGTGTACTGGCAGAGATCCAGCTACAGCTGCTGCATGGAAGGAGAGAGAGAGAGACTGCTGCCCTAGAGAGACTGCTGCTCTGAGAGCGGAAAGGATCTCCTCCTTCTTCCCTCCTGGACTTTTATTTGGAGGGAGAAGAGATTTGATCCATTGTAAATACTGATTTATCATGGTAGAGATAGTTAGATTATGTGTGTGATATATTGTAATATTTCTTTGTACAGTCATTGTAATGTAATTCCCTTCCCCCCATTTTGAGTCTTGTCTGGTGTCTGGAAAACC
>NW_020903014.1:0-594 GCF_003984885.1 Neopelma chrysocephalum
CCCTGGGAGATCCCTGGGCAGAAATGGGATGTCTTAGTTAATGCTCTCCAAAGGAGTGTGAAATTGCACTCTCAATCCCAGCTGGGAAGAAAAATTCCCCTGCTTCCACATGTCCTGACCGCTCCAGGCTGGAGTTCCTGTAGCTTTTTCCTTCTTTGTTGGAAATTCAATGGACAGAGGAAAACACAGAACTGACCCCAAAGCAGAGAGAAGCTCTGGGGCCACAGCACCTGCTCCCCCCTCTTCTCATCCCTTCAGTAGATGAAGAAATGGCCCTGTTTCCCCTCAATGTACTATGCAAATCCTCCTTGAAAGCATGGGCATAATCCCATTTCCCAGCCAGATCCACTCTGGGCTGCTTCAAGTGGCTGTAAAAGCATCTTGCCTGGGGCCAAGTGCCCCTTGCACACTTGCTTTACCTGTGGAAAAAAGCAGGTGTGAGCACCCTTCATGTCTCAGTGTTTGTGATCTTGTGAACCCTCATGAACCTGGAACAGTGGCAGATTATCTGTTGTCCTAAGATATGTAGGCGGAGATTGTTTTGATCTGTGTTTAAATCTTCCTTGAAAATACAACTGATAGAAAGCAATGTTA
>NW_020903015.1:0-335 GCF_003984885.1 Neopelma chrysocephalum
TACAGGCCCCTCTTTGGCTATTCCATCCAGGCTCAGCTGCCCTGAATTAGGTTCAGCAGTGAAGGGATGTCCAGGAGACAACTGGCATTGTACTCTGAGGACATGTAGAAAATACGCTGATAAAGAACAGGAGAGAGACCTCTCTCCCTGTGCCACCTGACTCCATTTGGTCACCTGAACACCTCTAGGGGCTGCCCTGGACAGAAGGAACAGTGACAGGTTCCCCTGTCCTACATGTGGACCCCTTCTGCCACTGAAGTTGGCCAAAGCAATGTCCCAGCAGCCTCCAAGAAGATCCCACAGCTGCTGCCCTGTCCCTAGGAACTGCTCCATTG
>NW_020903016.1:0-959 GCF_003984885.1 Neopelma chrysocephalum
TCAGAGGACAAGTAGATTGGACAGAGAGACTCTCAAGCTTCCTTGTGTCCTTTTTGCTTATTTTCTTGCCTTCTGGAAAAAAAAAAATCAGCCCAGTCTGGCATGTTCAACACTCCAGTGTCTGTGTGCTCAGCTGTGGCCAGCAGCTGATGTCCAGTCCATTGGGGAAGTGCAGGGGACAGGGAGAAGTCTGGGATGAGAAGTTGTTCTGTGTCTCCCATGAAGGTGCCACCCACCTGAAGGAGCAGCCAAGAGAAGTGCTGGAAGCAGAGACGTTCTGCCAGTTTCTGCTCTCAGGTGGACACAGGGCCCACTTGTTGCCAGGGGTCGCGGAGATTGGATCCAGGAACAAGGCAGGGCCATGCACTGGTAGGGAATGGGCTCCGGCAGGACCAAAGGAGGAGCGTCCAGCAGCAAAGTGTGAGCTGGTGAACTGGGCCATCTTTTCAGCAGACACCACAGTGCTTCCTTGCCTCCATCCCTGAAGCTCCGCCCCATGAGGCCCTGCTTTGCTTCAGCTTCTGCTGCTTCTTCTTTTGTTGCCCTCAAGTGCTGGACGTAGAGTTTAGAAGCCCATGCCCGTGTTTTGAAGGTGCCTGCATGGAGGAGAGGTTGAGCAGCTGCAGCCCGATGCTGGTGTCCCAGCAGAGTCTCTAAGGATGGTACCAATGGCGCTGGCTGGGGACAGCTGAGTGTGGAAGGCACGTCCAGCCTCAAGCAGGGCCATTGAAGTCAGTCAGGAGGACAGGCTGCAGCTGAAGCTGCCCAGGGTTGCTGTGAGGCTGGGGAGTCACTGGAAAGCTGTGGTGGCCACTTGGCCTCAAGCCTTTTGCCAAAGCGGGTGCAATTGTGCCCACAGTCTGGCCCCTTTTGGCGTCCTGGCGGGTGTGGGTGCCTGGGTGAGGAGGCCCAGGCGTTGTGGGTGCTGCTGCTCCTGGGCAGCCTCTGGTGCTGTTGTG
>NW_020903017.1:0-531 GCF_003984885.1 Neopelma chrysocephalum
TCCGTGTCCCTGTCCCTGTCTGTGTCCCTGTCCCTGTCAAAGTCCGTGTCCCTGTCTGTATCCGTGTCCCTGTCCCTGTCCATGTCCCTGTCCCCGTCCCTGTCCGTGTCCCTGTCCCTGTCCATGTCTGTGTCCGTGTCCCTCTCTGTGTCCCTGTCCCTGTCTGTGTCTGTGTCCATGTCCCTGTCCTTGTCCCTGTCCATGTCCCTGTCTGTGTCCCTGTCCCTGTCCGTGTCCCTGTTCCTGTCTGTGTCCGTGTCCCTGTCCGTGTCCGTGTCCCTGTCCCTGTCCGTGTCCCTGTCCCTGTCCGTGTCCCTGTCCATGTCCGTGTCCCTGTCCCTGTCCATGTCCCTGTCCCTGTCCATGTCCGTGTCCCTGTCCCTGTCCGTGTCCATGTCCCTGTCCCTGTCTGTGTCCGTGTGCCTGTCTGTGTCCCTGTCCCTATCCCTGTCCCTGTCTGGGTCCCTGTCCGTGTCCCTGTCCGTGTCCGTGTCCATGTCCATGTCCCTGTCTGTGTCCGTGTCCCTGTCC
>NW_020903018.1:0-324 GCF_003984885.1 Neopelma chrysocephalum
TATCCCAGTATCCCCCAGTAATCTCCCAGTGCCCAACAAAGCCCCCCCAACTGTCCCCAGTGTGTCCCCAGATGCCCTTGGCCTTTCTGTGAGTTGGGGGGAAGGTGTTTTTGGTCAGAGGGTCCAGGGGGGCTCCTGGGGTGAGATGGAAGGTTGGGGACACCAGGGATGGGGTTTGGGGACAGTGAGGAGGGGTTTAGGGATAGTGGAATTGGGGGTGTCAAGGGGGAAATTGGGGACACCAAAAGGGTCTTGGGAACATGAGGGGGGTCTCAGGACTCACCTGCTCGTAGGGAAGCCCCTCCTGTCCCCCTCTAGGCCCCA
>NW_020903019.1:0-1621 GCF_003984885.1 Neopelma chrysocephalum
AAATCTTTCTTTTCTTGCGGTTGATGAATCACCGCTCTGCTCTCAAACGGTTCCTCTTTTTGGGGACTGCCTGCTCTGACAACTTCTCTTTCCTCCGGGGGAGAATCGATTACAATTCCATCCCGGCGTCTGTCCCCCTCCCGAGAGCGTCTATAACCTGAACGTTTTTTGATCTTTTGGGATTTACCTGGCAACTCTACATTATTGCCACCCATGGGTGGGGAGACCTTGCTCCTCCCCAAGCCCATCTTCTGAAGTGCCTTCGATCGAAACGCACACACACTCAAACCACTCGCTTCCCCCCGTTCGCGACCCTCGAGCTCACGCTCTACGGGAACTGCGCTAGTAGGGGGTCCGCACTCGCTTCGTTCGCAATTGAACGTCTCACACAATCGCACTTCAGGAACCCCTCCCAATATCCCTGGAGGGGGATACTCACCCACTCAGCTCCTGGGTGAGCCCTCGCTCTTAGCAGCGCTGGCGGCGCTGGAGCGAGACCCGCCCAACCGGGTGTACTATCCTGGATTCCTCTGATCCGGCTTCTGCTGAGTCAGTCTTCTTCCTGTTTTTAAGAATAGCTGAGCAAAAACCACAATTTTGACTCAGGTCCCTACAGGGCAAGCCTTTTTGTCAGCACCTTGTCCCTAGGTCTGACCCCACCCGGATTCGTATACGAAATTACGGGGTCTGCAGAGTTTCTTTTTCCAATTTGTCTCTAATAAATTTTCTCTTGGTCGGAATAAAGAGCTGAAAGATAAGAGCTCCCCGAGACCGTCCAAAATGGGACGGGGGTACCCTTCCCAGGTAGTAATCTTACCTTCCAGAAGTCTTTATCCGAGTCACGGCACCAATTGATATAGAAATGAGGCTATCGAATTTGGATTTGCAAGGAATAAAAATCAATTTATTAGAGAAATCTCAAATTGGAAAAACGGCAGCCGGGCGTCTGGAGGAACCTAGTGTCCCGTCGCAGAGCGCGCGGATAAACAACTGACAACAGTTTATATACCCCAGAAACCCCCTCCCACCAAAGTCACACCATCAATCGATTGGGTGGAGGCTGGCGCGCTGATAGGTGATTAGTTCCTCTTTTGCGGCTAGTAAGACATTGGTTTCCTCTTTTCGCGGGCACTCGGTGGATTGGTTCCTCTTTTCGCGCGGCTGCTGTTGCTGGGGTCCTAATAATCAGTCCAGTGGCGGGAACAGTCTCCAAGGCTATGAGGATGGAAAATTCCACTGGCAACGGTCGTCCTGCAGACCCCAGGATCGTTGTCGTTTTGATATCCTCCATTTTGGATTTCTAACAGTTCTTTTTAAAACAACATTTCTAACAGCAAAATCAGTATGACAAATCATGTTTAGCGTTGTGTTTAGCAAACCGCAGCATAACAATTCATGTGGTTAGTCTTGCTCAACTCATCTTATGACTCTCAACCAGATAAACAATTTAAGTCAAAAGTGCTAGTCATAATTAGTGTGCGAACAATACAGCAAAAGTGCTAATTCATAACATCATAACTTTATTGACCACTATTAATTTGATCTGCAATTTTATGAGGCCAATTACTTATGACACCCTCTTGCATCCCAAGGCTCTGTGTAAATCATTCCTTTTCATCAA
>NW_020903020.1:0-785 GCF_003984885.1 Neopelma chrysocephalum
CAAAAAACCCCCAAAAAATCCACCCAAAAACCACCGAAATCCACCCAAAAATGACCAAAATCCACCCAAAAATGAAAAAACGGCACCAAAATCCACCCAAAAATCACTGAAATACCCCCAAAAACCGACCCAGTGACCCCCAAAAACTGCTGGGACAGGACCCCGTGCTGGGGGAGGGACCCCAAAAATCAGTCGGGGGGACCCCGAAAACCCCCCCGGGACAAAAAACCCCAAAAAAATCCACCCAAAACCCACCGAAATCCACCCAAAAATGAAAAAACGGCACCAAAATCCACCCAAAAATGAGCAAAATACCCTTAAAACACCCCCAAAAATGACCCTGGGACCCCCCCAAATCCCACTTTTGAGACCCCAAACCCCTCCAGGACCCCCTAAAAGCCCCCCAGGGACCCCCAAAATCCCCTTTAGAGACCCCAAAATCCCCCAAAATTTGTATCAGGGACCCCTCAAACCCCCCTTGTGAGACCCTAAACCCCTCCAGGACCCCCCAAAACCCCCCCAGGGACCCCCAAAAATGGGCTCAGGGACCCTCCAAACCCCTTCCAAGAGACCCCAAAACCCCCTTTTGAGACCCCAAACCCCTTCCCAGAGACCCCAAATCCCTCCAGGACCCCCCAAATCCCCCCAGAGACCCCCAAAAATGTCCCAGGGACCCCAAAAATGGGCTCAGGGTCCCCCAAATCCCACCTGTGTCCGTCGCACCCGGGCCCCGATCGAGTTCCTGTTCTCGTCCTGCTCCTGCCCCGGCTCCAAACCTGGGGGGG
>NW_020903021.1:0-768 GCF_003984885.1 Neopelma chrysocephalum
CCGGCACACGAACGACGGCCCTTTTTCCCCAGAAGGAGGGGCCTGACCCACCGGCTCTCGCCTGCTATTTGTGCGCCGCGATCGGCTCTACGCGTGCAGCCGGGGCTCCCGGTCCTGGCGCCTTCGGTCTGGAAGGAATCCTCGACCGTATGCAATTTTAGCCCCCGACTGGCAGGCGCGCCGGCCGGCGAAGGACGCCCCTTTTTGCCCAGAAGGAGGGGCCTGACCCTCCAGCTCTCACCTGTCCCTTGTGCGCCGCAATCGGTTCTACGCGTGCAGGCGGTGCTCCCGGTCCTGGCGCCTTCGGTCTGGAAGGAATCCTCAACCATATGCAATTTTAGCCCCTGACTGACAGGCGCGCCGGCCCATGAACAACGGCCCTTTATGCCCAGAAGGAGGGGCCTGACCCTCCGGCTCTCGCCTGCTATTTGTGCGCCGCGATCGGCTCTACGCGTGCAGCCGGGGCTCCCGGTCCTGGCGCCTTCGGTCTGGAAGGAATGCGCCACCATATGCAATTTTAGCCACCGGTCGGCCTGCGCAAGGGCCCACGAACGACGGCCCTTTTTGCCCAGAAGGAGGGGCCTGACCCACCGGCTGTCGCCTGTTATTTTGCGCCGCGATCGGCTCTACGCGTGCAGGCGGCGCTCCCGGTCCTGGCGCCTTCGGTCTGGAAGGAATCCTCGACCTTATGCAATTTTAGCCCCCGACTGGCAAGTGCCCCGGCCCATGAACGACTGCCCTTTATGCCCAGAAGGAGGGGCCTGACCC
>NW_020903022.1:0-998 GCF_003984885.1 Neopelma chrysocephalum
CATTCAAGTTGTCTTTGATAACCCTGGAATTCCCTGGAAAGGCACCAGGACAGGATGCAAAGAGTCCCAGAGGTTTGTGCAGGGTGTGGGTCAAGAGAGCCCTTGGGACACAGGCCTTTAGAGCACAGCTGGCAGGTTGGTGGACAACAGGGAGGCTCATCTGCATCTGCTTCTCTCCAAAAAGAACTAAGAGGTTACCACAATAACTGACCATAGTGATGGGGATATATGGTGGTTGCCATGGTAAGGAACCATAGCAGTGGAACTGCACAATGGTTGCCATGGTAACCAACCATAGCAATGGGAATGTGTGATGGTTGCCATGGTAACTGACTGTAGAAACAGGAATGTATGATAGTTTCCATGGTAACTGACTGTACCTGTAGGAAGTATGATGGTTCCCATGGCAGCTGACCGTAGCAGTTGGAATGTATGATGGTTGCCATGGTAACTAATGGTGGCAGTGAGAATGTTTGCTGGTTGCCATGGTAACTGACCATAACAGTGGGAAGTATGATGGTTGCCATGGTAACTGACTGTGGCAATGAGAATGTATGGAGGTTGCCGCGGTAACCGACTATACGAGTGGGAAGTATGATGGTTGCCATGGTATCTGACTGTAGAAACAGGAATGTATGATGGTTGCCATGGTAACTGACTGTAGGCACGTGAGTGTATGGTGGTTGCCATGGTAACTGACTATAGCAATGGGAACGTAAGATGTTTGCCATGGTAACTTACGAGAGCAACAAAACTGTATTCTGGTTGTCATGGTAACTGACCGTGCCAAAGGGAAGGTATGCTGGTTGCCATGGTAACTGACTATAGAAATTGGAATGTGTGATGGTTCCCATGGTAACCGACAATACAAGTGAAAAGTATGATGGTTGTCATGGTAACTGACTGTAGCAACGGGAATGTATGCTGTTTGCCACGGTAACCGACTTTACCAGTGGGAAGTATGATGGTTGCCATGATAACTGACCATAGCAATGGGA
>NW_020903023.1:0-355 GCF_003984885.1 Neopelma chrysocephalum
GGGAGGGATGTCGTGAGCTCCGATAGGAAATGAGAGGCACCCAGAGAAACCTCCAGAACTCATGGGCACGACCCGGAACCCCATAAAGACCTCTGGAACCCCACAGGCACATCTGGAACCCCACAGACACCCCTGGGACCCCATGGACACATCTCGAATTTCATGGACCCCCTGTTTTTGGGATCCCCCCTCAGTCCCACCCCCTTCCCTTTTTGCTTTGCTCAATAAATGGGAATTTTTGCCCTTGACCCATAGAGTTGAAAACCGGGAATTTGGGATCTGAGGGGTTCTGGGATGGGGGGTGGGATTTGGGATTGGGGGTGGTTTGGATGGGGGGGTTCGGAAGGGAAGGGGC
>NW_020903024.1:0-413 GCF_003984885.1 Neopelma chrysocephalum
ACCATCCAGGGCCCCTCGCTGCCCACTGACGGTGAAAAGGAGACAATGCCAGGAGGAAGGAACAGGCTGGCCCAGAGGCACAGGAGGAAGTCAGGCACACTGAGCCATAACTGGGGAAAGGAATTGCAGGGGGAGATCAGCACCACTGACTCCTTGAGCACCTCCTCAGAAGGGCCCCCAGACTGCGATGGAGGGAAGAACTGCAGCTGTGACTGATGGGCACAGGGAGGAGAGAGACAGCCAGCAAAGGGGGCTGGGAGCGGGAAGGAATAAGCTGAGAAGGTGACGGGATAAAGAACTTGTGTTGAGGTTTCTTAGTCGGAGCAATTTTGTGGCACTTCTCAGCTTGGCGGGGCCGGGGAGGCGGCAGTGGGACACCCTAACCCACTACCCCCCAAGGACCCCCAAAAACA
>NW_020903025.1:0-2469 GCF_003984885.1 Neopelma chrysocephalum
GAACGACGGCCCTTTTTGCCCAGAAGGAGGGGCCTGACCCTCCGGCTCTCACCTGCTATTTGTGCGCCGCGATCGGTTCTACTCGCGCAGCCGGGGCTCCCGGTCCTGGCGCCTTCGGTCTGGAAGGAAACCTCGAGCATATGCAATTTTAGCCCCCGGCAGGGCGGCGCGCTGGCCCGCAAATGACGGCATTTTCTGCCCAGAAGGAGGGGCCTGACCCTCCGGCTCTCGCCTGCCCCTTGTGCGCCGCGATCGGTTCTACGAGGTCAGCCGGGGCTCCCGGTCCTGGCGCCTTCGGTCTGGAAGGAATCCTCGACCGTATGCAATTTTAGCCCCCGGACAGCCAGTGCGTCGGCCCGCAAACGACGGCCCTTTATGCCCAGAAGGAGGGGCCTTACCCTCCGGCTCTCGCCTGCTATTTGTGCGCCGTGATTGGCTCTACGCGCGCAGCCGGGACTCCCGGTCCTGGCGTCTTCAGTCTGGAAGGAATCCTCGACCGTATGCAATTTTAGCCCCCGGCCGGCCGGCGCACCGGCCCACGAACTACGGCCCTTTTTTCCCAGAAGGAGGGGCCTGACCTTCCAGCTCTCGCCTGCCCCTTGTGCGTTGCGATCAACTCTACGAGCGCAGCCGGGGCTCCCGGTCCTGGCGCCTTCAGTCTGGAAGGAATCCTCGACCGTATGCAATTTTAGCTCCCGACTGGCAGGCGCACCGGCCAGCGAACGACAGCCCTTTTTGCCCAGAAGGAGGGACCTGACCCTCCGATTCTCACCTGCTATTTGTGCACCGCGATCGGCTCTACGCGCTCAGCCAGGGCTCCCGGTCCTGGCGCCTTCGGTCTGGAAGGAAAACTCGACCGTATGCAATTTTAACCACCGGTCGGCCGGCGCACGGGCCCACGAACGAAGGCCCTTTTTTCCCAGAAGGAGGGGCCTGACCCTCTGGCTCTCGTCTGACTCTTGTGCGCCGCGATCGGCTCTACGCGCGCAGCCGGGGCTCCCGGTCCTGGCGCCTTCGGTCTGGAAGGAATCCTCGACCGTATGCAATTTTAACCCCCGTCCAGCCAGGTCACCGACACCTGAACGACGGCCGTTGTTGCTCAGAAGGAGGGGCCTGACCCTCCGGCTCTCACCTGCTATTTGTGCGACCCGATCGGTTCTACGCGCGCAGCCGGGACTCCCGGTCCAGGCGCCTTCGTTCGGGAAGGAATCCTCGACCGTATGCAATTTTAGCCCCCGACTGGCAGGCGCGCCGGTCCGCGAACGACGGCCCTTTTTGCCCAGAAGGATGGGCCTGACCCTCCGGCTCTCGACTGCTCTTTGTGCGCCGCGATTGGCTCTACACGCGGAGCCAGGGCTCCCGGTCCTAGCGCCTTCGGTCTGGAAGGAACCCTCGACCGTATGCAATTTTAGCCCCCGACTGGCTGGCGCGCCGGTCAGCGAACGACGGCCCTTTTTGCCAATGAAGGAGGGGCCTGACCCTCCAACTCTCGCCTGCTATTTGTGCGCCGCGATCGGCTATGCGCGCTCAGCCGGGCCTCCCGGTCCTGGCGTCTTCGATCTGGAAGAAATCCTCGACCGTATGCAATTTTAGCCCCCGGTCGGCCAGCGCGCCAGAACATGAACGACGGTCCTTTTTGCCCAGAAGGAGGGGCCTGACCCTCCGGCTCTCGTCTGCTATTTGTGCGCCGCGATCGGCTCTACGCGCGCAGCCGGGGCTCCCGGTCCCGGCGCCTTCGGTCTGGAAGGAATCCTCGACCGTATGCAATTTTATCCCCCGACTGGCGGGCGCGCCGGCCAGCGGACGACGGCCCTTTTTGCCCAGAAGGAGGGCCCTGACCCTCCGGCTCTCGCCTGCTATTTCTGCGCCACGATCGGCTCTACGCGCGCAGCCGGGGATCCCGGTCCTGGCGCCTTCGGTCTGGAAGGAATCCTCGACCGTATGCAATTTTAGCTCCCGGTCGGCTGGCGCACGGGCCCACGAACGGCAGGCAAATTTGACCAGAAGGAGTGGCCTGACCCCCTGGCTCTCACCTATTATTGTGCACCGCTATAGGCTCTACGTGTGCAGCCGGGGCTCCCGGTCCTGGCGCCTTCGGTCTGGAAGGAATCCTCGACCGTATGCAATTTTAGCCCCCGGCCGGCCGGCGCACGGGCCCACGAACGAAGGCCCTTTTTGCCCAGAAGGAGGGGCCTGACCCTCCGGCTCTCGCCTGCTATTTGTGCGCCGCGATCGGCTCTACGTGTGCAGCCGGGGTCCCGGTCCTGGCGCCTTCGGTCTGGAAGGAATCCTCGACCGTATGCAATTTTAGCCCCAGACTGGAAGGCGCGCCGGCAAGCCAACGACGGACCTTTTTGACCAGAAGGAGGGGCCTGACCCTCCAACTCTCGTCTGCTCCTTTTGCGCCGCGATCGGCTCTACGCGCGCAGCCGGGGTCCCGGTCCTGGTGCCTTCGGTCTGGAAGGAATC
>NW_020903026.1:0-1549 GCF_003984885.1 Neopelma chrysocephalum
CTGCTGCCTGCCAGGGGCAGCTCTCAGCCGGCCCGGGGAGCTGCTCCAGGGCTGGGGCAGAAGGGCTGTGGGCAAGGAGCAACCCCTATGAAGGCAGGGAAGGGCTCTTCACCTGTTTAGAGTAGTTTGCAGGTTGAGGTCTGCTCATAGCTCCAGGTCATTACAGAACATTTCTCAAAGGAGTTTTAAGGAAGCACAGCAAGTCATGGGATACCTGACAATGTAGGATCCTGTTCTTTCCATCTTCAAATATGTGTTTTCTGAGTGAGAAATTGGTCATCAAAAATAATCTCACAGTTCAGGAGGAGGCACTGAAACTCCAAATCTGTTCCTCCTAGAGAAGAAGAGACCAGGCAGTATCAGAAATCACCACACCTGTGCCTTACATGTAGCTCTGGGTCACTTTTCCAGCCTCCTCAGGGTTGCTCTGAAGTTGCCATCAGAGCCTGCACAGCCAGAGATTCCCCTGGGCAATGCTACATTGCTGGGCTGGAACAGAGAAGATTTAACAAAGCTGCCCTTTTAAACAGTGCTGCCCTGCACTCATCAGACTGTAGGTATTTGGGTTTATTAAAACTTAATTTGCATGTGAAGTTATGTTCTGGCAGCACGAGGGAAAGCACAGGGCACGTGGGAAAAGAGGGAGTGACACTGCAGCTCTCCTGGCTCTGCACTAAGCTACAGAGAGCTGAGCTGTTTGTCCTCTCTTGTTTAAAGTCTCGTTACATTTTGCATCAAAAATGAGGATTTGTACTCCTAACAAGAACAGGTACCAGATGCAACCATAGAAAATAATAAACACAGACAACATTATTTTAAGGACATGCTAAGCCTTTCCACTGAAGCACACACTGTTCCATGTCTGGAGAGTGGAGACTGAACTTTTCTATTCAAGGTGGATGATGCCTGACATCCCTTAGAAGTGTTTGATGCTGTCACAGACCAGCTCCATGTCCCCACTGGAGCAGAGGAAAACAGCCCTTGGTAGCACATGGGCAGAGTTCCTGCTCCTCACAGCACCCTCAGCCAGCACAAAGATGGGAAGGGAAAAACCTTTCAGTTCAGAGGATTTCTATGAGAAATAAAGTGTCTTTGCTTTGAGGAGTCTGTCTTAACTTCTCCCCGTCCTTTTCTGTTTCTGAACAGTGTCCCTGTGCTGGGAATGAGCAAATGCCCAACAGCAGCTCTATGGCCCAGTTCTTCCTCCTGGCATTGACAGACAGGCGAGAGCTGCAACTCCTGCACTTCTGGCTCTTCCTGGGCATCTCTCTGGCTGCCCTCCTGGCCAACGGCCTCATCCTCAGCGCCGTAGCCTGTGACCACCACCTGCACACCCCCATGGGCTTCTTCCTGCTCAACCTCTCCCTCACAGACCTGGGCTGCATCTGCACCACTGTCCCCAAAGCCATGCACAATTCCCTCTGGGGCACCACAACCATCTCCTACACGGGATGTGCTTCACAGGTCTTTCTCTTTCTGTTCTTCATCACAGCAGAGTATTTCCTCCTCACCATCATGTGCTACGACCGCTACGTTGCCATCTGCAAAC
>NW_020903027.1:0-773 GCF_003984885.1 Neopelma chrysocephalum
CAATTCTATGGCAAGACAGCAGAGAACTCTGGGAAAAGGTTTCTTTAACACAAGCTGAAAATTAAGAGGTTATTTTAAGTCTGAAAAGAAATTGTGATCTTGGCTTATTTTGCATAAAGGTCATATTCACTCATCTGATGAGAGTAAAAAAGCCAACAAACACCATCAGAAATCTCAGACATTAAGGTATGTTTGGCAAGTATCATTACTATAGAAAAGAATAAACTGCTGTATCTTCCCTTTCTCTCTCCTTTTCTCTCTCCATTCTCAGTGGCCTTTGTGTCTCATTCTCTCACAATTTGGCAGGTATTTACATTTTCCACACCTTACAGCACAAGGATGTCCCCTTTGACATGGCAGCCAAGCTAATGTTTGCTTGGAAACAAGCTTTATGAAGGAAAAATATTTTAATGATGCAAAGGGTTTCCAGAATTCAGATATAAAATTTCAGATTTTGAAAATTCCATTTCAGATCTTTTTCAAAACTACAGAGAAAAATCCCACAGAGTAATTTTTAACTGTACATGGAACCAGCAAAAAAAGCAAAAGCACTTTTAAGGCCATCATGTTTAAGAAAGATCATCTCTGGTTTTGGCCCCAGCTAAAGACGGGAACAAAGCAGTGATTTGATTCCCTCGACATTTCAGCCTCAGCAAGATCTTAAAACAACTTTCATTTTCCCCCACTTAAGCTTCTTTTTTTCCCCCCCCAATATGGAAAGGTGACGAAAATGTAACAGGGTGACAGAACTTTGCTGGAGGAACACAGAGTTC
>NW_020903028.1:0-437 GCF_003984885.1 Neopelma chrysocephalum
GGCTGCAAAGCATCCTGGGAGCCCCGCCCATCAGAAGCCCCGGGGGGTGGGGCTTACGTAGGGGGCGGGGTCAGACACCGTTGCCACGGCGACGCCGACGCTCCCAGGTACCAACGTTGCCATGGCAACGGTTGCCATGGGAGGCCCGCCATCGCCAGGGGAGCGGTTGCTATGGGATGCCGGGCATTGCCATGGCAACGCCGCCCCACTTACTATGGGATGCTAGGAGGTGTTGCCATGGCAACGCCGCCCCACTTCCTGTGGGATGCCGAGCGTTGCCATGGCAGCAGTTGCTATGGGAATCTGGGCGTTGCCATGGCAACGCTTGGCATCCCGCAGTAATTGGGGCGGCGTTGCCATGGCAGCGGTTGCTACGGGATTCTGGGAATCGCCATGGCAACGCTGCCCCATTAGTGTAGGATGCCAAGCGTTGCCAT
>NW_020903029.1:0-611 GCF_003984885.1 Neopelma chrysocephalum
CCCAGGGAGGCGGCTGCCGGACTTCACAGCTGCCTGCAGGGCTATGGAGTGGCCTACCACAATCAATGTGTTGATGTCCTGGGAAGGTTCTGTCTTGGGAATGATGGTCCGGTCCTTCCCACTCTTGGCATGCACTGGCACTGATGTGCTGGTGAGGGTGCGTTTCGTGGGCACCCTGGGCAGTGCTGGGCCCTGCTCTGACACGTGTCTCTGGTGCCGTGTCCCTGTGTCCTTGCCCGGGGAAGCTGACAGAGGCACAGGGAGTGGCTGGTCCTGTTGTGCTGCCAGCTTCTGGCCTGGTGTCTGGCTCCCAGGGTGGCTCTTCTGGGAGATGTGTGGCACAGGGAAACGGCTCCTGGGCTTCACAGCTCCATCCTGGGCTTTGGGGTGGCACGGTGCAGCCCTCGAGCTCTGACCACTTGTAGCTGTGCCCCGCTCAGCGCGGGTGCCCCGAGCAGTAGGGACAGCGGGGAGGTGGCTGCTGCTGGCCGTGGGGATGGTCACTGTCCTGTGCCTGGCAGCAGCAGCCGAGGCTGCTGGTGGCAGAGGAGGCAGTATGCAGGGGGCCCTGGCAGCTTGTGTGTGCCGTGGTGCTGCCACCTGGATTGATG
>NW_020903030.1:0-467 GCF_003984885.1 Neopelma chrysocephalum
CCACCCATTCCTCACACATCCATCATCTAAACATCCATCATCCAATGGGAGGGGACACCCCTCATCCATCATCCAACCATCCATCAGCCAACGGGAGGGGACAGCCCGGTACGGCACGTCGGGGACGGGAGGGGAAAACCCCTGGGAAGGAGGGATGTGGGGATGGGGAGCTGGGGGTGTTGGAGATGAGAGTGGGTGGGTGGGTGGGTGGGTGGAGTCACGGATAGATGGTTGAAGACGTGGGCAGATGAAGATGTGGTTGGATGAAAATGTGGATGGATGGATGGATGGAGATGTGGTCGGAGTGTTGGAGATGTAGATGGATGGATGGATGTTGAGATGGATGGATGGATGGATGTTGGAATGGATGGATGGATGGATGGATGGATGGATGCAGATGTGGTTGGAGGGTTGGAGATGTAGATGGATGGATGGATGGATGACTGAACAGATGGATGAAGAGGTGG
>NW_020903031.1:0-395 GCF_003984885.1 Neopelma chrysocephalum
TTTCCCTCCAGCCCTCGTGAGAGGGACTTTGAGGGTACCGTGGGTAATGTGCCAGCTCTCCTGCTGGAGTTTCTGTCTTGTGCTATATTTGAACATACAGACTAAAACTAAAGTCAGGTCTGTTCTGGAGTAGGTTACACTTGAGCAAAGCTCCTTCCCTCTGTTTATTTTCTGTTCTGGAAAGCACAGTCTGGGATTCCTGGGCACTTCCTATTGAGTTATTCCATGAAAATAATTTTGTACTGAAAGGATAAAGGAGCTGTCTGTTTGAGGTCAGATGTCCCTGACAAAAGCTTTATGTTTTTTCACTCAGTGAGCTCTTAACATATCTCACAGTGTGTAGGACATCCTGGCTTCTAAACCTCACCAGCTGAGTCTTAGAGGCTTCTCTGAAG
>NW_020903032.1:0-908 GCF_003984885.1 Neopelma chrysocephalum
CTGGGGTGTTGGGACACTGAGGTGCCCAGATTTTGGGTGCTGGGGTGCCAGGGTGCTGAGATAGTGAAGTGCCTAGATTTTGGGTGCTGGGGTGTCCAGATTTTGGGTGCTGGGGTGCCAGGGTGCTGGGATAGAGGGGTGCCCAGATTTTGGGTGCTGGGGTGTTGGGACACTGGGGTGCCCAGATTTTGGGTGCTGGGGTGCCAGGGTGCTGGGATAGAGGGGTGCCCAGATTTTGGGTGCTGGGGTGTTGGGACACTGAGGTGCCCAGATTTTGGGTGCTGGGGTGCCAGGGTGCTGAGATAGTGAAGTGCCCAGATTTTGGGTACTGATGTGCCCAGATTTTGGGTGCTGGGGTGCCAGGGTGGTAGGATAGAGGGGTGCCTAGATTTTGGGTGCTGGGGTGTTGGGACACTGAGGTGCCCAGATTTTTGGTGCTGGGGTGCCAGGGTGGTAGGATAGAGGGGTGCCCAGATTTTGGGTGCTGGGGTGTTGGGACACTGGGGTGCCCAGATTTTGGGTACCGGGGTGCCAGAGTGCTGAGATAGTGAAGTGCCTAGATTTTGGGTACTGGGGTGTCCAGATTTTGGGTGCTGGGGCGCCAGGGTTTTGGGACACTGGAGTGCCCAGATTTTGGGTGCTGGGTGCCAGGGTGCTGGGATAGAGGAGTGCCTAGATTTTGGGTGCTGGGGTGTTGGGACACTGGAGTGCCCAGATTTTGGGTGCTGGGTGCCAGGGTGGTAGGGTAGAGGGGTGCCCAGATTTTGGGTACTGAGGTGCCCAGATTTTGGGTGCTGGGGTGCCAGGGTGCTGGGATAGAGGGGTGCCCAGATTTTGGGTGCTGGGGTGTTGGGACACTGGGGTGCCCAGATTTTGGGTGCTGGGGTGCCAGGGTGCTGGGATAGAGG
>NW_020903033.1:0-475 GCF_003984885.1 Neopelma chrysocephalum
TCTTTGAAGCTCTTCTTGCTTGCCAGGAGCTCCCTGTGTGCCAGGAGCCCGGCCCAGCTCAGCAGCACAGCAACAGCCCCAGGCATTTCATGACCCTCAAGGGGGTTTGGCGTTGTTTACATGAGACTCAGTCCCTGAGAGGAAGTTCAAATAACTTTTCAAGAAGTCAAAGTGAGATTGAAACTCTAAAGTTTCTTGTAGTGCTAATGAGTCTCACTGAGGGACACAACTGAGAACGTGTCTCCAGATTCCAGTTAGAGCAGAAAACTGCAGACAGTGATGACAAGGATGGACAAGCAAGGGAAAGGTGGCTCTGATGCTGAATAAACATTGACTTGTTTGTTTAATCCAACAGGCCAAGCCCTGACCCTCAGCCCCTGGGAAGGCAGATCCTGTCCCTGCCTCATTCCTCAGGGCTCTTCCTGGGACACTGGGATGTGGGATGTGCAATGCCAAGGGCAGGACCATGGGGTGG
>NW_020903034.1:0-362 GCF_003984885.1 Neopelma chrysocephalum
TGAGGAGCCCTGACCCTGCAGCTGAAGGGCCCTGCCCAGCCCTGCCCTGCCCTGAGGGGTCACTCCTTCCACCCACACCTTCTCCCTGCAGGGCTGTGGCAGCTCCTTGGCTGGGCTGAGAGCTGCCCCTGGCAGGCAGCAGAGTCCCTGCCCCAGCACACAGAGCCCTGGGGGCAGGACCCTGCTCTGCACCACAGCCCTGGGCACCCCTGGCTGCACCCCCACCTTCCCAGCCCACAGCCAGCCCTGGCACAGGGAACCTTCTTGCCCTGGGCCTCTGAGGGGGCAGCAGCAAGTCCTGCTCTGCAGCAGCTGCTCCTGCTGCACCCCAGGAAATCCAGCAGAGCCATCCTGACAGCTCC
>NW_020903035.1:0-549 GCF_003984885.1 Neopelma chrysocephalum
CAGGACAGAAAGCTCTTTCTGCCCATGGAGTGCGCAGGGTGGCCCGTCAAGTGCATCTGAAACCCCAAGGTTCCAGGCTTTCTTTCCGGGGGGAAAGGCCGTGACATCCCAAAGAGTCCCGTGGCAGACAGGTGGGGCTGCACTGGGGGGGTGTGAGGCGTTGGTTCTTTGGTTGCCAGGGACTGTTCCAGAATGGAGAGGATAGGCCGTGACATCACAAAGGGGCCCATGGCACACGGGTGGGGCTTCACTTTGGGCTTGTAGGGCTTTGGTTCTTTGGTTGCCAGGGCTCATTGCGGAATGGAGAGGATAGGCCGTGACATCACAAAGGAGCCCTTGGCACACACCGATGGGGTTGAACTGTTCCATGGTGGGGGCTTGGTTCTTTGGTTTCTGGAGGCTATTGCGGGATGGAGAGGATAGGCCAGAATGGATAGGATAACAAAAGGGCCCAAAGCACATGGGTTGGTGTGCACTCTGGTGTGGGGGGTTGGTTCTTTGCTTGCCAGGGCCTCTTCTGGAATGGAGAGGATAGGCCGTGACAAGAAG
>NW_020903036.1:0-494 GCF_003984885.1 Neopelma chrysocephalum
GTTCTCTTCTTCCTCAACAATTCCTGGATTTCATGATTGTTTTCATCAAACCAGTCTTTGTTCTTCTTGAGGGAGAACCCTAAGGATTCTTCGGAGGATTGCAGGATGCAGCTTTTAATATGATGCCAAATTGCTTCAGGAGAGGAAACTGCAGAATCTGTGGAATGGTTATCAAGCTTAGTTTGAAGGTTTGCCTGGAATCTTTCTCTTACTGTGGCTGATTGGAGATCGTTAACTTGGAGTCTTCTCCTTGGGATACTGCCCTTTTTGGGTTTGAATTTGAGATTGAAATTGAGTTTACAGCGCACAAGCCGATGGTCTGTTTGACATTCTGCGCTGGGCATCACACGGGTATGGAGGACATCGCGGACGTCTCTCCGTCGCACCAAGACATAATCAATGAGGTGCCAATGCTTAGATCTGGGGTGCATCCAGGTTGTCTTTAGGCTATCTTTCTGCTGAAAGATAGTGTTGGTAATGGTAAACTGTTGCTC
>NW_020903037.1:0-347 GCF_003984885.1 Neopelma chrysocephalum
TGCCCATTCCTGGGGTCTCACTCCTTGGGGTCTCTCCTGATGCCCATCCCCAGGGTCTCACCCCCACCCCGGGGGTCTCACCCCCATCCCCAGGGTCTCACTCCCACCCCGGGGGTCCCACTCCCACCTCGGTGCCTCACCCCCATCCCGGGGGTCTCACCCCCACCCCAGGAGTCTCACTCCCATCCCCAGGGTCTCACTCCCACCCCTGTGATCTCACTCCCACCTTGGTGCCTCACCCCCATCCCAGGGGTCTCACCCCCACCCAGGGGGTCTCACCCCCATCTCCAGGGTCTCACCCCCACCCCGGGGGTCCCACTCCCACCTCGGTGCCTCACCCCCATCCC
>NW_020903038.1:0-954 GCF_003984885.1 Neopelma chrysocephalum
TCCTCTCCCCATCCCATTCCAATCCCATCCCAATCCCATTCCCCTCCAAACCCCATTCCAATCCCCATCCCATTCCTCTCCCAATCCCAATCCCATTCCTCTCCCCATCCCAGTCCTCTCCCAATCCCATTCCTCTCCCAATCCCATTCCTCTCCCAATCCCATTCCTCTCCCAATCCCATTCCAATCCCATTCCTCTCCCCATCTCATTCCTCTCCCCATCCCATTCCCATTCCTCTCCCCATCCCATTCCCATTCCTCTCCCCATCCCATTCTTATCCCATTCCTCCCCATCCCATTCCTCCCCATCCCATTCCTCTCCAGATCCCGAGGCCGGGGGGATTTGCAGGGATTGGGGTTTGTGTGTGTGTGTGTGTAATTCCCGCAATCCCCTGCCGCCCCCTCCCGGCTCTGGCGTGTAATTCCCGGCTGTAATTCCCTGCCGCCCCCTCCCCAGTGGCTGGCGTGTAATTCCCGTCCGTAATTCCCGGTTTTCCCGCTCCAGGCTCTCATTCCCGGGGCAGCCACGCCGAGGAGCGGCTCTTCCAGCGCCTCTTCTCGGGCTACAACCGCTGGTCGCGGCCGGTGCCCAACACGTCGGACGTGGTGATCGTGCGCTTCGGGCTCTCCATCGCGCAGCTCATCGACGTGGTGCGGACCCCGGAATCCCGGGAATGCCGCCCCGGGAATGCCGGGAATGTTCCCCTAGGGGAGGGTGGGAAGGGAGCTCAAAGTTTGTCCGGTTCTGACCCTGGCGCTTCCCGCTGTGCCAGAGCCTCCCTGGGAAGTTCAGGGAACGAGGGGGTTCCCTGGGAATGTCGGGGGTCCCTTCTCCCTTTCCTGCCTTTGCCATCCCCACATTCCATGAAAATCTCTCTGAGTGGATTCTGAGTGTCCTTTATCCCGGAATCCCAGCTCCATTCCCATCCCATCCCAGCTCCATTCCCATCCCAGC
>NW_020903039.1:0-1414 GCF_003984885.1 Neopelma chrysocephalum
GAGGGGCTTTACCCTTAGGCTTTCACCTCCTATTTGTGCGCCGCGATTGGCTCTACTCGCGCAGCCAGGGCTCCCGGTCCTGGCGCCTTCGGTCTGGAAGGAATCCTCGACCGTATGCAATTTTAGCCCCCGTATTTCTGGCGCACCGGCCCACGAACGGCGGTCCTTTTTGCCCAGAAGGAGGGACCTGACCCTCCGGCTCTCGCCTGCTTTTTGTGCGCCGCGATTGGCTCGACGCGCGCATCCGGGCTCCCGGTCCTGGCGCCTTCGGTCTGGAAGGAATCCTCGACCGTATGCAATTTTAACCCCCGACTGGCAGGCGCGACGTCCAGCCAACGACGTCCCTTCTTGCCCAGAAGGAGGGGCCTGACCCTCCTGCTCTTGCCTGCTATTTGTGCGCCGCAATCCTCTCTACGGGCGCAGTTGGGGCTCCCGGTCCTGGCGCCTTCGGTCTGGAAGGAATCCTCGACTGTATGCAATTTTAACCCCCGGCAGGCTGGCGCATGGGCACACGAACGACGACCCTTTTTGCCCACAAAAAGGGACCAGACCCTCCGACTCTCGCCTGCTATTTGTGCACCGCCATCGGTTCTACGCGCGCAGCCGGGACTCCCGGTCCTGGCGCCTTCGGTCTGGAAGGAATCCTCGACCGTATGCAATTTTAGTCACCGGCTGACGCACCGGTCTACAAACGACGGCCCTTTTTGCCCAGAAGGAGGGGCCTGACCCCCCGCCTATCACATGCTTTTTGTGCGCCGCGATTGGCTCAACGCACGCAGCCGGGGCTCCCAGTCCTCGCGCCTTCGATCTGGAAGGTATCCTCGACCGTATGCAATTTTAACCCTCGGCCGGCCAGCGCAACGGCACACGAACAACGGCCCTTTTTGCCCAGAAGGAGGGACCTGACCCTCCGGCTCTTGCCTGCTATTTGTGCCCCGCGATCGTCTCTACGCGTGCAGCCTGGGCTCCCGGTCCTGGCGCCTTCGGTCTGGAAGGAATCCTCGACCGTATGCAATTTTAGCCCCCGGATATCTGGCGCACCGGCCCACGAACGACGGTCCTTTTTGCCCAGAAGGAGGGGCCTGACCCTCCGACTCTAGCCTGCTATTTTTGCGGCGCGATCGGTTCTACGCGCGCAGCCGGGGATCCCGGTCCTGGCGCCTTCGGTCTGGAAGGAATCCTCGACCGTATACAATTTAAGCCCCCGGTCAGCCGGCGCGCGGGCCCGCGAACGAAGGCCTTTTTAAGCAGAAGGAGGGGCTTGACCCTCCGGCTCTTACCTGCTATTTGTGCATCGCGATCGGCTCTACTCGCGCAGGCAGGGCTCCCGGTCCTGGCGCCTTGAGTCTGGAAGGAATCCTCCACCATATGCAATTTTAGCCCCCGGCTATCTGGCGCACCGGCCCACGAACCA
>NW_020903040.1:0-1255 GCF_003984885.1 Neopelma chrysocephalum
GGGACAGTGTCACCCCACCAGGGCAGGGCTGGCAAGTGGGAGGCTGCTCCAGGGCTCTGCAAGAGGCCTCGTGCTCTGTTTGGCCCCAGCACTGGCTGGTCCCAACACCCCCGGCTGCCCCCGGCCCTGGGCAGCTCTGCTGCCACAGGCTGTGCCCTCACCATGGCCTTGCAATGGCCCTGCCTGTCCCTCACCCGTGGCCCTGCCCGCGGCCCTGTCCCTTGGCTCTCTCTTTGCCAGCTGAGTGTGGGGCACACGGGCTGGGGGTCCCTCCCGCGCCCCCCGGGCAGCCAGCGTTGGCTGGGGGGATGTGAGGGCTGGGCCTGCTCAGCACAGCCCCGGCCTCGTGCCCAGCACCTCTTTCCTGCCTCACACAAGAGCTTCCCGGCCCCCCCAGGGCTCCCCTGCTGCTGCCTCTGCTCCTGGCCCTGCCTTTGCTGCTCCCTTGGCTGTGCCAGTAGCTGCAGGGGGGGATGGCAGCAGCTTCAGCTCCACGGCAGTTCCTGGGGGGAGCTCAGCCCAGGGGGGACGGGCAGGGACCTGATGGGGATGGACAGGGGCCCAGCAGGGACAGCCAGGGCCTGCAGGGGAAGGCACAGGGACAACCTGGCCCCCCACACTGCCAGGGCTGTCTCTGCTCCTCCTTGCAGGCTCCTGCTGCCACACTCTTCCTCAGCCAGGCCACCAGCCATTGGCCCTCTTGGCCACCTGGCCACACTCTGCCTCCTGTTCAGCTTCCTGGCAATCCACACTCCCAGCTCCCTTTCTGCCTGGCTGCTCTCCAGCCACTCTGGCCCCAGCCCGGGGGGCTGACAGGGCTTCTTGTGGCCAAAGGGCAGGACCCGGCCCTTGGCCTGCTTGAACCTCATCGCCTTGCAATCAGCCCATGGATCCAGCTTGGCCAGGTCCCTCTGCAGAGCCCTCCTGCCTTCCAGCACATCAACACACCCCCAGCTTGGTGTCAGCTGCACATTTGCTGATGAAATGCCTGGTTCTGCAGGAGCTGCAGATGCTCAAGGGGCAGCAGGACAAACTCAGGGGCCTGGTGGGGCTTGGGAGCTTTGAGGTCCCTGAGAGTGCTGGGGGAGCTGGGGAGGGGCTTTGGGGAATGGGGGTACAGACCAGGACAGACCAGCACAGACCAGTACCTCCTCACTGCTCCCCAGATCTCTCCTGGAGCTGGGACACATTGTCATGGGACACCTGAGCCCCCCCCAGTGCCCTCCCAGTACAGCCCAGTGCCCCCAGTACAGGC
>NW_020903041.1:0-1070 GCF_003984885.1 Neopelma chrysocephalum
CTCATGAAATTTAGCATGGAGTGCAAGGCCCCCATGTTTCCAGACTTCAGGTGGGATTCCGTCAGCCCCAGCTGCCTTGATTTTCACCTGCTGTATGGCCTTGAGGGTTTCTCCTAAAGTGGGGGCAGTATCCAATTCGTATTTCACCGGTTGTCGTGTGATGGACTGAATTGCTGAGTCTTGGACTACACAGTTGGTACTGAAAAGAGTCTGAAAATGTTCAGACCATCTGTTCAGAATGGAGGTTTTATCTGTCAGAAGCGTTTGACCATCTGCACTGAGTAGTGGGCTTTGGACTTGGTATGTGGGCCCGTTTGCTGTTTTCAGGGCCTCATAGAATCCTTTGTGATCCCCTGTGTCTGCACATAGTTGAGTTTTTGCTGCTAGATCGGTCCACCACTTGTTCTGGATGTCACGGAGTTTCTGTTGGAGCTTGCTGCATGCAAGACGAAAGGCTATTTTTCTTGCGTGACAGGATGGCAGTGCAAGGTGTGCTTGGTGGGCAGTTCTCTTCTTCCTCAACAATTCCTGGATTTCTTGATTGTTTTCATCAAACCAGTCCTTGTTCTTCTTGAGGGAGAACCCTAAGGATTCTTCAGAGGATTGCAGGATGCTGCTTTTAATATGATGCCAAATTGTTTCAGGAGAGGAATCTGCAGAATCTGTGGAATGGTTTTTGAGCCTAGTTTGAAGGTTTGCCTGGAATCTTTCTCTTACTGTGACTGATTGAAGATCGTTAACTTGCAGTCTTCTCCTTGGGATACTGCCCCTTTTAGGTTTGAATGTGAGATTGAAGTTGAGTTTACAGCGCACAAGCCGATGGTCCGTTTGGCATTCTGCGCTGGGCATCACGTGGGTATGGAGGACATCGCGGACATCTCTCCGTCGCACCAAGACATAATCAATGAGGTGCCAATGCTTAGACCTGGGGTGCATCCAGGTTGTCTTCAGACTATTTTTCTGCTGAAAGATAGTATTAGTGATGGTAAACTGTTGCTCCGCGCAGAATTCTAGCAGAAGTCGACCATTATCGTTGCAGTTTCCAACACCATGCTTGCCTAATATTCCTT
>NW_020903042.1:0-527 GCF_003984885.1 Neopelma chrysocephalum
TTGCAGCCCAGCCCATGATGCTGAGGTACTGAGAGAAGATTGAAGCAACTGCTGAAGAAGTCAGAAGCCAAACTGCAAGTGCCTTGAAGCATTGCTGGGCCCCCCTGAGGGCAGGCACTGACAAAGCCTCCCCAGGGACTCCTTGGAGCAGATCCTTGGAGGCCAGGAGTGCAGGCAGACAAAGGCTCTGGGCAGGCCCCTGCAATGCTGAGCAAAGCCTGCCTTGGTTTTGTGGAGTAGAAAGGCCAAGGCCTGAGCCCCAGGCCCTGGCCCAGCAGATCCCGTCCCTCCCGGCTGGCTCAGGGCTGTTTGGGGGGCACTGGGATGGGAAGGGGAGGAACAACCAAGGCCCAAAACTGGGCAACCCCTGCCAGGCTGCTGAGGGAGGGGCGAGGCAGAAACCAAGTGCAGAACCTGCAAGGCAAGTTGCTTGTAGTGGCCTGAGTGGCAGAGGCAGCTGCCAGAGGCAAGGGGACAAATGCCTGGGTGCCTTTGGGCCTTGCAGCCCTGCCAGAGCCCTTGGCCAT
>NW_020903043.1:0-1199 GCF_003984885.1 Neopelma chrysocephalum
GACACCGGATATTCCAGACATGGAATGTTCCAGACACGGGATGTTCCTGTCACGGGATGTTCCTGGCACGGGATCTTCCGGACACGGGATCTTCCAGACACGGGATCTTTCGGACATGGGATGTTCCAGACCTGGGATATTCCAGACATGGGATATTCCGGACATGGAATGTTCCGGACACGGGATGTTCCAGGCACGGGATGTTCCAGACATGGGATATTCCGGACATGGAATGTTCCAGACACAGGATGTTCCAGGCACAGGATCATTCGGACACGGGATGTTCCAGACCTGGGATATTACAGACATGGGATATTTCGGACATGGAATGTTCCGGACACGGGATGTTCCAGGCACGGGATCTTCCGAACACAGGATATTCCAGACACGGGATTTTCCGGTCACGGGATGTTGAAGGCATGGAATGTTCCAGACCCAGGAAGTTCCAGGCACAGAATGTTCCAGGCACGAGGTGTTCCAGACACGGGTGGTCCAGAGATGGCATATTCAGACACGGAGTGTTCAGAACTCGGGATGTTCCGGATACGGAATATTCCAGACACGGGATGTTCCAGGCGCTGGATGTTCCAGGCACAGGATCTTCCGGACACAGGATGTCCCAGACCCGGGATATTCCAGACACAGCATGTTCTGGACACGGGATGTTCCAGGCAAGGGATCTTCCTGACAGGGGTGTTCCAGACCTGGATTATTCCAGAGATGGAATATTCCGGACAGGGGATATTCCAGACATGAGATATTCCAGACAAGAGATGTTCTGGACACGGGATGGTCCGGACACGGGATGTTCCAGGCACGGAATGTTCTGAACACGGGATATTCCAGACACGGGATATTCCTGACACTGGATACTCCTGGCAGCGGATATTCCTGACCCCGTATATTCTAGACATGGAAAGCTCCGCACACGGGATGTTCCACACACGGAATGTTCCAGACATGATATGTTCCGGACACGGAATGTTCCGGATATGGGGTGTTCCAGACACGGGTGGTCCAGTGATGAGATATTCAGACATGGGATATTCCAGACACAGAATGTTCCTGGCATGGGATGTTCCGGATATGGAATGTTCCGGACACAGGATGTTCCAGGCAAGGGATAATACAGAGATGGTATATTCCGGAAACGGGATATTCCAGACATGGGTTATTCCAGACACGGGATGGTCTGGACG
>NW_020903044.1:0-300 GCF_003984885.1 Neopelma chrysocephalum
GGGGGGGACGAGACGGGGCTGTGTGATGGGGGGGCTGCCAGGGAGGTGATGGGAGGTGATGGGGGGATGCTGGAGATGCTGAGGGGGTCGTGGGGGCAATGTTGGGGGGATGCTGGAGGGGATGATGGTACAACAATGGAGGGACTATGGGGACGACGAGGGGATAACTGGGGTGGTGGGGGGATAATGGGGGGGATGAGGGGATAACTGGGGTGAGGGGAGATAATGGGGGTGATGAGGGGATAACTGGGGGGGTAGGGGGATAATGGGGGCGACAAGGGGATAACTGGGGTGATGAGG
>NW_020903045.1:0-495 GCF_003984885.1 Neopelma chrysocephalum
TGGGAGGGGTTATTGGGCTGTACTGGGAATGAATGGGGGGCAACTGGGCCATACTGGGAGCACTGGGAGGGTTACTGGGCTGTACTGGGAAGGACTGGGAGGAGTTACTGGGCTGTACTGGGAGCACTGGGAGGGGTTACTGGGCTGTACTGGGAGCACTGGGAGGGGTTACTGGGCTGTAATGGGAATGAACGGGGTAATGGGAATGAACTGGTCCAAACTGGGAGCACTGGGAGGGGTTACTGGTTCAAACTGGGAGCCTGGGAGGGGTTACTGGTCTGTACTGGGAAGGACTGGACCATACTGGGAGCACTGGGAGGGGTTACTGGTTCAAACTGGGAGGGTAGGAGGGGTTATTGGGCTGTACTGGGAATGAATGGGGGGCAACTGGGCCATACTGGGAGCACTGGGAGGGGTTACTGGGCTGTACTGGGAGCACTGGGAGGGATTACTGGTTCAAACTGGGAATGAATGGGGGGCGACTGGTCCAAACTG
>NW_020903046.1:0-433 GCF_003984885.1 Neopelma chrysocephalum
CTTCTCCCCCCTTCTTTTTTTTCCCCTTCCTTCCCTTCCCCAAGCGGGTTTTTCGCCGCTCCTTAAATCCCTCCTTCCTGCCATCCATCCATCCATCCATCCCCGAGCGCCGGGATCCGAGCGCGGCGGCGTCACCGGAGCTGCGCCGGGAAAGGAGGGAGGGAAGAGGGAAAAGGAGGAGGGGGGGGGAGGGAAGGAGAGGGAAAAGGAGCCGCTTTTTTCCAGCTCCCGGCCCCGCTGGATTCATCCCGGAGAACTCCAGCCTGGAAGCCGGAGCGCGGCGCTTTTTTTTTTTTTCCCGGATCATCCCTTTTTTTTTTTTTTCCAACCCCCTTTTTTTTAAACTCCCGGGCGGTGCCCCCCCCGGGGGGGCCTGGGGGGGGGGTTTCTTCGCTCCTGGGGGGGCTTCTTGTGCCCTGGGAGGTGCCAGGGG
>NW_020903047.1:0-867 GCF_003984885.1 Neopelma chrysocephalum
GCTGGGGAGGGGGGGAGGGATGAGAAACGGGGCGAAAAGGGGGGAAAATGGGAAAAAAGGGGGTCGGAGGGGGGCTAAAGTTGGGGGAAATGGGGAAAAAAAGGGGATAAACGGGTATAAAATGGAGCTCAATGGGGAAAAATGGGGCTAAATGGATAAAATTGGGCTAAATGCGGAAAAAATGAGGCTGAAGGGGGGAAAGATGGGGGTAAACGGGGATAAAATGGAGCTAAGTTAGGAAAAAATGGGGTTAAAGGGGGACAAAATGGGGCTAAGGGGGGGGAACGGGGCTAAACGGGGCTTAAATGGCTAAAACTGAATGGGACCAAAAACAGGGCTGAACAGAGCCAAAAAGGGGCTGAATGGGGAGAAAATGGGGCAAAACACAGTCAAAACGGGGCTCAGAGGGGACAAAATGGGGCCGAAACGGGGCTCAAATGGCCACAACTGGACTAAGAATGGATAAAATGGGGACAAACCAAAATTGGACCAAATGGTGCCCAAATAGGCCCAAGAAGGGACAAACCTGGGGTGAAACGGCCCAAATGGGGCCAAAAATGGTCAAAACAGGGTCAAGTGAGGACAAAGCGCAGATAATGGGCCAGAAGGTTAAATAGGACCAAAATGAGCCCAAAATGGCCAGAACGGGGTTGAAACGGCCAAAACGGGGCTAAACGCACAAACAGCCCCAATTTCTGCAGCTTTACCCCCGAATTCCCCCAGGAAGGGTGAACTGAAGGGACCCCAAAGGCCTTTAGAGGGAGGGGGGTGAGGAAACCCCTCAGGAGGAGGATGAGGAGGATGAAGAGGAGGATGAAGGGGGGGGCCGTGGCCTCCTCTCCCCCAGCCCTGAGGGGATCCTGGCTG
>NW_020903048.1:0-507 GCF_003984885.1 Neopelma chrysocephalum
AGGAGATAAGCAGCTCCAGCCCTGACAGTCAGGTAACATCAGGGTCACCCCAGAAAAGCTTCACAGAAACTGAGGACAGCAGCTGCCCCAAGAGTCGAGGGCCTGACCGCCGGCAAAACCACTCCCACCGGCAACATTGGGCCAGAAATCCACACGTTCGGTCCAGAAGTCCCCAGGACACGACCCATGTGCCAGCACCAAGTGCTGGGAGGCAAAACCCAAGGAAGACAGAACCAGGACTTCCCAAAGGCAACACCATTCCCACCAGCAGCCTTGGATCCCAAATTCATCCAGCGGATCCAGAAGTTGCTGTGACAGGAGCCGTATTAGAGCACCCAGTGCTGGGAGCTCCACTCACCGGTGGGATGGTGAGACAGAGACCCACCACTGACACGTCCCATGTCAGACAGGGAGGAGGAGGAGGCCCCCGAACGGAGGGAGCCAGGTGAGAGCAAAGTGTCCCTCCCTCAGCCTGGCAGAGGGGCTGTCGGGGCAGGCAGCACAGGG
>NW_020903049.1:0-377 GCF_003984885.1 Neopelma chrysocephalum
CCTAGGGACGAAGATTCCTCCCACAACAAAGGAGCCAGCACTGAAAGCTCTTGCTCCTAATGGAGTCTTCTGGCATACAAAGCAACTGCACCACAAAGCCAAAGCTTCCAGGCTTTCTTTCCTGGCGATTATGGCTGTGGTTTCCTGTCTTCAGCCGTGCCTCCCAAATGCCAGACCGACTCCCAAAATTGCATACAGACAAAGATTCTTCCCGCACCAAAGGTGCAAGCACAGAAAGCTCATGCTGCTGATGAAGTCCTTAGCCTGGCCTACCACCTGCACCACAAAGCCAAAGCTTCCAGGCTTTCTCCACTGCTGATAAGGGCTGTGGTTTCCTGTTTTCAGCCCTGACTCCCAACTGCCAGCCCGACTCCCAA
>NW_020903050.1:0-1214 GCF_003984885.1 Neopelma chrysocephalum
GTTTGGGATCAGGGTCCCTGTATTTAGGATCTGGTCCCAGCAGTACCGTGGGGGTCCCTGTATTTGGGATCTGGGGTCCCTGTATTTGGGATCTGGGGGTCTCTGTATTTGGGGGATTTGGGGTCCCTGTATTTGGGATCTGGGGGTCTCTGTCTTTGGGGATTTGGGGTCCCTGTGTTTGGGATTTGGGGGTCCCTGTCTTTGGGGATCAGGGGTCCCTGTATTTGGGATCTGGGTCCCTGTATTTGGGATCAGGGGTCCCTGTGTTCAGGGGTTTGAGGATCCCTGTATTTGGGATCAGGGGGTCCCTGTATTTGGGGGATTTGGGGGTCCCTGTATTTGGGATCTGGGGGTCCCTGTATTTGGGATCCGGGTGCCTGTATTTGGGATCAGGGGTCCCTGTGTTTGGGATCTGGGTCCCCGTATTTGGGATCTGGGTCCCTGTATTTGGGATCTGGGGGTCCCTGTGTTGGGGATCAGGGGTCTCTGTGTTCAGGGGTTTGGGGTCTCTGTATTCAGGGATTTGGGGGTCCCTGTATTTGGGATTTGGGGTCGCTGTATTTGGGATCAGGGGGTCTCTGTATTTGGGGGATTTGGGGGTCCC
Source organism: Neopelma chrysocephalum (assembly GCF_003984885.1). NCBI lineage: Eukaryota > Metazoa > Chordata > Aves > Passeriformes > Pipridae > Neopelma > Neopelma chrysocephalum. The sequence continues at coordinate 605 of NW_020903050.1, forward strand.
CGTATTTGGGATCTGGGGTCGCTGTATTTGGGATCAGGGGTCCCTGTATTTGGGATCTGGGGGTCCCTGTATTTAGGATCAGGGTCCCTGTATTTGGGATCTGGGGGTCCCTGTGTTCAGGGTTTAGGGATCTCTGTATTTGGGGGATTTGGGGGTCCCTGTATTTGGGATGTGGGAGTGGTTGTATTTGGGATCTGGGGTCTCTGTGTTATGGGGTTTGGGGTCCCTGTATTTGGGATCTGGGGTCTCTGTATTTGGGATCTGGGGGTCCCTGTATTTGGGATCTGGGGTCTCTGTGTTCAGGGGTTTGGGGGTCCCTGTGTTCAGGAGTTGAGGGTCCCTGTGTAAGGGAATCCGGGGGTCCCTGTATTTGGGATCTGGGGTCTCTGTGTTCAGAGGATCTGGGGGTCCCTGTATTTGGGATCAGGGGTCCCTGCATTTGGGATCTAGTCCCAGCAGTACCGTGGGTGTCCGTGGATTTGGGGGTCTCTGTATTTGGGGGATTTGGGCGTCCCTGTATTTGGGATCTGGGTCCCTGTATTTGGGATTTGGGGGTCCCTGTCTTTGGGGATTTGGGGGTCCCTGTGCTCAGGGATTTGGGGGTCCCTGT
>NW_020903051.1:0-959 GCF_003984885.1 Neopelma chrysocephalum
CCCATGGCAGAGCCGCCACTTCCGGGAGGAGCCGGGACTTCCGGCCGTTACCGCGGCAACGCTTCCGGGACAGGGGGCGAGTTCCGGGCGAAGCGCGATGCTGATTGGCTGAGGGCGGCGTGAGACGAACCATTGCTCGCGGGGGGGGACCGCGAGGATTCCCGCCAGGTTTTGTCCTCCAATAGAGAGATGGAGACCCCCAGAAAGCGGCAGCGGGGATCTACCAACTGCACAAACCGCGGGAGGACGCGGCTTTCAGCGAGGAGGCCTCGTACGCGCCGCCGAGGGGGGAGGTCTGTAAATGGCAACCCCCCGGGAGGGCAACATGATGGCGGCGCCCAGCGAGGGTGAACATGGACTTTGGGACACAACAACATGGCGGCCGCTTGGGGGGGCAACAAAATGGCGGCCGCTTGGGGTGCAACGAAATGGCGGAGCGCGGGGGGGACCCCAAATAGGACGCCGGTGGCGAGACCCCCCCGAAGGGGAGAAGGGCAAAGACGCCCATAATTGGAGTCCCTCCAGCCACGTGAAGGGGAAAGTCCCAAATCCGCCTCCCGGGGCTCCCCTTCTGGCCGGTAACTCCAGGGCGTGTCCGGCCCCCCCCCCCGTCTCGTGCCCTTTGATCCGCCCGGCCCGGGCGCCTCAGCGGCGCCGGGGGCGTGGTCGGGGGCGTGGCAACTGCAAAATGGGCGTGGCCTCCGCCTGATATAAAAGCGGCGCCCTTTTCTCGCCCCCCCGCTTCTGTCACGAGCAACGAGCGGCGGTAACGGGACCTCCGGGGCGGTCGGGGGGCGTTTTGGGGAGCATTTTGGGGCCTCTTGCGGCCTTCATGAGAGTATTGGGGTTCCCAGGGGCGGCTTCGGATGCCCCTGAGGGGCTTCCGACACCCCCAAGGGCGTTTTGGGGTGTCCAGGAGGGCCCCGTAAAGATACTGAGGGGTTTAGGCCTCTGAGAGC
>NW_020903052.1:0-371 GCF_003984885.1 Neopelma chrysocephalum
GGAGGGTCAGGCCCCTCCTTCTGGGCAAAACGGGCCGTCGTTTGCTCTCGCCTGTCCTTTGTGCACCTCGCTCGATTCTACGTGCGCAGACGGGGCTTCTGGCCCAAGCACCTCCACTCTGGGAAGAATCTTTGACTGTATGAAATTGTAGCCCCCGGACGGCTGTCGCACCGGCCCGCAAACGACTGCCCGTTTTTCATCGAATCAGGGGCCTGACCCTCCGGTTTTAGACTGCCCTTGGTGCGCCTCGCTTGGCTCTAAGCATGCAGCCGGAGCTCCTGGCCCCGGCGACTCCGGTCTGGAAGGAATCCTGGATCGTATGCAATTTTAGCCCCCGACCAGCCGGTGCGCCGACCCGCGAATGACGGCCC
>NW_020903053.1:0-681 GCF_003984885.1 Neopelma chrysocephalum
GGAGTGAGTGTTTGTGAGGGACGTGACTCACAAAACAACTGGTAAGCGGGAGAGAGGGAGGCAGGCCCTGCGGCCAGGCCCTCTACTTCCCCCCCCTTTTGCAGCCAGGCTGCAGAAAGGGGCTAATTTTCCCTCTCACTGTTTAGTGGGAGTGGTGCAAGGTTCAGCATTGAAGCAGAGCCAAGTGGACGGGCTAAATGCAGCTCCGTGCCAGGGAGAAAAACCCAGGCAAAATTGGAGATGGACCAGAGAAAGGCCTGGAGGATGTCCTTGCAGTGATTTAAACGGAGGACAGCCGAAAACTTGGAGGAGGAATGAAGATTTCAAGATGCGTACGTGTGATAAGCTGCCTGAACTACAGCAGCACAGAACCGAGGTATGAGAGAGAGAATCACACAGCAGAGATGGCACGGAACCAAAGAGAAAGGACTCAAAGCTATCTTCTTAGACTTTGTGAGGAGAAAAGACTGCAGCAAACAGCTAAAGGTTGATGGGGGGGAGAGTTCCAGTTGGGGGGAGTGTTCCAGTTCTCCAAACACTCCCATGAGACAGACTGGTTACCTATCACCCGAAAAAGGCTTTTCCCAGACCAATTGAAGGAGGAACTTCAAAGAGACTGAGAGAAGTGTAATATATATATATATATATATAGTTGCTTTTACTTATAGAGTATTTATTTGT
>NW_020903054.1:0-512 GCF_003984885.1 Neopelma chrysocephalum
TGCCTGGAATATCCCCTGTCCGGAATATCCCGTGTCTGGAACACCCCGCATCCGGAACATCCCGTGTTCGGAAAATTCCGTGTCTGGAACACCCCATGTCTGGAATATCCCATCTCTGGAAATACTCGGGTGTGGAAAATCCTTTGTCCGGAAAACCCCAGCCAGAAACATCCTGTGTCCGGAACTTTCCATGTCTGGAATACCCGGTGTCAGGACTATCCGGTTTCAGGAAAATCCCGTCACCAGAATATCCCGTGTTCGGAACATCGCGTGCCTGGAACATCCCGTGCCAGGATCATTCCGTGCCTGGAATATCCCATGTCTGAATATCCTGTCTGGACCACCCGTATCTGGAGCACCCCGTACCCGGAACATTCCGTGTTCGGAACATTCTGTGCCTGGAACATCCCGTGTCTGGAATATCCCATCTCTGGAATATCCCGTGTCTGCAACATCCTGTGTCCAGAAGATCCTGTGCCTGGAACATTCTGTGCCTGGAACTTCCTGGGTCT
>NW_020903055.1:0-502 GCF_003984885.1 Neopelma chrysocephalum
GGAAGAAAAATGGAGCTGGGGATGTTCTGACCCTTCAAATCTTTGTGTTTTTTGGGGAAAAAGGGGTTTGGGGGAAGAAAAATGGAGCTGGGGATGTTCTGACCCTTCAAATCTTTGTGATTTGGGGGAAGAAAAATGGGCCTGGGGATGTTCTGACCCTTCAAATCTTTGTGTTTTGGGGGAAAAAAGAAGATTGGGGGTGAAGAAAAACGGAGCTGGGGGTGTTCTGACCCTTCACATCTTCACATTTTGGGGGGAAAAAGGTGTTTGGGGGAAGGAAAATGGAGCTGGGGATGTTCTGACCCTTCAAATCTTTGTGTTTTGGGAGGGAAAAAGAGGTTTGGGGCCAGAGATGGATCTAGGGTTGTTCTGACTCTTCAAATATTTGTGTTTTGGGGGGAAAAAGGTGTTTGGGGGAAGAAAAATGGAGCTGGAGATGTTCTGACCCTTCAAATCTTTGTGGTTTTGGGGGAAAAAAGAGGTTTGGGGGGGAAGAAAAAGG
>NW_020903056.1:0-501 GCF_003984885.1 Neopelma chrysocephalum
GATGGTTTTTACTAATAAGATTTTTGTGGTGCCAAATAAAAAAAAAATGGGGAAATGTAGGGAATTAGCTCGTGTGAACCTCTTGCCTTAGCTGGTGTGAACCTCAGACGCAGGGCCATGAGAAAGCAACAGTGTCTTTGATGTGCTAAAGCTGGGTGATAAACAAGAGGTTGTGGGGACCCCTGGTGGCCTAGTGGTTAGCATGCAGGACTCTCACCTCTGCGACCCAGGTTCGAATCCAGCCAGTCCCCCGGGCAGATGGAGCCCGTTAGGCCTGTGAGGCCATCCATCTATGAGAAGGTCACTCTAAACAAACCTACGTCCTGAGGACCTCACTGCCATTGTCCAAGCTTGCTTGGCCCCGGCAGATGATAATAATGGCCCATCTTCGCGAACGAAGATTTGGGGAAAGGTCTTTTTACCTTTCCAGCCTGCGCAATGGATTTTTTAGGTGAGACACAGCCTGCGCTGAACTGAGCCCACCCTTTAATCCTCAGTTTC
>NW_020903057.1:0-1793 GCF_003984885.1 Neopelma chrysocephalum
TCCCTTTAATTCCCCTTTATTATTGAATAAGTTGTTCCCTTTTAATATCATAGTATTTTCCCTTTAATTTCCCCTTTTACTAACCAATATCGTGTTATCCATAATATAGTGTTAAGATCCCTTTTTTTTGGCATCCCCTTTTACTAGTTAAGATTATACCGTATTGAATGCTGTTCGTAGTATTTGTTTTAAGACCTCACGATAAGGTAGTTATTTTGTATCTCTTTAGTTTTTGGTTCTTTCACTAAGTTTATTGTCATTATTACTATTTTCACTGTAATAAAGATTTTTTGTGTGCTTGAATATCTGTGCACTTGTTTTATTCCGGGCATGTATCCTAACGAACTGTTACACAGAGAAACCTCTTTCTGCAGCCCCCCCTGGGGACAGGCTGCTCTGTCCCAGGGCCAGGACTCTGTGCTGGGCTGGGCAGAGGGGCTGGCACTGAGGGGCACAGTCAGGCTGTGCTGGGCATCTCCTGGAGGTGACACCAGGGCTCCTGCAGTTTCCCTGACCCCCATTTCCTCCTGCCATGCTGAGTGTGCAGCCCCTGAGCTGATGGGGATGCTGAGACTCCTCTCTGTGCCCCAGAAGCTGCTGTGCCCTTCAGAGGGGTTGGGGCTGTGGGGGCAGTGCCCAGAGCTCTGCAGCCCCCTGGGCTGGGCACTGCTGTGGGGCCAGACCAGACTGGGCTGCTCCACCAGTTGACCTTCCTAATGAAATCACTTCTAATTTTCTCCTGAAGGACCATGAGAATATGTGTTGTGTCCTGAGCGCTAAACTGCAACTGTGGGATGGGCCATCAAAACGGAATGCTCAACTGGGTCTGAAAGCTGTGTCAGCCTTGGCTCCAGTAGAATGATGGAAGAGTTTTGGTAGGAAGGAATCTTCGAAATTCATCAAGCCCAACCCTCTGCAATAAGCAGAAACATCCACAACTAGATCAGGTTGCTCAGAGCCCCATCCAACCTGCCCTTGAATGTTTCCAGGGATGAGGCATCACCTCTCTTGGCATCTGTGCCAGTGTTTCACCACCCTCACTGTAAAAAATTCTTGGTTATATCTACTTCAAACCTGCCATTTTTTAGTTTAAAATCATTTGTCCGATCACACCATATCTAGGCCCTACAAAATGTTTTGCTCCATCTTTCTTAGAAGCCTCTGTAGTGGTGCACCCTCCCCACATTCACCTCAGGCCTGGTCGATGATCTCAGGAGCTCCTGACAAGCCTTGACCAAATCAGCTGAGCAATGAAGAGCCTCTGGACTGGACCAGGGGTGTGGGGAAGTGTCCCTGGACTGGACCAGGTGCTCCTGGATGATACAGGTGGCAACAATCCAGAGTGGAACAACTGGGGAACACAGGATAGTCAGTCATCCCATGAAAGCCTTGGAACATTCCCTGCCTGAATCATAACCCAAATGGAACAGTTTGGATACAGTTCCCAAATATTTTGGAAACTCCAGTCATTCCTGACACCAGGATGGAAATTCAGCAGATAACTAAAGCCAGGCACCTTGGGAGCCCACAACCAGCGGGGCTGAGGGAGGCCCTGGCAGCTCCCCAGCACCTCCCTCTCAGTGGGACACCTCTGGCAGCCTCTCGCAGCTCGGGAACCCTCCAGTTTGCAACACTCCAAAGATGATGTCCTGATGCCCAGGACAATTCTGATCCCCCTCAACAAACACTCCTCCAGCTGGGACCCTTGTCTGTTGGGAAACACAAAGGGATTTGGGGGAGTGTTTCCCTGACAACAAGGAGAATTTGGGAGAGGGACCTTTCCACACCCAGCT
>NW_020903058.1:0-750 GCF_003984885.1 Neopelma chrysocephalum
CTGCCCTTCTCACTCTTGCACCAATATCTCCTGCAAGCAAAGCACCTTGGCTGATGGTCGCCCTACTTGCACCTCACACCCCATCCGTCCCACTCCCTGCTCCTGTCTCTTCACTCTTTTCCTCAATAAAATTCTCCTGCATCAAAGTCTCTCAAGCCTCCTCCTTTTTGATTCCAATGGTTTTACATCCTCACTCGGCACAAGGGCAGGGCTCTACAACCAGTGAGAATCTGGGAAAAGGCCACAACACGTTTCTTAGCAAATCTGTCACCAGCACTAACACAGACGGGCAACGGAACAGGGCTGGAGGGGCCCTGCCAGAACATGGCACAAACCCATCACCTGCTACACCAAAGGCTTCCACACAACAAGGCTCTGCTGCACACGCCTCTGCCAAAGTCTCTCTGGACCAGCACACACTGCACAAACTCTCTTCCCCACCAGGACTCTCTGACCTTCCCATCAAAGCAAGTCCCAATATCGTCTCATTTCACAGGAGCTCTGCATTTCATGTGCTTCCACTCCCGTGCTCAAGCAGAGTCAGCAAGAGCAGGTTTGTCAGGACCATGGTCAGTTCACTGATAGATCTGCTGCAACAGAGACTCCACCTCCTCTTCCACTCTCTCATCTCCATCACACTGAAAAGTTGTTGCCTACCTAGACCACTGAACTCGATCTGTTTTCCCTTGTTTACAGCCCCTGTCCTGCCCGTGTGCTCTGCTGACAAGAGCTGGGCTCCCTCCACTTCAG
>NW_020903059.1:0-1036 GCF_003984885.1 Neopelma chrysocephalum
TACACCCATCCAGGGATGAATTGGTCCCAGCCGTTCTAACCAGGACAGTTTTCTATATTAACATACATAAATCCTAGAATCATAAAATCCTAGAATCATTTAGGTTGGAAAATATCTCTGCAATCATTAAGTCCAATCATCAACCCTGTACTGCCACCACTAAGCCAGGACCCTAAGTGCCCCATCTACATGTCCTTTAAATACCTCCAGGGATGGTCAATCCACCACTTCACTGGGATGACTGTTCCAGTGCTTGACAATCCTTTTGGTGAAAACTTTTCCATAATATCCAAACTAAACCTGACCCAGCACAACTTGAGGCTGTTTCCTCATATTCTATCACTTGTTACTTGTGAGACTGACCACCACTTCACTAAACCCTCCATTCAGGTAGTTGTAGAGAGCACCTCTGAGCCTCCTTTACTCCAGGTAAACTTCCCGGTCTCCGTCAGCCACTCCTCATCAGGCTGCGCTCCAGAACCTTCACCAGCTCCACTACACTTCTATGGACACGCTCCAGCAAATCCATCTCTTTCCTGTACTGATGAGAGGCCTGAAGGTGAACACAGGATTCAAGATGCGACATCACCAGCGCTGAGTACAGGGGGACAATCACTTCCCTGGTAAGGGAAGGGAAAGGAAGGAAAGGTTAGAAAACAGAAGGTTTGGGAAGGTTTGGAAGGCAAGGACTGGAAAGGAAAGGTTTGGGAAGGTATGGGAACGGAAGGTTTGGGAAGGCTTGGGAACGGAAGGTTTCGGAAGGGAAGGTTTGGGAAGGTTTGGGAAGGGAAGGTTTCGGAAGGGAAGGTTTGGGAACGTTTGGGAACGTTTGGGAAGAGAAGGTTTGGGAAGAGAAGGTTTGGGAAGGGAAGGGAAGGGAAGGTTTGGGAAGGGAAGGTTTGGGAAGGGAAGGTTTGGGAAGGTTTGGGAAGGTTTGGGAAGGTTTGGGAAGGTTTGGGAAGGGAAGGGAAGGGAAGGTTTGGGAAGGTTTGGGAAGGGAAGGTTTGGGAAGGGAAGGGAAGGGAAGGGAAGGGAA
>NW_020903060.1:0-1659 GCF_003984885.1 Neopelma chrysocephalum
TACTGACCCGGCCCCCCCCCTCCCCTCCCCTCCCCTCTCTGTGCTGGGGGCTGAGCTGCCCCCAGGGACCTTTGGTGGGACCTTTGGGACCAGGGACCTTTAGGACCAAGGACCTTTGGCCCAGGGGTCTCGTGAGGCCCTTTGTGCTGAGTCAGCGAGATTTTGGGATGTTGGGAAAGGAGGGACACCCTCCCCCTCCCCTCCCCTCCCCTCCCCTCTCTGTGCTGGTGGCTGAGCTGCCCCCAGGGACCTTTGGTGGGACCTTTGGGACCAAGGACCTTTGGCCCAGGGGTCTCCCGAGGCCCTTTGTGCTGAGTCAATGAAATTTTGGGATATTTTGGCTCCCCGGGTCAGGGCGGGGGGGGTCACGAGGGCCCCACGTGCTCCTCCCCGGAGCAGCAGCAGCACTTTTGGGGTGGGAACACCCAAACCTGTGACTCAGCAGCTCTGATAACTCCTGCTGAGTCATCCCAGGCAGCTCGGGGGGGGGTTTGCTGGGGGGGGGGAGCTCCGAGTTCCCCATTTTTTGGAGAACTTGCGGGTTGGGGGCGCTCCGGGGGGAAGGGGGGGGGGGGGGGGTGAGGAAGGGGAGGTTTGGGAACGTTGACGCTGCAGTTCTGCTCCTCCTGCAGCTCCACGGATCCCAAAAGTCTCTTTGGGATCCATCCTGGAGCCCCAGGGCTGGAGATCACCCTGGGAATGCTGGGATGGGAATCCCGAGTGTCCCAATCCAGGGAATGTGGTTGAGGGGGGTGAGGAAGGGGAGGTTGGGGAGCGTTGACGCTGCAGTTCTGCTCCTCCTGCAGCTCCCAAAGGTCTCCTTGAGATCAGCCCTGGAGCCCCAGGGCTGGAGATCAGCTCAGGAACCCCGGGATGGGAATCCTGAGTGTCCCAATCCAGGGAATGTGGTGGAGGTTGAGGAAATAGAGGTTTGGGAGCGTTGACGCTGCAGTTCTGCTCCTCCTGCAGCTCCACGGATCCCAAAGGTCCCAGTTTCTCCCAGCTGTTCCCAGTTTCTCTCAGTTTCTCCCAGTTTCTCCCAGTTTCTCCCAGCTGCTCCCAGCTGTTCCCAGTTTCTCCCAGTTTCTTCCAGTTACTCTCAGTTTCTCCCAGTTGCTCCCAGGTGCCCGGGAGTGGGTGTGGTTTGTGTGCCGCTGAATCCCAATTTCTCCCAGTTTCTCCCAGTTGCTCCCAGCCTCTCCCCGGTGCCTGGGGGTGGGTGTGCTGTGTGTGCCCACCCCTGGGTCCTGCTGAATCCCAGTTTCTCCCAGCTGCTCCCAGTTGCTCCCAGTTGCTCCCAGCCTCTCCCCGGTGCCCAGGGGTGGGTGTGCCAGCCGTACCCCCCCCCCCAGGTGCCCCCCTGACCCCTCGCTCTGCCCCGGGCAGGTGCTCCCTGCTATTCCCAATTACTCCCAGTTTCTCCCAGTTGCTCCCAGTTTCTCCCAGTTGCTCCCAGTTGCTCCCAGTTGCTCCCAGCTGGTCCCAGGTGCCCGGGGGTGGGTGTGCTGTGTGTGCCCACCCCTAAGTCCTACTGAATCCCAGTTGCTCCCAGTTTCTCCCAGCTGTTCCCAGCCGCTCCCAGTTGCTCCCAGTTTCTCCCAGTTCGTCCCAGCCTCTCCCCGGTGCCCGGGGGTGGGTGTGCCGGCCGTGCCCCCCCCC
>NW_020903061.1:0-530 GCF_003984885.1 Neopelma chrysocephalum
CCCCCCCAGCCGTGGTTCTGACCCCCAAATTGTCCCCTTTGTGTCCCCAGAGGGGGGGTCCCCTCTGTCCCCCCCGGCCGTGGTTGTGACCCCAACGTGTCCCCCCTTTGTCCCCCCCTTGTCCCCTTTGTGTGTCCCCCCTTTGTCCCCCCCTTGTCCCCTCTGTGTCCCCCTTTTCTCCCCCCTTTGTCCCCCCCTTAGTGACCCTTTTCCATTCCAGGGGGGTCCCTTGGGGGGTGTCCCCTCATTTGTCCCCCCATTTACCCCCTCGAGGGTCCCCCCCGTGTCCCCCCCGTGTCCCCCCTTTGTGTCCCCAGAGGGGGGGTCCCCTCTGTCCCCCCCCCGCCGTGGTTCTGACCCCCCTTTGTGTCCCCTTTGTGTCCCCAGAGGGGGGGTCCCCTGTGCCCCCCCAGCCGTGGTTCTGACCCCCCTTTGTGTCCCCTTTGTGTCCTCCTTTTATGTCCCATCTGTGTCCCCCCTTTTTCCCCAACGTGTCCCCCCTTTGTCCCCAGAGGGGGGGTCCCCTGTGC
>NW_020903062.1:0-866 GCF_003984885.1 Neopelma chrysocephalum
GCCGCGGCTGAAGAACCGGGAACGCGCCTCGGCCCAGGGCACCCTGCAGGACCCCCCCGGTCAGGGCGGGGGGCACCCCCAGTCCCCGGGCACCCCCCGCGCCGGGGGTGGGCTCAGGGTCCGGCACTGGGTCCGGGTCCAAGCCTCCTGCCCCCCTGCCCTGCCCCACCTGAGCCCCCTCCCACCCCAAGGGTGATCCCAGGGCATGTCCCGTGCCCCGGTGCCCACCCCAGCACCCAGGAGGTGCCCAGTGTGAGACTGGGGCAGGATAAGGAGAGGATTGGGGACAGGGATGGGGGGCAGGAGCCCCTATTGACCCGGTGTGTCCAGCACTCCCAGTGATCCCAGTGTGCCCAGTGCACCCAGAGTGCCTCACGTGCCCAATGTGCCGGGTGTTCCCAGTATCTCCAGTGTGCCCAGTGATCCCAGTGTGCCCAGTATTCCCAGATCACCTCACACACCCAATTTTCCCAGTTTGCCCAGTGTTCCCAGTGTCCCCAGTGTGCCCAGTGATCCCCGTGTGCCTGCCGTGCCCAGCTTGCCCAGCACGCCCAGTACTCCCATTGTGCTTGCTCTGCCCAGTATTCCCAGTGTGCCCAGTGTGCCCAACGAGCCCAATGTTCCCGGTGTTCCCAGGTGCCCCAGGTGCCCGCCGTGCCCAGCACCCCCAGCATTCCCGGTGTTCCCATGTGCCCGCCGTGCCCAGCACCCCCAGCATTCCCGATGTTCCCGTGTGCCCGCCGTGCCCAGCACCCCCAGCATTCCTGGTGCTCCCGCCGTGCCCAGCACCCCCGACATTCCCGGTGTTTCCAGGTTCCCCGTGTGCCCAGCACCCCCAGCATTCCCGGTGTTCCCGTGTGCCCAGC
>NW_020903063.1:0-395 GCF_003984885.1 Neopelma chrysocephalum
CCATCCTCATCCCATCCCTGTCCTTGTCCCTGCCCCACCCTTATCCTGTCCCCTTCCCATCCTGGACCCCATCCCTGTCCTGTCCTGTCTCTATCCTGGTCTCCCATCCCATCCCATCCCATCCCATCCCTGTCTTTGTCCCTGTCCCCACCCTGATCCCCTCCCAATTCTTGTTCCCGTCCTTATCCTGTCCTGTCCTGGTCCCCATCCCATCCTTGTCTCTCTCCTCATCCCATCCCTGTCCCATCCCTGTCCTTATCCCGGTCCCCATCCCATCCTGGTGCCCACCCTGTCCTAATCTCTGTCCTCATCCCATCCCTGCCCTGTTCTGTCATCATCCCTGTCCCACCCCATCCCATCCCATCCCATCTGTGCTCCATCCCATCCCATCCCTG
>NW_020903064.1:0-1431 GCF_003984885.1 Neopelma chrysocephalum
GTCTGGAAGGAATCCTCGATCGTATGCAATTTTAGCCACCGACCGTCCAGCTCACCGGCACACGAACGACGGCCCTTTTTTCCAAGAAGGAGAGGCCTGACGCTCCGGCTCTCGTCTGCCCCTTGTGTACGGCTAAAGGCTCTAAGCGCGCAGCCGGGGCTCCCGGTCCTGGCGCCTTCGGTCTGGAAGGAATCCTCGACCGTATGCAATTTTTGCCCCCGGCCGGTCGGCGCACCGGCACACGAACGACGGCCCTTTTTGCCCAGAAGGAGGGGCCTGACCCTCCGGCTCTCGCCTGCCCCTTGTGCGCCGTGATCGGCTCTACGCGCGCAGCCGGGGCTCCCGGTCCTGGCGCCTTCGATCTGGAAGGAATCCTCGACCGTATGCAATTTTAGCCCCCGGCCGCACGGCGTGCGGGCCTACGAACGACGGCCCTTTTTGCCCAGAAGGAGGGGCCTGACCCTCCGGCTCTCGCCTGCCCCTTGTGCACTGCGATCGGCTCTACGCGCGCATCCGGGGCTCCCGGTCCTGGCGCCTTCGGTCTGGAAGGAATCCTCCACCGTATGCAATTTTAGACCCCGGCCGGCCGGCGCACCGTCCAATGATCGACGGCCCTTTTTGCCCAGAAGAAGGGGCCTGACCCTCCGGCTCTCGCCTGATATATCTGCGCCACGATCGGCTCTACGCGCGCAGCCGGGGCTCCCGGACCCGGTGCCTTCGGACTGGAAGGAATCCTCCACCGTATGCAATTTTAGCCCCCGGCCGGCCGACGCACCGGCACACGAACGACGGCCCTTTTTGCCCAGAAGGAGTGGCCTGACCCTCCAGCTCTCACCTGATGTATGTGCGTCACGATCGGCTCTACGCGCGCAGCCGGGGCTCCCGGTCCTGGCGCCTTCGGTCTGGAAGGAATCCTCCACCGTATGCAATTTTAGCCCGCGGTCGGCAGCGCGCCGGAGCACGAACGACGGCCCTTTTTGCCCAGAAGGAGGGGCCTGACCCTCCGGCTCTCGCACGCCCCTTGTGCGCCGCGATCGGCTCTACGCGCGCAGCTGGGGCTCCCGGTCCTGGCGCCTTCGGTCTGGAAGGAATCCTCGACTGTATGCAATTTTAGCCCCGACAGGCAGGCGCTGCGGCCAGTGAACGACGGCCCTTTTTGCCCAGAAGGAGGGGCCTGACCCTCCGGCTCTCGCCTGCTATTTGTGCGCTGCGATCGGCTCTATGCACGCAGCCGGGGCTCCCGGTCCTGGCGCCTTTGGTCTGGAAGGAATCCTCCACCGTATGCAATTTTAGCCCCCGGCCGGGCAGCGCACCGTCCAATGATCGACGGCCCTTTTTGCCCAGAAGAAGGGGCCTGACCCTCCGGCTCTCGCCTGATAAGTGTGCGCCGCGATCGGCTCTACGCGCGCAGCCGGGGCTCCTGGTCCTGGC
>NW_020903065.1:0-563 GCF_003984885.1 Neopelma chrysocephalum
GCACCGTCAGCCTCCCTGGTGAGCTCAGGCAGCGCCGTGTTGGAGTTCATCCCCTCATCGGTCACCGCGCTGTCACAGTTTGCTGTGCCATAGGTCAACGCGGTGCCGACATCAGGGTGCACCACGAGCTCACTCAGCGTGGGGTCAGGCTGTGCCAGGACCTCAGTTGGTGTGATCCTGTATTGTCCACGCTGAACACGCAAGAATTTCAGAAAGGCCTGCAGGAGAATGAAGGGCAGGGAAGAGAGGGATGTGCCATGGTGAGCTCTGACAGCAGTGCCAGGCTGAGCAGGGAGAGCAGGTCCAGCCCAGGGGGGGATGACTGCAGGTACCTGTGATGCCCTGTGGAAGCGGCCACGGGTGCGGTCCTGTTCTTGTCTCCGATCCTGGCCTAGATCTGGCAAAGAGCGAGCGCGGTCAGAGCTGAGGGGCTGCGGGACAGGCCGGAGAACACGGCCCAGCCCTGCGCTCCACAGGCAGGGCCAGCCCCAGCATGCCCGGTGCATGGAGCTGCCAGGGATCAGCCCCAGGCCCTCTTCCCCCCTCCCTTTCCCTGGCCATGT
>NW_020903066.1:0-371 GCF_003984885.1 Neopelma chrysocephalum
ATTTTTTTCTCTGTCTCGCCCGGAATTGGGATCCCGAGTCGGGTGGATTTTCAAAGCTGAGCAAGACCTGAAATTTTGGGAATTCCCTGGAGGGGTTTGGGGGGGATATTCCACCCCTGGAGCAGCGTTTGGAATTGGAATATCCAATTGCTCCGTTATTCCTCGTTTTCCCGGGGCTCTGTTGAGTTGGGATCCCAAATCGGGTGGATTTTCAAAGCCAAGCAGGACCTGAAATTTTGGGGGTTTTCCAGAGGGGTTTGGGGGGGATATCCCACCCCTGGAGCAGCGTTTGGAATTGGAATATCCATTATTCCTCGTTTTCCCGGGGCTCTGTTGAATTGGGATCCCAGGTCAGGTGGATTTTCAAAGCC
>NW_020903067.1:0-467 GCF_003984885.1 Neopelma chrysocephalum
AGACCAGCAGGGGCAAGGATATATCCCCCTTCTGCTTCACTTACCAGGGTGCTCATAACCCTTTGTGTCGACTTGAACCTTGCTGAGTCAGGCTTGGCCAGGTCAGAATTGTAGGGGAGGTTGGTGATGGTGAAGTTGACGGTGAAAGGCTCGAGGGCAGCAGCTGTTGTTGGTGGGTGGGGGGGAGCTGGAAGAAGCACAGATGGAGAGTGAAATCAGGCCAAGGGCCAGGGTTTCAATGCTTTGGCTGGTCAAGCACAGAGTCTCCTGTCAGCCCTGCTCTCCTTTGAAAAGGCTTTCAGGCTTCCTGCCTCTCCCCAGAATCCCAAGGTCTCCTCCCAGCCTCCTCTGCCCAGGAAAAAAAACCCCAAGGGGATCTTTCAGCCCCTTTGCCCAGCCCACTCCGGCAAGGTACTCACAGGGCAGGACTGGCTGCTCGTTGTAGCCTGGGAAAAGAGAGAGACAGA
>NW_020903068.1:0-459 GCF_003984885.1 Neopelma chrysocephalum
TCCTCTGACCAAAAGACCCTCACACACAACTTTCTGCCCTCTTTGCCCAGCCCACTCCTGCAAGGTACTCACTGGGCAGGACTGGCTGCTCGTTGTAGCCTGGGAAAAGAGAGAGACAGAGGGTCAGGAGCTGGAGCTGGGCAAGGGGCAGCACTGGGGGTGGCAGGTGGGGGAGAGCAGAGGGGGCAGAGAGAGGAGCACGGGTCACCGTTGACGTAGAGGCTGTGCTTGTGCAGGCTGTAGGGGCCCAGCTGGGTGATGCCTCTGGTCCTGTTGCTCACTTGGTGGTACAGGCCCACCCTGTCCAAAGGTGGAGCCGAGGGCTCCTTCCTGTAGGTGCACACGGCGTCCACCCGGGTCTCGTCCCTTTGGCTGCCCGGCCTGCAAAACATTGTGACATTAATCAGCGCCTTTCCTGTGCTCTTCACTCTACTTCCTGATACTGTAGGCCTAAGATGA
>NW_020903069.1:0-1181 GCF_003984885.1 Neopelma chrysocephalum
GGGGGGGTCAGGGACACCCGGGGACCCCAAATACGGAGGGAGACCCCAAAATACAGAGTGAGACCCCCCAGAGACCCCAAAATACAAACCCAGACCCCAAAATACAAACTGAGACCCCCCAGAGACCCCAAAATACAGAGTGAGAGCCCAAAATACAAAATGAGACCCCAAAATACAAACCCAGACCCCCCCGAGACCCCAAAATACAAAATGAGACCCCCCAGAGACCCCAAAATACAAAATGAGATCCCCAGACCCAAAACAAGACCCCCAGAGGACCCCAGAGCCAAACTGAGACCCCCAAATCCAATCTGAGACCCCAAAATACAAACTGAGACCCCAAAAATACAGACTGAGACTCCCAAAATACAAACTGAGACCCCCCAGACCCAAATTGAGACGCCCAGAGCCAAACTGAGACCCCCAAATGCCCCAAACCAAGACCCCAAACCCAAACTGAGACCCCAAACCCAGACCCCAGAGCCCCCCCAGACCCAAACCAAGACCCCCAAACCCCCCAAATCCCAAAATCAGACCCCAAATCCCCCAAACCCCAAACTGAGATCCCAAACCCAAACCGAGACCTCCAAAATCCAAACTGGGACACCCAGACCCAAAACAAGACCCCCCAGAGCCCCCAAACCCCAAACTGAGACCCCCAAACCCCCCAAAACCCAAAGTCAGACCCCAAACCCAAACTGAGACCACCCAGAACCAAACCAAGGCCTCCAAACCCCAAAATCAGACCCCAGACCCCCCAAAGCCCCAAAATCAGACCCCAAACCCTCCTCACCAAAGTCGACGCCCTCGGAGACCTTCCCCCGAGCGACGGAGAGCAGCACGGCCCCGCGCCCGTTCTCACACGCCTGGGGGAAAACAGGGGGGTCACACCCCAAAAACAACCCCACAGACCCCAAAAACACCCCAAAACACCCCCCAGAGACCCCCAAAAACCCCCCAGCCCCAAAGAGCCCCCAAAAAACCCCCCAAAACCCAATAAACCCCCCAAATCTCCCCCAAAAATCACCCCCTGACCCTCCCCAGCCCCAAAGACCCCCCAGAGACCCCAAAGACCCCCAGGATCCCCCCAAAACCCCCCCAGACCCACCCTGGTCTCGAATTCGGAGATCATGGCCCCCCAAAAACCACCAAAATTCCCCCAAAATCCCCCCCTGACCCTC
>NW_020903070.1:0-500 GCF_003984885.1 Neopelma chrysocephalum
GTGTTTTTGAGCCAAGTTGCATTACTGACAGTGCATGTAATGTTGTCACATCGGGGTGTGGTCAAGGCAGAGCTTGTTTCAATCTGTTTTATTAATTCCACTTTAAGGTGCAGTTTTAGGGGTACCTTTCAGATACAGACTTTAACCAAGTGAGCAGTGAAGTGTAAGCTCATGCTGAAGAAACCTCAGCCTGGCATAGGAGGAGGTGTAGTGAAGTCTGGGCTGTGCTTTTTTAATGTAGAAAATACTCATTTCCCTTTTTTTTGTTTTGCAGGCATGTCAATTCTAAATAAAACAAAATGGAAAGGGGGGACACTGCAAATCGAGTTGGCCAAAGAAAGCTTTTTGCACAGGTAAAAATCAGGCTTTAAAAATATATATATTGTTGCTCCACCTTTTTCTGTTTATCTGTTTATATTATGATAATAACATTATATATTATTTCATCTTCTGCAGTCCTGTCCTTTCAGTTTTGATAGGCACTGGTGGAGTGTTGATGC
>NW_020903071.1:0-334 GCF_003984885.1 Neopelma chrysocephalum
AAGTCTTTAAGGCGTCGGTATACGAATTTTTGGGAGGTGGACAGTGTAAGTCCCATCTCGGTGTTGTGGAGATCCTCCCTTTTCTATTAAAAATTGGGGTGTTGGTGTTGGGGTGGGTGTGGAATGTCCCCAGCTGCTCACCTTCTCCGGTGCGTCGACCCGTGCAGCTCTGCAGCTCACAGTCGTCCGTCCAGCTGGGGGGACCGGCGGGACGATCACCTCTCCGGCGACGCCTGAGCCCAAGTGGAGACACAGGAGTTTCCTCAATGTGAGGGACCTCCAACTGCGCCCCACGTTGGGCGCCACTTGCCACGGCCCGAGGGGTAAAGGGAAT
>NW_020903072.1:0-584 GCF_003984885.1 Neopelma chrysocephalum
CCCCCCCCGGGGCCCCCCCTGGGGCATTGGAGGGGGTCCTGCCCGCCCTGGGGGTGCTGCTGGCCATGGCAGCCCACCCCACACGGGACCCCCGGGGCTCTGCCCTGGGCACCGTGGCCAATCTCTGCGCCAGGGGGGCTCTCAGACCCACCCTGGGGGCCGGGGGGGGCCGTGGAGGTGCTGCTGGGGGTCCTCAGGGGGGAGGAAGGGGGGCAGGAGGGGGTTAAAGGGGGTCCTGAGGGGGTTAAAGGGGGATTTGGGAGGAGTAAAGGGGGTTTTGAGGGGCTTAAAGGGGGTTCTGAGAGGTCTAGAGAGAGAAATGGGGGGGCTAAAGGGGGTCCTGAGGGGCTTAAAGAGGGTCTTGAGGGGGTTAAAGGGAGGTTTGAGGGGTCTAAGGGGGAGTTTGAGAGGTCTAAAGGGGGGGGTGAGGGGGTTAAAGAGGGTCCTGAGGGGGTTAAAGGGGGTTTTGAGGGGTCTAAGCGGGGGTTTGAGGGGGTTAAAGGGGGTCTTGGGGGTCCTAAGGGGCTTGGAGGGGGTCGTGAGGGGTTTAAAGGAGGATGCGAGGGGGTTAAAGGGGGTTTTGA
>NW_020903073.1:0-531 GCF_003984885.1 Neopelma chrysocephalum
AAATCCTCAAAAATTTCCCAAAAATCCCCCCAAAAATTCCCCAAAAATCCCCCCAAAAATCCCCAAAAATTTCCCAAAAAATCCCCAAAAAATCCCAAAAAATCCCCAAAAATCCCCCAAAAAAATCCCAAAAAATTCCAAAAAAATCCCCGAAAAATCCCCAAAAAAATCCCCAAAAATTCCCCAAAAATCCCCCAAAAAATCCCCCAAAAATCCCCAAAATTACCCAAAAATCCCCCAAAAAATCCTAAATAATCCCAAAAAATTCCCCCCAAAATTCCACCAAAAATCCCCAAAAAAATCCCCAAAAATCCCCCAAAAAATCCCCAAAAATCCCCCAAAAAATCCTCAAAAAATCCCCAAAAATCCCCCAAAAAATCCCCCCAAAAATCCCCAAAAATCCCAAAAAATCCCCCAAAAATCCCCCCAAAAATTCCCCAAAAATCCCCCCAAAAATCCCCAAAAAATTCCCAAAAAATCCCCCAAAAATCCCCAAAAATTCCCCAAAAAATCCCCAAAAAATCCCCAAAA
>NW_020903074.1:0-301 GCF_003984885.1 Neopelma chrysocephalum
CCCCCCCAGTGCAAGCTGGAGCTGGTGGTGGGCTCCCCCGCGTCCTGCATGGAGCTGGAGCTCTTCGGGGCCGAGGACGAGCCTTTGGGGCCGCTGGCGCAGGACGAGGCCCTGCTGGGCTCCTACCCCGTCACCGACGGCTGCCGCATCCACGTGAGCGTCCCCTCCTGTCCCCTGGGCCCCCCAGAACCCCGGGGACCCCCCCCCTGGGCCCCCCAGAACCCCGGGACCCCCCCGGAGTGACCCCCCTGTCCCCCCCCCCCCAGGTGACGGATCGCAGCGGGGCCCGGGTGGGAGAGTT
>NW_020903075.1:0-709 GCF_003984885.1 Neopelma chrysocephalum
TGTCCTGGTTAGAACGGCTGGGACCAATTCATCCCTGGATGGGTGTAACCCAAAACTGTGTATTCTATAGCCTCCATGCCATTTCCCAAAAACTGCTGTCAGTAGAGGCCTGCAAGGTGGGAAGATGTTCCTGTACCCTTTTATGGAATTCCCCGCTCTGATATCCTTATATGGAATTCCCCGCTCTGATAAGAGGGACTGAGCATCCACATGCCCTTTTATGGAATTCCCTACTCTGAGGGAGGGACTGAGCACTCCCGCCTGAACTGGAGAGTATATAACTGGGAGTTTCAGAGCCTTGGGGCTCTCTCTCGTGGGACCCAGAGGAAGACAGCAGACCACCGCTGCTCCCAACCAGGCTGAGACCACCACCCTCGACTGGACTGCAATCACCACTTCTGACCAGACTGCAGCAGCTCTCCCACCAGCAGGTTTATTCCCTCTCCCTTTGCTTTGGACTCGGGGGGTGGGCCAAGGTACACCACTTTTGTTCATACCCCAGGGTGCTGGGTTTGTACATTTGGGTTTTGTGGGTTAAAACCAATTGTCTGTCTGTATAATTGTACTTATTGCATTATTTTAATAAATTGTTATTCTGACTTATAGATCTCTCTTTTGAATTGAGTTCATTTTGCCTTGCTGGTTAACTTTTAAACCAGCACACATTCAAACACTACAAAAACCAAAAATCTTTTATTGCAGTGAGAAT
>NW_020903076.1:0-600 GCF_003984885.1 Neopelma chrysocephalum
CCCAGTTGCCCTCAAGGTGGTCTCAGTTGCTCCCAGCCCCCCTTCCATCCCCAGATGGTTCCTTTCACTCTCAAGGACTCCCAGTCTGAGTCCAGTATGGCCCCAGTCACTCCCAGTCACTGCCTGGAGGATGCCATTTGCCCTCTGCATGGTCCCAGTTGCTCCCACTATGATCCCAGTATGAATCCAGTCACCCTCAGTATGATCCCAGTAACTTCCAGACACTTCCAGTATGAAGCCAGTTTGATCCCAGTCATCCCCAGTATGGCTGCAGTCCCTCTCACACACTCCCATTGTTATTGCAGTCACTCCCAGTATGACCCCAGCATGACCCCAGCAGGGGCCCAGCTGCTCCCAGTATGATCCCAGTCACTCCCAGCCACTCCCAGTATATCCCAGTTGCCTCCAGCATTCTCCCAGTCAGTCCCAGTATGATCCCAGTCTCTCCTAGTAGGATCCAAGTTACTCCCTGCATGGTCCCAGTTGCTCCCACTCCCTCCCAGTATGACTCCAGTATAATCCCAGTGACCCCCTATATGGTGGCAGTCACACCCAGGATGAACCCAGACATTCCCTGTCACTCCCAGGATAAAGCCATTT
>NW_020903077.1:0-327 GCF_003984885.1 Neopelma chrysocephalum
TCTCCTGGAGCTGGGCCACCTTGTCGTGGGACACCTGAGCCCCCCCCCAGTGCCCTCCCAGTACAGCCCAGTGCCCCCAGTACAGCCCACTGTGTTCGTGTCCCAGGGTGCCGGGTGATCCCTCTTTGGGGGTGGTTGGAAGAGATTTGAGGGGGGGGCTGGGGGAGATTTGGGTGGATCCGAGGGGAGTTGGATGGAGATTTGGAGAGGTTTGGGGGATTTTGGGTGCATTTGGGGGAATTAAAAGGGTCTTGGGGGCATTGAGGAGTCAAAGGTATTCGGGGGGAGGGGATTAAAGGAAAAAAAGGGGGGTTGGGGGACATTTAG
>NW_020903078.1:0-1046 GCF_003984885.1 Neopelma chrysocephalum
TGGGCATCCTGTGACCATAAAAACCTCCAAAACACCAAGATTCAGCCAACAACCACCCAGAAAGAGTGAGATGAACCTCCCCAAAAAACCACAAGAAGTTGTGATTCAGCCAAAAAATACTCCAAAATATGAAGATTCAGTCCAAAAAAACTCTCACAGAAGTTCCCCCTCCCTGGTCTCTCCGCTCTTGGGTTCGCAGGGTCTCCCCTGTCTGGGATGCTGGGAGTGTTGGGGGTCCCAAGGGTCCCTTCTCTGACTCTCACGTTCCGGGTGCCGTGTTCCCAGACATTCTCCCTCTCCACGTTCTCCACTTTGTTGTCCTGAGGATCCCAGGGGTCCCCACTGTCCAGGATTCCCCTTCTCCACGCCCCCCATTTCAGGCTCCCGGGAGTCCCAGGGCTCCTCCCTCTCCGTGCTCCCCCCTCCAGGCTGCTGGGGGTCCCCCAGCTCCCGCATCGTCCCGCTCCGCCCTCCACACTCGGCAGCTCCCGGGCTCCACACCCACCCCCGGCACTCCTGGGGGGCCCTAAAACCGCTGTGTCCCCCCCGCCGGCACCGGGCTGACAATGGAGCCGGCGGGGCCTGACCCAGCAACACCAACCCCCACCAAGGAGGGGACCCGCATCCCCCCACCCACCGCCGGGGCTCTGCCGCCAACCAAGTCCGACACCCCCAAAAAACACCTCCCACCCACCCCCAACAGCCCCCAAGGGCACAGCCCTGCACAAGGGCCAGCTGTGCCCAAGGCAACCAAACAGCCCCACAGGTGGGGGGACACCAGAGGCTGCCCCAGGGCAACGAGAGCAGGGAGCAGATCGGGCCCCCTGACACGTGGGCGGGCTCTGGGTTCAGCCTGACCAGGGGCAATTTGGCACCAACAGCACGGCCCCGACCGCTGGCTCGGCACAGGGGCCCGAACTCCACCCTCTCCAGGCTCTCAGGGCTCTCGCAGCTCCCCCCTCTCTCCAGCCTCCTCCACTCTCCAGGGATCAAGACATGGGGACACAGAGGGACCCCCACGGCAATCCTGCTCCTGGTCCCCCCCC
>NW_020903079.1:0-425 GCF_003984885.1 Neopelma chrysocephalum
GGCAGGGGGAGAACAGACACAGTACAGTTCACAGTCATTCCATCCAACATGATAGTTATTGGAGGGGACCTTTTCGCCAGAGTCAGACCACCCACTCCTGCAACTGTTGCTCCTGTGTTCTCTAAGGGCCACGATGTGGGCCACTTGTGAGCTGCAACAATACTGACGTCAGCTCCCGTATCTAAAAGAGCAATTAAATGTGCAGTTTGCGAGTTCCACTGCAGCTGGATGGCTTTTCGTGGTCGTCTGGCCAAATCTATTGTTAGCAGAGCCGATGCACCAGTAGATCCAAAGCCCTGATCTCCTCGTTTGGACTTGTCCGATGGTCCTGAAGCGATTTGCGGAAGCGGTATCAGTTGTGCAATACGAGATTTAGCTGGTATATGCAAAGGTGGAAATAGTGTATTTACCATAATTAATATTTC
>NW_020903080.1:0-357 GCF_003984885.1 Neopelma chrysocephalum
AGAGACCCCCCTGCAGCCCATGGGGGAGCATTGGGGTGCAGAGACCCCCCTGCAGCCCATGGAGGGTCACAGGGGTGCAGAGACCCCCCTGTGCCCATGGGGGAGCACTGGGGTGCAGAGACCCCCCTGTGCCCATGGGGGATCATCGGGGTGCAGAGACTCCCCTGTGCCCATGGGGGACTATCAGGGTGCAGACACCCCCTGTGTCCATGGGGGACCATTGGGGTGCAGAGACCCCCCTGCAGTCCATGGAGGGTCACAGGGGTGCAGAGACCCCTCTGTGCCCCTGGGGGAACATCGAGGTGCAGAGATCCCCCTGAAGCCCATGGGGGAACATCGGGGTGCAGAGACCCCCCC
>NW_020903081.1:0-661 GCF_003984885.1 Neopelma chrysocephalum
GGGGACACTGGGGGACAGGGACGAGGGTGGCACTGGGCAGCCCTGGCCATGCCCCTGTACAGGACATCAGGGAGCGCGGTGACACCGGGACCCCTCTGTGGGGCAGGGGGGAGCCAGGGGTGGCTGTGGGGGACACTGGGGGATACTGGGGACATGGGGGACACTGGAGGATACTGGGGGACACTGGGAACAGACACAAGGGTGGCACAGGGCAGCCCTGGCCATGCCCCTGTACAGGTCATCAGGGAGCACGATGATATCAGGGTCCCTCCATGGGGCAGGGGGGAGACGGGGATGGCTGTGGGGGACACTGGGGGATACTGGGGGACACTGGGGACACTGGGGGACCCCGGGGCCACTGTCACCTTGCAGGGCGGCGGCGCTGGCACAGGCCGGGGGGGGGGGTCCGGGGGGGGGGACCCCGGGGGGGGAGGGCGCTTTTCTGCTTCACGGCGGCCGAGATCATCGTCACCGGCGAGAAGGAGAAACCCCCCGGCGGGGTGGGCGCGGGGGGGCCCGCGGGGACCGACACCGACGACGCGCCCAGGGGGGGACTGGCCGGCATGACTGCGGGGACAGCGACAACCGGGGTGGGGACACCGCGGGGACACCGCGGGGACAGCGACAACCGGGGCTGGGGACACCGCGGGGGCAGTGACAC
>NW_020903082.1:0-621 GCF_003984885.1 Neopelma chrysocephalum
TCTTCCCCCAAAACCCCAATTTTTTCACCTTAAATCTCAATTTTTTCCCCCGAAACCCCAATTTTCTCTCCCCAAATCCCAATTTTTTCCCCCAAACCCCAATTTTTTCACTGTAATCCCATTTTTCGCCTAAAATCCCAGTTTTTTCCCCTTTAATCCCCAATTTTTTTGCCTAAAATTGTAATTTTTTCCCCCAAACCCCAATTTTACCCCCCTAAATCTCCATTTTCTTCCCCCAAAACCCCAATTTTTTCACCTTAAATCTCAATTTTTTTTCCTAAAATCTCAATTTTCTCCCCCCAAACCCCAATTTTACCCCCATAAATCCCAATTTTCTCTCCCCAAACCCCAATTTTACCCCCATAAATCTCCATTTTTTCACCTTAAATCTCAATTGTTTCACCTTAAATCTCAATTTTTTTCCCCTAAATCTCAATTTTCTCCCCCCGAACCCCAATTTTACCCCCATAAATCTCAATTTTTTCGCCTTAAATCTCAATTTTTTTACCTAAATCTCAATTTTCTCCCCCCAAACCCCATTTTTGTTGCCCTAAATCTCATTTTTCTTCCCCTAAACCCCAACTTTACCCCCATAAATCTCAATTTTTTCGCCTTAAATCT
>NW_020903083.1:0-408 GCF_003984885.1 Neopelma chrysocephalum
GGGATGGAGAGGACAGGGATGGGGATGGAGAAGATGGAGCAGGGATGGAGAGGGGAGGATGGGATGGAGAAGGTGGGGTAGGAGTGGAAAGGACGGGGATGGGGTCCTGCCCCTCCCCTGGACACTGGGATCCCTCTGGACCCTCCCCTGGACATTGGGATCCCTCTGGACCCTCCCCTGGACACTGGGATCCCTCTGGACCCTCCCCTGGACACTGGGATCCCTCGGGACCCTCTCCCCGACCCCTCCACCCCCCAACCCTCCCCCCTGTGCCCCCCTCCCCCCTGTGCTGACCCCCCCCTCCGGCACAGCCCCCCCGGGGAAGGTCCCTCAGCGCCAGCAGAGCCTCGACCCCTCAGAACCCCCCCCGGAACTCCCCCCGGAGCCGCAGGAACCCCCGCGGGACCC
>NW_020903084.1:0-1369 GCF_003984885.1 Neopelma chrysocephalum
GCCTCATCTGCGCGCGTAGAGCCGATCGCGGCGCACACGTAGCAGGCGAGAGCCGGAGGGTCAGGCCTCTCCTTCTGGGCAAAAAGGGCCGTCGTTCATGGGCCCGTGCGCCGGCCGACCGGGGACTAAAATTGCATACAGTCGAGGATTCCTTCCAGACCGAAGGCGCCAGGACCGGGACCACCGGCTGCACGCGTAGAGCCGATCGCGGCCCACAAGGGGCACGCGAGAGCCGGAGGGTCAGGCCCCTCCTTCTGGGCAAAAAGGGCCGTCGTTCGTGGGCCGGTGCGCCGGTCGAAAAGGGGGCTAAAATTGCATACGGTCGAGGATTCCTTCCAGACCCAAGGCGCCAGGACCGGGAGCCCCGGCTGCACTCGTAGAGCCGATCGCGGCACACAAATAGCAGGCCAGAACCGGAGGGTCACGTCTCTCCTTCTGGGCAGAAAGGTCCGTCGTTTGTGTGCCGGTGCATCGGCCAACCGGGGGCTAAAATTGCATACGGTCGAGGATCCCTTCCAGACCGAAGGCGCCAGGACCGGGAGCCCCGGCTGCGCGGGTAGAGCCGATCATGGCGCACAAGGGGCAGGGAAGAGCTGGAGGGTCAGGCCCCTCCTTCTGGGAAAAAAGGGCCGTCGTTCGTGTGCCGGCGCACTTGCCGGCCAGGGGCTAAAATTGCATACGGTCGAGGATTCCTTCCAAACCGAGGGCGCCAGAACCGGGAGCCCCGGCTGCGCGCGTAGAGCCGATCGCGGCGCACAAATAGCAGGCCATGGCCGAAGGGTCGGGCCTCTCCTTCTGGGCAAAAAGGGCCGTTGTTCGTGAGCCCGTGCGCCGGCCGACCGGGGGCTAAAATTACATACGGTCGAGGATTCCTTCCAGACCGAAGGCGCCAAGACCGGGAGCCCCGGCTGCGCGCGTAAAGCCGATCGCGGTGGACTAATGGCCAGCAAGAGCCGAAGGGTCAGGCCCCTCCTTCTGGGCAAAAAGGGCCGTCATTCGGTGGCCGGCGCGCCTGCCAGTCGGGCGCAAAAATTGCATGTGGACGAGAATTCCTTCCAGACCGAAGGCGCCAGGACCGGGAGCGCTGGCTGAGCGCGAAGAGACCATCGCGGCGCACAAAAAGCATGCAAGAGCCGGAGGTTCAGGCCCCTCCTTCTTGGCAAAAAAGGCCGTCATTCGCTAGGCCGGCGCGCCTGCCTGTCGGGGGCTAAAATTGCATACGGTCGAGCATTCCTTCCAGACCGAAGGCACCAGGACCGGAAGTCCCAGGTGCGAGCGTAAAGACGATCGCGGCGCACAAATAGCAGGCGAGAGCCGGAGGTTCAGGTCCCTCCTTCAGGGCAAAAAGGGCCGTCGTTCGTGTGCCGGT
>NW_020903085.1:0-415 GCF_003984885.1 Neopelma chrysocephalum
CCCTTGGGTACCACCTAGTGTGTCCCAGTGACCACCCACTGCCCCCCAGTATGGCCCAGTGATCCTCCAGTGAGCACCCAGTAACCCCCAGTATGACCCAATAACCTCCCAGTGTCCCCCCATGTGTCCTGGTAATCCCCCAGTAACTCTCCAGTTCTCTGCCAGTGTCCCCCAGTGTGCCCCAGTTCACCTCTAATCCCTCCCAGTGCCCTCCCAGTGTCCCTCCGTAACCCCCCAGTGCCCCCAGGTTCCCCCCATTGTGTCCCAGTATCCCCCAGTAATGACCCAGTGCCCCTCAAAGCCCCCCAACTGTCTCCAGCGTGTCCCCGGATGCCCTTGGCCTTTCTGTGACCGTGGGGGAGGGGGCATTTTTTTGGTCAGAGGGGGCTCCTGGAGTGAGATGGAGGGTTGAGGG
>NW_020903086.1:0-694 GCF_003984885.1 Neopelma chrysocephalum
TCTGAGGGTCCCCTCGGGGGCTGCGGGGAGCGCGGCTGTGGGTGGAAGGGCTGGAGGTCTCGTGGAGGCTTAGCGGAGCAGTTCGGGGGTTTCCGAGGAGGTTTTGAGGGTCCCTGAAAGAACTCAGGGGGGAAGTTGAAGGTCCCTGAAGGGGTTTGGGGATCTCCGAGCAGAATTTCAGTTTCTGAGGAGATTTGGGGTGTCCCAGATGGGCTTTGGGGGTCTGTGAGGAGGTTTGGGGATCCTGGGGGGCTTTGCGGGGACCTTTTCGGCAGTTTTGGGGTCTCTAGGGGGTTTAAGGGGTCCCAGACGGTTTTGAGGGTCCCTGAGGGAGATTGGGGGGCCTTGAATAAGCTTGGGGGTTCCCAGGTGGGTTTTGCGGGTCACTGAGAGGGTTTAGGGGGTCCTGGGGAGGGATGAGGTCTCTGAGGGGATTTGAAGGGACCTTGAGGACGTTTTGATGGATCGAGGGGGAGATTTAAGGGGGTAGTGAGGGGATTTTGTGGGGTCCCCTAAAGCCCAGCAGTGGGGGTTCAGGGGGTCTCCCAGCCCCAAGTGGTCCTAGTGATGCCCCCCAAAATCCGGGGGGGGAGATGTACCACATCCAGGTAAGGGGATCCCAGTGCCCCCAGTATATCCCAGTAACCCCCTTGGGTACCACCTAGTGTGTCCCAGTGACCACCCACTGCCCCCC